>NW_025335317.1:10895872-11038922 GCF_004798865.1 Varanus komodoensis
TTTTCTTAGCCAAACCAAACACCATGTAATCTTTTTCCCTCACACCAGTCAGTTTAATAACTACGTCTGGGTATTCACAGGAAGTTTATGATATTCCTTTCTCGTTGCTCTCGCCAACCCACTGGAAGGAGGGATGCTTTTTATCTTGCCCAGAAATGACCAAGAGTTCAGGGAAAGCAGTACTTAGGGTGGTACAAATGCAAAAGGATCATCAGGAGCCCCCAAAGGATCTCTCCAAAATAATACACTAAAAGGCAAATGTGGCTCAGTGAAAGCTAGGGCAAACTGATGAATACTGGGGCAAATAAAAAACAAAAACAGAACTCCCAGGCACATGCAAACATGCACTAACAGAGGCTGCAATGGCTGAGAGGAAGGCTCTTGGAATCATCTGAGCAACTGAAAATGACAGCAGTGGCTGCTGTGAAAAAGGCAAATTTCATATTGGGGAACATTAAAAAAGGAATGGAAAAGTGCCAATAAAATCGTGCTTCCATACAAACCTGTGATGTGCCCAAAGGTGCCGTTTGACAATAACACTAAAAATAAAACTTAGATGGCCATTTTAGCTCAGCTCAACTATTTGGGTCAATTCCCTCAATTGCTTGACAGCAAATATGCGGAAGCTTCCCCACCACCCCACCCCGTCGTCCATTCCAGATATAAAACTCAGCATTAGAAACTGGGAAGGAGCTCCCTGGGAAGTGATGAGCTTTTAAATACTGATCCCATTCAGATTTCAGGCACAGGTAATTTACACATAATTATTTGGAAAGTGTAATTGTTCCATATTTACACTTAGTTAAGTTAGCACATTCAGTATCATTATTTAATGCTTTACATTGGTAGTGCATTTTATTGCTACAAAGGAAAGCTTTTTCAGGTGTAGGAATCAAGGGTATTTCCACTTTTGCCTTAGAGAGAGTAAGAAGGATGCCTCAACTATCAGACATCTGGGAAACACTGAGCTATCGAAAGAAGACTTTCATCTTCTGTCTTGGCAAAGGAAAAGAACCGTATTCCCCTCTAGTTTCATTTGTGGCTAATATTGACTTATTTTAACACATACCTATGCAGCTCATCTGCAAATGTCAGCCTTAATTGGAATTCCAAACACTGACTGCATACTGTGTGCATGATGAATCTAAATCATTTTCGTTAACATAAGATATAAGAAATGTCTCTGGATGGGAATTCAGAGCGAAAAATGATCACTTTGCTTGGTTAAAGTAATCATTGACTTCCTAATGCATTTAAGTAATATGTTTTTAAGTCTCTGGTGGATGTAGAAAGCACAGTGGAACAGATGGGCTGGAGAATCTAATGCAAATAAATGAGGAATCATAAACATGGGCTTCCAAGGTATGGAGTTTTTTAAATCGTTTACATAATTTGTGTTTTCCCATCAGATTCACAGAAGGTAGAATGTTGAATCCGTTGTTGAATAGCAGATCAGTTTTCTGAATTGGCACATCCTATTGGCCAGTTGGTGTTTCTTTTTTTCTTCTAGGTGTCTCCCTGAATTTGGTACTGAGGCCTCATTTTATATGCACCCACCTGAACCCGGAGGTCATCTTTGGGGATCCTTCTCTGGGAGCCACCTCCAAAGAAAGTGAGACAAGTGGCTACTAGGGGGAGGAGGAGGGCCTTTTCAGCTGTGGCACCCCAGCAGTGGAATAAGCTATCCAAAGAGGTGTACCAGGCACCTAATTCGCATTTTTTTTTTTAGCTCTAGGTAAAAACCCCTTTATTTTCCCAGCGTTTTAACTGTGTCTCTTTTAAACATTAGTTTTAATATTACATTTTATTCCATATTGGTATAATCTTTCTATGCTGATTCAGTTACAGTTGCTGAGGTTTTGTTGGCTTTAGGTTAATTTTTGTTGTTTGTGTGTTTTAACTTTGGCGACTGCCCAGAGAGCCTTGGCTATTGAGGGGTATTAAAAATGAAATAAATATTTGCATTACCTGGGCTTTGGAATGATGCATTACCTGGGCTTTGGAATGATGCTGTGCAATATCACAGAGTGTACTTGCTTCCAGCACATGCTCCATGCACCCACGCATCCTTGGTCTTTCAGGCCCACATTCAAATGGGAAGCATGGAATGCCTGGAACCAGGAAAGATGCTCCATTTGTCCAAGTTGTCTGTGAATCCCTTGAACTTGAAGGTTCCTCCTGTGAGTAGACCCATGCCTGCTTGGAAGCAAGTGCAATTTGTGGCACTGTACATCATTATGGGTCACAGGGTATGTCTGCAAAGACATCAGCCCCTTCCTCGTTTTGGGAGGCTTGATCTAGCATGAGATAGCATTAACTCTAGTCTTAAACTGGCAGGGTTTGTTTTCCAATACATGAATTTCCTTGGTTTTTAAAAAGCAAATTCATGATCAAACTGCCCTAATTTATTTATTTTTTTAAAGCCCTAATGCTCTGATTTCTCTTCAGATCATATAAAAATACAAATGAACTGAAGATCAAAACACAAGTCATTAACTGAATAGCTGTGTGTAAGTGAATGCATATGTCTCAGTATGAGTCAAATTCTAAGGCTGCCCAGGATCCAAGCATCGCTGCTTCCTTTTCCTTTCTCATTTTATTTTATTTTATTTTATTTTATTTTATTTTATTTTATTTTATTTTATTTTACTACTGCCCAATAGTCAAGGCTTTCTGGGCACTTAGCAAAATAATGCACAGACAGCAAGATCTTTGTGCAAAGGGGACACGTGCCAAGTCCACAACTTCAAAGAACGTGCCACTCAAATATATTGTCAGACCACGTATGCATCCTCTCTTTGCTTTAGGATGATTTTGTCCCTCACCTGCCATGGGAGGGAACAGACAACGAAACGGCACTGGATAGGAGGGACAGGCACAAAATCAATCTAGTGGGCCCACTTACTCCTGTCTAGACATAACAGAACAAACCCCCACTGGCCATGGTAATTATTGCAACCCATGTCCCATGGCTTGGTCACCCCAAGAGTAAGAAACAGTCCCAGCACGGCCTATAAAGCACCTGTTGACTCTCCTTCAGAGGCAGCAGAGCTGGCTTGGATCGCATTTCGCTCAATAGAGACAAAACCAGGCAGAAGATGGGGCTGAGACGCAAGCTTGCATCAGGCAAGTTTACCTCATCTATTTTGTATCTGTCTCTTGCTTCAGGCTTTTTACTGTCACTGGCTCTCCTGAGCTTGCAATCTGCTGACAGAAATGATAGCCCATATCTATAGTATGCCTTCTATTTGTACCATGGGTGCGTGGGGAAACATTATCAGCTGTTGGCATTCCATTTCTATTACAAGGCAACGCCGGAAGAGTAGTGCTTGTCCCAGCCCCTGCAGTACACAAGCCACACGTGTGGCCAAGGCAGGATTTATCCCTCTCAGTCTGACAGGTCTTCCAGTCTGTCACCAAGCAAGGCACAATGAGGATTTTGATGGTGTTGCCTTCCTCCTTCCTTCCTCCTTTCCTTCCCTCCTTCCTCCCAATCTCATGTATTAATGGCAGTGAAAGTATCAGGCCACAATCCAACACAGAGGTACCCTTTAAGCCCCTTAAAATCCAGAGGCTCAAATATGCCTTGCTCTGTGTTACATCACAGCCCTGCATGACTCCTGAGCAATATGATTTTTCCTTAGAAGATGTTCTGCCATGAGAAGAGACCACTGCCAATGCATTTCTGACCATTGCAAGAGTTAAATGTTAAATCGAAGGTTAAAATTCAAGATCATAATTTTGAGGGTGTTTTGTCAAAATGTCGCATGAGCAAAACCTGATGCCGATTTAGTAGGTTCTTTTCTAGGGGAAGCATCTGGAAAATGTAGAAGATGCTAGAAGAGAAGTCCTTAGAAGGAATAGCCCTGTGTCCTCTGCACACGGTGAGGGGGCAGAGGCTAGTTAGGATTCCCGGTTCCAACACTGGATCAGTCAAATCCAAGCTCTGATGCCCCTGGATCAGAAGGTGATCCAGAAAGGAGCACATCAGCTACACTCCCAGGCCAGGAAAGCAAAGTGGAGGGAGGGAGAGGGGAGGGCAGAGACTGGAGTCCCTAGAAAATGCAGTTTCTTGAACTGTTCCACCTTCCTTCTCACATCCTCGGAGACACTCGACTCCCGAAAAGGCCATCTAGTGAAAATGCAGAGAAAGAGGAGTAGAGAGATGAAGCTTGCCTCTGTTGCTCTTTGGATCAGTGTGAGGGTGTTGGGGGTTTAGTGCTCATCCCTGTCAGGCCGTGCCTTTAAGCAACTGGGGTAAGGGCTTCACACATCTCTAACTTTAATTTCTAGGTGTTGTTGTTACATGCCGTCAAGTTGTCTCCAAGACTTGGCAACCCTATGAATGAAAGCCCTGCAAAAGGTTTTATCCATTCAGCTCACCCAAATTCAAGACTGCGGATTTTTTTACAGATTCAGAAATCTGAATCGATCAATTCAATTTCATCAATTTGCAGTGTGATGGGTTGTAATCCTTCCTTTCCTCTGAAATCAGACATTCTTGTGTATTTCTTTTGTGTAAACTATGGCCTTCTGGTCAAAGATTCCCTTGTCACCTTCCGTGCAATGCATTTCAGATGCCTTTGGATCTGATGTGACAATGAGAAATCATATTTTGCAACGTAAAAATGGGGGTGGACAGTTCTGAGAAAATCTTCAGATGAACAGGAAGGAAGCATTCTTGCAGTTCCTAGTAAAGATTTGTGAAATGATGGCAGATAGTATATGAATGACATGAACTGCCCTTCAAGCTTGGATGGTGAAATATGAGAAGCAAATTCACTTCCTAAACTGAGACAAATATTTAATTCATGGGAGTACTTCAGATGAAAATAGTGGCATCTGAACAGCAAAAAAGAAAATAACCCAAAACTAAGATAACTAGCATCCCAACCCTAACCCAAAACTAATAAGGCCATCAGAAAATTTTGGGAGAAATGCCCCAGCACCTCTTCTAGGCACAGAAAAAGACCTGCAGAATGACTGAATCACCTGAATTTCCCATGAATCTTCTGAAGCTCATGTACAAACTAAAGAATCAGGTTTAGCAAGTATAACAGCTATTAATAATATTACCATTAATAAGCAATTACGTAAAGGCTTTTCCAAATGCTTCCTATACACACGTATCAAGGATCCTTACAACAAGGTGGGCCATTGTTATTATCAGTGCATTGCAGAGGAGGGACTGAGGCAGCAAGAGAGTGGCTTGCCTAAGAGGCAATATCTGCAAAGATAAAAATGTGAGGCAGGAGCACCTTGGCTTGCACTTATATACACTTATATATGCTTGCACTTATATATGCTTTCAGTGCTGACATGAGCACTGAAGCTAGTCCATCAGTACTTTTGCTGGCAGCATGTGGATGCTCATGCATCTAAAAAATTACTTAAGATAAACTTCACCCTGTTCTAAATCATCACAGTTCAGAAAGAAATTATAAAGTGATGACCAAGGCAAAGTCAAGGCTAGATGGCTTATGCAAAGACATGCATTTTTAACCTGCTTCATTTATTGAAGAGTTCATACAGTATCCAAGGATCACCATGAGATATAAATTTAAAATTAGGGGCTTTAACATGTATTTAGTCAAATTCCCCTCATGAGACCTGAAAGCCTTCACTGGGGATGTGTAAGGAATCGATTTTGGGGGTGGGAACCCATCGGATTCCTTGGGCTTGGCTCCCCACACTCTGTCCTGCTTCTCGTGCCCATGAGTCCAACTTTTAAATTGCATTTTTTAATGAACTGTTGTAAACTGCCCAGGGAGCTTCGGCTATTGGGTAGCACAGAATTTAAATAAATAGAGGGACAAAAGAGTGGGTGAGCTAAAATGTAGACCTTGTTGTGTTCGCCATCTCTTTCCCAGCTCCCTCCCCCCACAAAAAAAGCAACCTAGACTCGTTCATCTATGCCTTGTCCATTTGGGGTATGTAGGTGGCATGGGGTTAGGTTTTCAGATAGACTTTGGGAGAACATGCCTCCATTTGCGAGCCTTTTACAGGGACCTGTGTGGAATCAGTTTGGCCTGGACAGGACATAGTGACCCTCCACGATTGGCTCGGGGTGGTCATCACCTGCGCCTCATTGTAGAGAAAAAGCTTCTTTTTTACAAAGTCAAAATCATTACACTGGGATGTATAGCCAGAAACAGAGAGAAATATATCATGTCCAGACTTATACTGGAAATCAAATATAGTAATGGGAGTTCTACCCTGATGTCACTGACAATTTGTTTGCACAGGACAGCTAATTTCTCTGTTTCCAAAAGCCGAAAGCAGCGATTTGGTGAGACTCTATTTGCAGTTCAAATTAACTCTGGAGCTGCAAATCAAATGACACTGTCAGTATTATACTACAAAGTATTTCTGCCATTGAGCAATTTACAGCCAAAGTGATTTGGTGTGGTATCTGTCAACATTTTAACAAGCTGTGCTTTGAAACAATCAGATACAGTAATACTGATGGAAGGGACTGGCTCCAGAAAAAGGTGGTGCAAAACCTCACAGAAAGAGGGGCTTCTTCCAAGGCCAAAACAAAATTGAAGACGGGAAGTGAATCAGGCTCCAACCCGATTCAGTTTCCAGGATCAATGTGTGAACAAAGGTGGAGCATATCATGCCATCTGAGGCCACTAAATATACATATTTTCACCCGACATATGCATAGGTTGGGGGCCAGTTTGTTACGTGTGTGAAAACACGCAAGCATTGCACACACAAACCAATCATGAGAGTAAACTTAGTCTTTTTTAATTCCTGAGTATCTCACAGACATGCCTACATATCAATTTTGATAACAGAAGAGGAGAGGGGAGGAAGGATACTGAATTTCCCCATTTTTCCTCCTTTTTCTAGTACACCCAGGCGTTTATATGATAAGCACAAAATTATATATTCTGAAAATAACAGAGTAATTTACTTGGCGTTCTTAATGTTATCTGACCAGGCCCACACTTGCTCCACCTAATAATTCATGCTGCATCATCAGATGTTTTCAGCCTGTATGGGACACCCCTGGGTGCTTTGTGCTTCAGGGAGCTATCAGACTCGATCAGAAGCTGATGGGCATCAGCTGAACTTGAGCTGGTCCCCCATTGGGAACTAGATTTCAGGCTCATCACAAGCTCTGTGCTTTCCTATTGCTCATGCTGCTATCTCCAGAAAGACATCTTTAGAGGAGTAGAAAAGCTTCCTCCTCTCCCATGCCCTTTAAAAAAAGGGGGGGGGCAGTACAGTATTGCTAAATGCAGCTTTCCCCCAAGTGGGTACCTTTCAGAAGTGTTGGACTACTGGCTAAGGGATTCTGGGAGTTGTAGTCCAGCATATTTGGAGAGCTCCCATTTGTGGAAAGCTTCCATAACAGGAGCAGGAGGAAGCTTCCTCATTTCAGAACAGAAAAAGTTGTAATCTGATTGCATTTTATGCTTTCATTCAAGGAAATGTTTTCCTGATTTCATTTGCTCATGTTGGTGCTCTTTGGGGAAAAAATACAATGTCTAGACATGAGCAAGTTTTTCTGTCTATTCTAAGAGCTCAGTGAGCTGTGAGGAATGACATTTAAAATATGAGCATTCTATTTTCTTTGACAATGTTATTAAATATTAGGCCTGGTTTATGCCAAGGTTTAATCATGTGGCAACCTAGGTCAGCAAGGTGCTGGAAAAGAACTAGTTCCCTCTTCAAGACCGTGGACAAAGTTGATTGGGTTAAATAATTTAAGAAACCATTCATGTCAGAAAATTAAAAATCAGACTTAATCTGACAGTATTATCATATAAATGTAAATCATTTTCCAAGTCTAGAGTGAGACTCAACATGGTGCAAATTGGTATTCTAAACAACTTGCCAGTGTGATGCTAAAACATGAATGTTAAACAAATCTGTCTATAATGAATGGATGTTTGTGTAACAGGTATATAAAATTATGTCTTTAGATATTTATGACCTCTTATGAGTTCTGTATCTGACATAATACGTGGGTGTTAAATGGTAGGTTTTGCAAGTTAAGATGGCTGTTAAACTCTATGGCCCCAATCCAGCCAAGGGAAGCTATAATCTTATGAGCAGCTGTTTGCCAGGGAAGAGAGAGGGAGTTGAATTTTAAGTTAAACATGGTATTGGCAAGGAAGGAAGGAAGAAGGGAGGGGAGGGAGGCAGACAGGCAGGCCGGTCTTCCTAGTGGCTGTATGCTATACCATGGGAATAATATATGCAAGTTCCCATCTAGCTGGTGTTCAACATGAAGAAACCTACTTCCAGTAGTTCTGAGGGATGTGCAAAAGTGTAACCTACTCACAGAACATGCAGGCATGTGCTGTTTCCAATACCAATCACGATCATAAGCACAGCTTCACTGAGCATGTTCATAAATAGATGCTTACATGCAATTTGCACAACTGTCCCTATTCAGTTTCCACAAATTTCCCCGAATCAGCCCTGCTTTAGTCTATGGCACAAACCTGTGCAAATTTCGCATCTGTCTGCTGCTCAATTTGCATAATTTCTCCATCCACACAGTACCAGCAGAGATTGTAACAAGGATTGGGCATGAGATGAGTGATGAACAGATATTCCAAGAATTCTGGCAATCTCAAACATCTCGGACCCTGTTCCAAGATGGACAGGTGGTACAGGTGTGCTTTGCCATATCTCTGCATGGTACAGGTACAGGTGGTACAGGTACAGGTGTGCTCTGCCATATCTCTGCATGGTACAGGTACAGGTGGTACAGGTACAGGTGTGCTCTGCCATATCTCTGCATGTTAAGGGATTCGTAATCTAGACAAATTCCATCAAGAACCTCAGCAGAAATATACTTGACTGCTGCACTGCTGGGATTCACACAAAGTTCTTTCTCCTTTTTTTGGTTATTTGAGGGGCAAACAGTGAAGATGCTGTAATGAGAAAATCAACTTAAATGATTAAGACAGAAAGACCACTGCTAGTTAAAATATCTCTGGGCTGAAGATGCCAGGAAGGAAGACAGCAGTCATGGGGTGAAGGTGTAAATGGACTTGATCCACTATTCCTCAAAGTCAGTGGGGGGATTCTAACCAAGTTCAATATGTAAGAATCAAAATTATGACATAATATTTTCATATGAGATACGCACTATGTACTCACTCCTGCAAGTAGATATACATGTACCATGTCTATTCAGGCTGCTGTAAGTATGAAAAATATTCATCTCTCTTTGCTTGTGACCACATGTGGTCTTTCTACTTAAGTGCTGCTTTCTACATAAACAAATACAGGGATATTATCACACATGGCCAGAGCAAAGGAAAGTGATTATCATTAAATGAGGAATGTTAGATATTCAGTCAGTAGCTTGATTGGTCTCCTGCAGTGCTGTTCTTATCCACTTCATAACAATACGGAGACTAATTGTCATTGAGTTGTTTTTCTCCCAAAACAAAAGTGATTTATTGGATTCCTCTTCAAGCAAAACATCTGAGAAATTTTCAGAGATGCTAAAAGAATTTCAATCTTACCAGCAAACTCACTTTCCAAAGCATCCACATTTCCTGAGGTCGCTACCCTATTTCACATAATGCATAATATTTATATCCAGGGCAATAGATAAAGTTATTAAAATTTCTCAACTGACAGGTGGCATTCATCTAGGTTCTGTAGGGTGCAGTGGATCCAGATGGTGGAGCTTGAAGAAATGAGTCTTAAGAGAGTTGTTTCAATAGCTGGACTTCTCATATTAATTTACATCCTCTGAGAAGTTTCCTTGGTCAAGCTTATGGACTTTCATAGTTCATTGAGACCATTCACCTATCCCAAAAAGTTCCTCCGAAATTGATGCTTATAGAGAGGTGCTAAGAACGTGACATGACCTATTGATGCATATTCCATTCTTTAAAACCCCAAACTACTGTTCTACTTCCCATATCTAAGTTATGCCTACTAGTAGTCTTCATTAAAAACAGAATGTCCTATATGACTGTGGCAGCTGTAACACAGAGAAGCACTGTGAATTGAAATAGATTAGTCCTAAGATATTTTTACATATTTTTAAACTCCCAATGTTGGATCAATACAGCTGGTCAAATGCAGCTGAAGTCACAGGACTCTCAACAAAGAGCAGTTCACTTGGGACATGTTAGATTTACCAGTGCCTTACTCATCAAACTCTTTTGAAAAATATAAATATGTGCTAAATGATCCAGGAATAGCATTTGAGTTAATGATAGCATTAAAAATGATAAACCACTGATGTAATTATTTCCCATTTTTAATCATTCAGAGAGAGAAAAAAGGCATGGAAAATCATGTCTCTTGTATGCTATGGTTATAAGGAGCAAAGAATTTCTCAATTTAGAAACAGAGGAAGGTGTCTGGACTTCCCCTTTACACATTTCGATTGCAATAACCTTCAGAGCAAGAAAAAGAAACATAAAAAGGTGAGTCATGTAAGAAATTGCAATGGTAGTAAGAAGCACAAACACTCATTAGGAATTTAATCCAAGACTCATATTCATCTATGGAAATATGAATACAAGTCACACACACGTATTATAGCTCATTAGTTGCAGAGAATGACTACAGATGAGTAAGAAATTGTCTCCATCAAGTCTTTATACAGATTTGCCAAATTTGCACTTCATGGCCTTGAATGATGCTCCAACTACAGGGTATAATTGTAAATTCATGTATTTCCTAAACTGCATCTCAAAAAGCATGTGTCTGATAACATGTACAGATTTGAAAAATATGCCAAAAATAATGTGTCATTTGCAAAATGCCCACAAGCACATTTTAGCCAATTGGCGTGTGTGTCCAACAATGTTTGTGTTAAAAATGCACACATGCATCCTTATATTAATTCTTACATTACAGAAAATGTATATTAATTTCTTTTTGGTTTGTTTGTGTGTTTCTTTGTTTAAATTAAAATGGGAAGCTCATGTGGAAATGGAACCAAAAAAGCTTGACCTGATAAATCCATTGTATCAGTGAGACCAAGTTCTGACCATTCCTCTTTAACTTCATTGTAGACAGACAAGTCTAAGTCACTTGTGCTTCTTGCCATAATTTTCATTATTTATGTGTACCACCTTCTTCCAGGGCTGCATAGATTGAAATCCCCTTTCTCTAGCCTGTGTAGGAGCTCCTCCAACATAACCTTCCATTTGAGCCCCTTCTTGAGAGTTGTAGGCATGGACCATAAATGTCATAGGCATGGCCCACATGCCTTCATAAGGACCATAAAACATATCATTCCTCTTGCTATTGAAGTGTCTGCCCTCTCTGCAGACATAGGTAGACAAATGGCAAAGGACAAGCCAGAATGGGTTTATTAGAAGTGATCAGCACTGCATCTAAATTCCAAATGGAAAGCATTTCAGTTTGAATAGACAACATCCGACTAGGATGTGAAACCTACACACACAGAACATTTTTAGCAAGACTACACTTAAGCTATATAATTGTGGCAATGTTTCCATTCTTGCACTCATTCTCAATACAATAAATTTCCTGTAAAATTCAGGTGGAATTTTACAGGAAATTTCTGAACACTACCTCTCATTGTGAAACAATGCCCATGATCTGCTTGTCCTGCAGAATGACAGCTTCCAATGGTTTTCCAAAGAAATGGCAAATCCTGCATTGCAAATTGGGGCGTATTCACATGGAAAAGACAGGTGAAAGTCACATTGTGGTGACTTTTCTAGATCAAAAATGAATGTGACAATCAGGTTTCAAAGAGGATTATGGGAAGTGAGAATGGCAACATTTGGTTCCAGTTCTTCGCACCATTGACTTCAGTGGCATTTCTGCTTGCATAGACTGTAACATCTGAAACTACTCAGCTCAGATCAGAGAAAAAGTAACTAGGAAAATATATTTCTAGGTAATCTGTCAATATTTGGGTTACCATGAAATGTCAGGGAGGAATGATGGCTATGATTTGGCAAAGATTTCTTGCGCTTTTGATGAGCTTCAACGTTGTCTGATGTTGAAATGCTTCTGATGTTGCTTTGTCCTTCTGCTCATAACTGCAACTAGAATCTTGCACATGCACGCATACACTCACACTCACACATAAATAGATCGTCTTCCATTTTTACCTGATATTTTTAACCACTCAAGGGCATTGTGAAGTTGTTTGGCAGGATATAAATCTTAAAATAAAATTTAAAAATCTTAGGCTGAATGTAAACCACTACCTCAGCCTCTGACTCAGTACAGAAATCAACAAGTACTAACAGCTTCATTCTTATGAAAGGAAACTGTAGGAATCAGATATATACAAAGGGAGTTTAAGTAATCTGATAAAAATTGCAATGGATTAGAAGAATAGCCATTCACAATTGGAAGTCTAGTCTCTTACTGTGGGTTTATCAAAGGCAATATGACTTTGATTGTGCCAACCTGAGCACTTTAAATAATAACAATAATAAAAACCAACACTAAGCTTTTTCCAAACAGATTTGCAGCTTTCTTGGGAAGAATAACTAGTTCTGGTATGGTTTAGATTGCTTTCTTTTTTCAGTTCAGCTATTTATTATTACTGACAGATCACTTTTACAAAACATTAAATGAATGTATATTATTCTCCCCGAAAAACATTAAATACAAACCTTCTATGGCTAAATTATTTACACTCCAGTTCTTACCTTCCTGATGCCTTCAGAAGGGCTGGCCACACAGTTGTCGGCCCCGTTATTCTTGCTGATGGATTTCCACAGTTCGGCAAAGGTGCTGTCTTGCTCCAACGGATTTGTACCTTTTGCTTTGAAGTATTCATAAACCGCAGAGTCCTTGACAGTGCCATAAGACATGTCCATTTGTTTGGAAAGATCCTGGAAAGTTCTGGAATGCAAGAGTAGTCAAAACATTAATGGAAAATGAGGTAACCATTTGATTTTACTAGTTAAGGAAAGTTTTCTGTTTTACCATCTGAAGAAAGCAAAGGACATCCTACGGGCAAATTACCTGCCTCTCCTGATCGTTATTTATTGAAAGCACCTAGAGGGAAGCAAATTTTATCATGACAGCAGTGCTCAGGGAGACACGATGAAGCACAACAGGAGTTCCTTTTTTGGCACTTGAGACTTTAGGTTTCTAATCTCTCCAGATGTTTTAAATAACCATTGCAGAACAGAAAACCTATTTTCCATGCCTTCTGTTTTACTGAATCCACATCAATTTGTGCAGCATAAATACAAAGTTGCTTAAGGAATATCAAAAACTAATTACAGTTATCAGCCTAACAGCAATTATCAGACCAATATAATTGCATATTTGAATGTGTGGTGATGTAGCAGAGTATGGGATATTCCTACCCATCCATCCATTGGCATAAACAAACATTTCTGTTAATTTTTGGCTTTGTATGACTTCCAGTAAACTTTGATGATGTATTCTGTTAATCTCTTAGCATCTTAGCTGGAATTGAGATACAGCAGGTCCCTGCTTACATTTGCAATTGTGGGTCTTCATAAGTAATACTTAATGAATGATAAGTAGATACACTGGAGATGTGCAGAAAAAAATGAATTAAAAGACACACTGTGCTAAAACACTCTGAAAATACCCTCTCCAGTATTCTAGGTTAGCACTGCACACCCTCTGTACCCTAGTAAAGATTGTGTGCAGATATTCAGGTAGTATTCTTAAAAGAAAAGATACAATTGAATCATAATTACATGATGAAGGCATCTTTCTAATTGATGCTCATTAATTACATACAACCAAAGTAAAACATCTTGCTTGTAGTAGGCATATGGATATAAAAGCTGACAAAAGTTGGGGACCAAAACTTCTCTCCCATCTTCTTTTCCTGTCTCATGACAACAGCATAAGCACAAACAAAGCTCTGATGAATGTGGGAGATCAAAATGAATTACACAGATTAATTTAAACACGAGAGCATTCTACAATATTGTTTTGCCAGCCTCTGCTAAATGAACATATAACTGTCACAAAACACTGGAGCTGTCAATTTCTTCCAGTCCACATGAAATGCCAATTTCCTTAAACACACACACACACACAATTTATTCACTGACATTTTAAGTTGTCAGGATAAGCAGGGAATATTTTAGCCATCCTCTTCTGGCTGGTCATTTAATTTTAAAAATTTCCCCAAATATTTGGAAATGAAGGTCTGGTTCATCCATGCTTGTACATCATGCAACACTTTATTGCAATAGTTCTCTCAGTGGTGTCTCCTTCTAAAGCTTTGTTGTCTAAGCTGATGTTTATGATGAATTGTATAGCACCATCCATGTAGCATGTGTTTCGATGACTAACACAAGGAAAAACAAATGGCCACAAAGACCTTTCAATCTAAAGAGAAGCAAGAATAATAGGGGAAATTCAGTATCTTTTCCCCAACTGTGCATGATGGATATAGAGTAGCTGACCTTCATGTAACACCGAATAATAATTCTGAATAATAATCCTCAAATCAACATGTTAAAATTGTCCTGGCCAGATGGGGTGCTTGGACACTATTTTCTTGGCTAGCTCCAAGTAACTCTTAGGGACAGTTTATTTATATAAAATATTTGTATATCACCTTCCAAATAATAAAAAAAGCTTTCAAGACAACGTACAAGTAAAAACCACAGAACAATAACAATATAAAGCACAGCTGGCTGAAGCAGCAACATAAAACATTCCACTATGATACAAACTGAAAATATATGTGACAGTGAACCACTGCAACTCATAAAATGTAGCCAGCAGTATGGTTCAGCTAAATGCAGACCAAGACCTGCAATGCTTTGCGGCCAGCTTAAAAAGGGAGAGGGGTCCACGTGAATTTTGCACGGAAGAGCATTCCAGGAGGATGTCCCACCACCAAAAAGGCCCCGTCTCAAGCCAGTCAACCTGATGGTCCATAATGATAAATTTCTGCAATCTCTGCAATCTCCAGGGCTGATTTTAAGTCCCATGCAAACTCATACATCTGCAAGAAGTCTTTCAAGTAATCTAGTCTTAAACATTTTATGGTTTTAAGAGTAATCGCCAGCATTCCAAACTGAGCCTGGACATCCACTGGCAATCTATGAGATGTACTGAAACAAAAATGTTGAGCTCCTGTGAAGATTTCACAATAAGCAAGCCCCTGCAAGCTTGGTGCAAAATGAACCCAAGTCCTTCTAGGACTGTTGATTACACTTCATTTTAGATAGAAACCCACCAGGGCTTAGTAACAATCAACCCACAATTGATTGGGGTCATAGAATAGTCTCAAGGAGCTGCTTTGAAATGCAAAGCCAAATATTGCCATAAATATATGTGCAGTATATTATGGTAAATGTTCATTTTGGAAGAAGTTTCAGTGTATGCGAGAGCATATAAATCCCCAGCCAATGCTAAGTAGACAGAGAAGATGGAATACCTAGCTCCCACACAACTATCACTGGGGAATTGGGAAATTTGGAAGGAGGTGGAGGGAGGCATTGTTGATTTTCCAAAAGGAAGGATGCTAGAGTTCCCACTTGCTTTACTGCCATTATTCTTGCTGCTTCCCCAGTCTCAGCTGTACATGGACATTATGGGGCTGGTCCATACTGCATTTTACTGAAAATACTTCCTTGGTTACTGTAAATCCCACGTTCCAAGTTTCGGATGCGTATGGTTTTTGGAAACAATAATTTAAGATCAAGGTCCTTCACTGGCAGCTATTGCTTAAGAGGCTGGATGAAGTAAGTGAATACTTTGAAATTCTAAAGAAATCAGGAGACAGGAGACATATCATACATTCAAGATATAACACATTTTTCACTACTTGCTTTCTCATATTTAATTACATAATTATGGAATAGGGGATTTCTGTGGAATCAGATGAGTAAGAAAATCACTATAAACCATTCCTTGATGAAACAGCGATGAAAAAGAAAAGAATGGCCAATTTTTGTACATGGTCTCAGTGAAAAAGATTCTGATAATTTCAATGGCTGCATTTCTGGTAATAAATTTCATGAACTAGACATATAGAGAATGAAAGTATGTCTCTCCATGTTTTATAGCCTCTTCACAGCATATCTAAATATTATACGGTATATAGAAGATTACTTTTTTCTTCCTCCCTTCCAATCAGATTTCTTTTAATGTTATAACTTTTAGGTTGGAACCCTGAGATGAGGAACTTTCAAATTACTGTCATCTTTGCAAGGCACTTTGGGTGTCTTTTTGACCAAATGTAAATGAATAAATATCCCCTTTGTCCTGTTTACTTTTATTTCTCATCATTTTTCCATTTCGGAATGCAACCAAATTTCCACAATTCTTAGCAACTTCTTCCCCTCCAAACACAAGGCACTTTTGAATCTCCATTGAGCTTCTTACATCTACCACAAAAATGCTTCCAGCCCTTAAGCTGACTGAAGCATCTAAAGTGGTTTAAATTGCTTTAAGGAGTTCTGTCATTTAAAGCTCTTAAGCAGCTTTAAATAAGGTTTGTGAATAGCATCAGTCACTATTTGCTTTACATTTTGAATGCCTGCTGATGATGATCCAAACTGCCTAGGAAGGAACCCCAAATTCACCTTTTCTTCTGTGTTTCTGTAGACATCTTTATGACAGCCTTTCACATATAAAACTCTGGGACTAACAATCAGTGGTTGATAACCAAGGGTTTTGAGCATCAATAGAGGGCACATGAATATGTCATTCTAAGCTTAAATATTGCTCTGTGTTATTAGTGGAAATTGCTACTTCTTCACCAGCTATGTATTCAAACTCAGGATCCAACATATTTTTCATAAGAGGGGATATGTCTTACAAATATATTTGTTAATTAGTTATAGCCAGTTTGCACAACATGAGAGCAAACAAAATGGTTGGAGGAAGGCCAACAAACAGAAGCTCAGTCCAGACAAGACTGAGATCTTGTGAGCAGGTGATTCATCTGTCCAGTTAAGTGGAATGCAGCCTGCTCTAAAAGAAGATGTAGGAACCCAGAAGTCTAGATCTGTCAGCTAAAACCCAGATAACCCCAGTCCCACCCATCAACATTGACTGATAAGCAATCTAGAACCCTACCTGGACAGTGATAGCCCAGCTATGCTTATCCATGCACTGGTAACTTCCTGCCTTGATTAGTGGTCTAGGAGATGGTCCAGAAACTTCAGCTAATGCAGAATAGAGCAGTGAGGCAACTCACTGGGATTGTCTGCTTCAGACATATTCCATGGTTGTGGCCACCAGCTGGTTTTCAGACCCAATACACAGAGTTGGTACCAAACTTTAAAGCCCTAAGCAGCTGAGGACAAGTCTACCAGAAAGAGTGTCTTCTGCCATATGTTCCTGCCTGGCTGTGAAGATGGTTTGCATAAGGTCTTATGTGAGCTCCACCTGCCACAGAAGTCTGGCAGGTGGCTACTGTGGAAAGTGTCTGCTCTGTAGTGGCCCCGTCTATAGAATGTCCTTCCTAGGAAGAGTCACTTGGCACCTTCATTGCATATATATGGTTGTCAGACTAAGACCCTCCTCTCCCAACAGGTTCTCCCAACAGGTATGCAATCTTTGATTTGCTGCTTTCATTATCAGTTATAACACCGGTTCATTAAGAATATTTTTAATATCTTATTTTTCCCAACCTTTTCATCTGCAGGAATATTGTGTTGGCTGTGGCTTTATTGTTGCTTGAGGTTAGTCAGTCCCTCAGCCATGTGGGAAGATGGCCAAGTGGGGGCTTCCTAAGACTAGAGAAATGTGTAGCGTGTGTGAACACAAAACACAGTGCAAGACTGAGGGGAGAGGGGGCTTCATTTTGCTTGCTGTGTCCCAGCACGCAATGGGCAGAGGAAGTGAGATAGGCAAGTAAGGAGGTGCAGGAATGGTGGATGGCTAACAGTTTTCCTCCAATCAAAGCATCCAAACAAATCATCAGGGCTTCCAAATCATGTGCACGGTATACTGCAGAATTGTTCAAGTGCCTTCTTTCCTCCATGTATTTCCTTCTCCATTTCCACGGCTTCTCCAGTTAAACACTGAAAAGGAGCATGACATTTCTTTCAGTCCACCCTTGATTTTTCCATTTAAATTTTAAGTGATGGGCCTGTTCTGTGTTAATGAAGCAATGCTGAGCATTTCTGCTACTGGCAAAATAAGTGCCACAGAGATTTGGACACAGGGCACTAGACTGCACAGATGCGTGGCACACTTAAATGAAGTTGGCGTAAGATAAACTGAAGCTGATGAATTAAGAGCTATGCAATGCAATCTCCTTAGCACTTTCTCATATTCTTCCGTTTTGCCCTTTGAAACCTAATCCCTGTTAGTGCAAGTACCAACCAATAAACCTCCCATTACTGACGAAAATCATCTTTTTTTTGTTCTAATCAAATTTTAGATTCTCATCAGTCCTTAGGCTGGTTTCATTCTTTAAACCCAGCTGCTGTGATTGTTCATAAGCATTATTATTTCTTCTCCTTGTCACACTAGTCTCCACATCTTGTGTTCTTCCATATGCCTCAGTGTGATAAAAGGGGGAAAGGCTTTCACAGACATAATATCCGCAATATTTGCAAAATGAAGCTGTCGATGTTCAGGAAGCCCCATTTATTCTAACATTAAAATGATTAGGTCTCATTCCATTGAGGGACTACTTTTAACTGTGATGAAGATCAAACACAGTGCGCTATTAACCATCAGTGTTTTCTGGAACAACAATTACCACCACTATTACTGCCCATCATTTAATGTGCCAGCCACATGCTAAGCTGCTTTTCATCTGCAATAATAAGAGCAAGCCTTTGAACGCACAGATAACAAAAGGAACCCACAGTAGACACTTCATGTCAGTTGCAACCGACACACAAAAGAAGCCATGCTTGAAACCGACCCATTTGGACTGGTAACATTTTAAGTCACATTATTCTTTTTTTCTCTGTGTGTCCCATCCATATATCGCACAACAATAAAAATTCTGAGGTGGAAATGCAATTCGGCTACAATTTCTGATGCATCTAGAAATAGGTTGCAAAGTAGCTGTAGCCACTGGCTTATTTGTTGTGTTGATATAGTCATTAATATTCTAATTGCTTGGAGCAGATGTCTAAGCAATCAAAATGTTGACAAATATTAGGGCAGCTGATGGCTGCACATACGCAGCATTTTCCCTGCACCCAAGTGCACTTCGGTGCAGAGAATCGTGTACACTTGTAATGTCAAACTGCCTGTCAACTCGCCTCTATTACACAAATAAATGGCTTGGTTTCAGCCAGGGATAGTCAGTCTATTCATGGAGGGAGTGGGGTAGAAGAGGCATTTATCTTGTTTCTAAACATTACTAGTTTCCAACTACTAGGTATACCAGGGTGCTGGAAATTCACCTGAAGTGTGGCCCAGAAATGCCCCGTGACGCAAATTAATGTTTGGTTAGGTCAAGAGTGAGAGGATGCTTTGGGAGGATCTCTACCATGAAACAGAAGTACATGTTGCAGAAATAAACAGAAGAGCTGTTCTTAATTGCAGTCCTCGAGGTTAACCAAAGAAAATCAAGGAAATACTGACATAGCTGTAATTTACATGTGGACATGATGAGCTGAGGCATGACTTAGGATAGAAATCTGGACCATATTTATTAAATCAAGTGCAAATGTGATGCAGGTCCCTGCTTATACCAGCCCCATCCTTTGCTGGTGAGCCTGAGATGTCACCTACTCTGCAGGTGAGCAACACGCTGGTGTTGGGAAGCTTTCCATCGTCTCTTCTTGGAGAGCAAAAGTCTGAGTGGGTGAGAAGACTCCATCTCAAAGCTGAACATAACTCCTCTCTGGGCTGCCAAACCCTGAGTGGAGAACCTTGGGAGTTATCCATTACCTAAAAGGTTCCAGCAGATGCTCACCAGCAATAACGCTTATGCCCATTCTGGCACAAACCTTCCAAAATAGGATTGAATTAAACCAGTCAAAAGAACCAGTCGTAAACATTACTCCATCCACTGCTGCACAACATAAGAGTAGGAAAAAATATAAGCCTTACCATTTATTTATATACACTTTGGCAAATCTGCTACTACTACAGAACTGGGAACTGTTACAGCACAACACTTTTATGGAGAGCTTTATTGCAGCAATTACCGAGGCTGTAATATTTCTGAAAATGATGAAACACTTAGATTTTTTTAGCTACCCTGCATGTGTCACAACAGAGACAATGCATAAATACGTCAGCCTTATTACAATTGAAGGAAAGGAGTATCCATCAAAGTACCATGGAACTAAATCTATCAAAGGAAAGGAGAATCTGCCTTGATGTTGCTCAAACTTGGAAATATGCCCCCTTTAACTATCAGGAAGTACCACAAATAAGCCCCCTGCAGTGTAACTGTTTTCCTTGATCTTTTCTTGGTTTAAGATTATGGCTGTACTAAAGACTATGTGTAAAGTCTAATTGTATCAAAGAAGCAGAAAGTATAGCAAATATTCAATATCTTTTTGAACAGTATGTTTCAAGCTATTACAGCTGTATTCATTTAAAAACATGCAGATAAAGGCCTAATTAAACCTCAGAAATGGAAAGTGATCCTTTTTTGTTTTTAAGCAGGTGCATTGTGACTTTTGCTTCTCCAGCTCCACCATCCTTAAAGCTCTTTGGGCACCTTCTCACAATTCTTTGCTTCATTTCTCTAACTGTCCCTTAGGCCCCAGATCACCTTCCCAGAGAAAATGTGTTCTTACACCTTTCTGTCTCTCCTCACAAACCTTCTCAAAACACATTTTTTCCCATGAAACCATGAATAACCACCCTCTCCTGCATCCCAAACTGCAATCCTACACAATTACCTTTGAGGAATCATTCATACAATTAATACTGCATATGACAAATGAGTGTGTAGTTGTTCTGATGTTTTGCATGTTAGCCACTTAGTATAGTTAGCTGCCTTGAGCACCCTTTGGAGGTAGGAAGGAAGGAACACAAGTTAAACAGACAGTTCATCCCTTGGCAGGCTTGATTCTCTGCTTTCTTCCCCATTTTGTATGCTTTCTCTCTACTGTCCAGCTTTAACTCGTAAGTTGTTTGGCTAAGGGATCTACCTTATATGGAAAAAAATCTCCTTTACCCTGGCAGTACTCCACAACAACATGGAGAACCTAATCATGGACATAAAAACATACCACTTTACTCTCTGTTCAAAAAATGTAAATATTTCATTGGCTTTCTCTGCCCTTGAGCTTCAGGCATGAAGCTTGAGAGCCTGCATGCTGAGTTGTATCACTGAACATACTCATCAGAGGGTGCCCAAGGAAAACATTTGTGCTGTGCAAGAAAATCAGTATTTCAGAATGAACCATATCTGAAAAAATGTAAGAAGATGGCTGAAATAAAGAAGCTGCAACAAAGTTGGGCTTTGCTGGAGAAGCTAGCCATCCGAGGTCCAGAAGGATGGAAAGGTGCAGATGCAGGAAGGCCTCCCCTATGAAAAGACCTCCATGTGCAGAGAGTGACCACTGTGATCACCGTGTGGGGCTGGACTAGTGGATTCTCCCTTCTTGTATGCTTGCTTTACTGCCATCATCACATTGGCTATTGTCATGGCTTGCAATGATCCTGTATGTGGGAAATGAAGGATTCTCCTTGCTGCTCGGGGGAAAACAGAGGAAGAGTTCTGCAGAGGGAAGAGTCCTTTGAGAAACTGGATGCAGAAATCCTGCTTCCTATTTTAGTTGATCTCTTGGGAAAATATCGGTAACATTCCGGCCATGTCATTGTCACTGTGGTCACCTTGCAATAATAGATGATGCACATTCTATTCTTACACTTGGAACAGGCAAGCTTCTGGGCCTGCAGGGGCATTGGACTGTTCCAAAGAATGCCTTGGGCACCCCCACAAATTCCCGTGGGGACAATGAAATGTTGTGAGAGCCCTCTTGCATGATTCTCACTTGTCTCCACCTCTGTTCAATCACTGGTGTTGGATTTCTCCACTGGCTTTCATGGAGGTGGGGGATATGGTCCGCTCCCCATAAACAGCTTGGAGGAGGGTCAAGAAACTGGAAAGGCAGGTGAGAAACATGGGCACCCAATGAAGAGGCCTACTCCCTTGTACCCCCTTCCCCCTATGCCCACAGAGAGAGAAATTTGTTTTAAGAGTTAATTGCCCAGTGTGAGGAGACACAATTTCCAATGATTCTGCAGAATCAATCAGCTGGGCATGCTGCTTGACTGGAAAAAGACAAGTCTAGAGCGGCAGCTCATGCAGAAAGACAACAGGCAGGCTCCTGTGTAGAAGGGTATTTTGGGTTCATAGGGTTGTTTGCCAGTGGAACAGACAGCTGTGGAAGTCAGTGGACTCTCCTTCCTAAGAGGCTTTAAAGCAAAGTCTGGAAGGCTCCCTAGCAGAGAGGAAGTAGCATCTCTGATTACCTACATTAGCAGGGGTTGGACTAGATTGCTTTTGAGATGTTTTTGAACTCTGTGATTTTGTGGTTCAATGCATGCATTTTTCATGACATGCTAGTAGGTATCTCATGGCCAAATTTGGGACTTATGAGGTAGACAGACAGAAAGGAAGGTGCTGTAGATACTCATCTTGTTGATACATCTTTGAGAAGGCAGGATATACATTCCAAAATCAAGAAAATGCTAAAAATAAGTTACAGTCTTCATCTTAGGTAATGATATATTTTGGTACATAGGTCATGTGGACAATTAAATCATGCTGTCTTTTTTGGGCAGAGAATATTTTTGGCTATGCTTTTATCCAGGGAGGCCAGCAAGGTAAGCTTTTTGCTCAGGGCCACCATGCTAAGCTTTTAGCTCAATGGTGCAACTAAGCTGCTCTATCAGAAGAGTGCCACTAAGATGAAGTACTGCCAAGGGCATGGAGGCTTCTAAGCTGCTTGGAACAGAAAATGTGTGCTACCCATTTGCCAAATTCCCATTTGAAATATTCTTGAGGTTGAAAGTATTTCACCGCTTCTCCCCACCCACCCCATCCAGTTAATAAAGTAACAGAACAGCTAGGACTGACATTTCTCCCTCTAAAATTCTAAACCACGGGGCCATTAAATTCCAGGATTTGCGTATGTCTGAATCAGGGTGTGTGTGTGTGTGTGTGTGTGTGTGGAGAGGGATGTGGGGGAGAGAGAGAAAATGGAGTGCTAATGTTCGGGCATTAGTCCACTGTAGGCTAAAACCCTTGAGGGGAAAAGCCGTTGGCGGGGGAATCAAGGCTATCTTTAAAAGTCTGGGACGGTGAATCTCCTTGGAGGGAATTCCACAGATCGGAAACTACCACACCCACAGCCAAACTAAACATTATGTTGTCTATTATTATTATTCTGATTCTGTATAAAGCCTGCTTAAAGCTTACTATGAAGAAAGTGCAGCCACAGGGTCCTGATTCAGATGTTTGCCCTATTCACGAGCGCAAGTACACGCACACACCACACCCTGCAGTTTCCCCAAAAGGTACTGGTTACCACAAGATCCAGTTTTGGGAGCAGTGGACAGCTGGCCAATCAGAGAACATTTTCTGCAGAAAAGATATGGTCCTGATCCATTTCAGGAATAAGTTCTATATCACCTTTCCATGGCAGCTTTTCCTCTAAATAAAAGAAATTAATTTAGCAATTTTCTTTTCAAAGCATGAAGAATATAACGTGTTATTTGGCCCTGAAAAAGCCCTGTGTCTCATGATACCTGTTTTCACTTCTGAAAGGTGGTGCATTCTGGGCAGGATGACATGTAGGGAAGTGTAAATGCTCCATCTGCCTAGTTTTTGTGTTCAGCCCTGGCTTTAAAAGTGATCCAAACCAAGAGGAAGTCATATACCCGGTGGCAAACCTGCTGCCCACAAGATCCCTCAAGCAGGATGGGTGCAAGACCTCCACCTGCCCAAGGTCTTCAGCAACTGGTATATGCAGGCACACCACCTGGGAAAGGAGGCTGCACATAGCCAGCAAGGCTAGTAGCCACTGACAGCCTCCTCCTCCTCCAGAGATGAGATTTTTCTAGGCAGAGATGAGTACTAGAGGCTGGAGAAGCTCCTAGAGTGGCCACTCTTTCCAGCGGAAAACCACAATGCCAAATTTGAACATCACAAGCAACCATCATGGAACCCAGAAACCACAGAACCACCTATGTTTTCCTATTATAGTTTCCAAAGACCAAAGTTTCCAAAGACGCCCTGCTGAAATACCATATCTGGGTTCGGACAACACAACAAACAATGGGGAAAAACCCAAGCACCATCCCTTGTTGTGCCGTGCGAAGCAAGCCATTGCTTTCAGAGCAATCGAATGGGACCTAAATTGGGTTCCAGTGATGCACAGCAACCTTAAGAGGTGCCACCTACTATGGAAAATGTCCATCTGCTGGGCATCGGGTGAACTGCATCAGAGGACTGCATTTACTTTGCATTTATGGATCTGCCAAAAGCAGTTTCAAAAGTGGCACTTTTCTTCCCTGCTCCAGTCACCATGGTGCTTGTGAAATGACTGGAAGCCAACCCAGACAGCTCTAGGATTACAGACCCGGCAAAGAAAAGAAGCGAGTAATGCAATTAGGTTAAACACAGAAGTGACATAAAGCCACTAACTAAACATTTCAAGTAGAAACCAGGGCTTTTACTATCATTTATTTATGGCGACTTAGTATTAATTAATCTTGTGCACACATGCTGAACAAGACTTCTTGTGCCTTGGGCTTCACTATAAGCAGTTCTGGAGCTTTCCATCTAATTGACAAGCACAAAACTCAATCGTACAGAGCCAAATACAATAATACGTTCCTCACAGAGACAGTGTAACTGCTAAATTTCAGCTACGAGGAAAAGGGAGGGTTGCTGTTTTGCATTTCTTCATTCAGTTCTGAAGCGATGTAAACACTAAAGAAAAGGGAATGACCCTCCTTTCTTATGGCCACTTCCATTTCCCCTTTTGTTAGCCTATACTGGGAATTCTTAGTCATGGTGCCGGAGAAGAGACAGTCATCCAAAAAATGAAATGGGCTAAACTCAGCACATATTGGATTGTGTGCCTCTGTTTACTCCTTTATAAAACTAAAATTATTTAACTCTCATCACTTTTTAAAGAGTTGTTAACTTCTCTAATTCCCTCATCTCCTCACAAAGAAGAAAAAGGGGTGGGAGAAAGAAAGAAAAGGGGTGGAGGGAAACTAAGTATGGAAGAGGTATACTTTATAACAATTGAGGCAGATCGTCCAGATTTCTTGAAGATGATCCAGTTTTTCTCCTGTTGAATGCTATGTGGTTCCATCTGCAAGGCTGAACGATTGTCCACAGCCTGTGCTTCCCTGACCTTGGACAGGGCAATAGGCAGTATTTTGGCAGAGGGCCCACTGGACCCCAGCCCTGCATCTGTATACACATGATTAGGGAAGAAAGTACAGGCTTGGAGCACCCATGGGTTACTTCCTCCCCATTCAGAACTATGGAAGAGAAGAGTGAAATGAGACATCCTCTGTCTTACATCCTGTCAGTGCAAAATGGTAGAGCACAGGACAAAATACCTGTTGCTCCCGCTTGGCTTCCCTCTCTTTGCCCCATAGGCTAAAGAGTTAACAGAGTTATTAGAACAAGATACTGTAATCTTCTCAGTATGATGACTCTTTTTAAACAGCTACAGCTTAGAATTCAAGTACAGCTCAGTCCCAGCAGTGGGTTCCCCCACTTTACCGAAGACAAGCATATCATAAAGTTGGCATGAAAACCATACGGTTTGAATCAAGACACATCTGACAAATGAAGCTCACTGTCTCCCAAAAGGAATATACGTAGCACACTACCTTGATTATTTATAGAGATTTGCTTTCAGTTGGCCTCATACTGTTTTCTCCAGTCACTCAGATTTGGAAATGCATTGATTAAAACATTAATTACCTGGATCAAGGGTTGGGTTTTTTTGGGAGAGGGGGATCTGATTCCAATCAAGCAAGCCAAGTATCTCTGACTGCACCAGCAAACCTACCACTCAGTCTGTAAGTGTTTTAATGTTTTACTCTGCAGCCAGGGTGGATCTGGAATTTATTTGTATTGTGTTTTACATTATTATTCTTATTTATTTATGAAAGCTGTCCTGAAAGGACGAAAGGATGGCATATAAATATTCTAAATAAATAATAAGTGCTATTATGCCAATTGGTGAAAAGAACAAACACATTTTAATCTATTTAATCTCTCCTGATTCATTTTACTACAGTCAAATATTGTCAAACATGCCATGTCCAAGAAAGTCCTTGAGTCAGCCCATCATGGGAGGAGTGACCACTGCCTGTTTCCTGATATTCAGAAAGCAGTGTTATGCCCTCCTCCTCATTCCTGATTTAGGAGTGCAAACTGAAGTGTAGTTCTCTTCAGAGAGTGCTTTTCTTCTGCTTCTCGGTAGCTGCATGCTGCAACTAGAAGAACCAAATTGTGAACCTAAAGTTCAGGAAGACAATGAAGCAAGCACACAAGAAAAGTCATTCCAATCATGCAAGAATTAAGATGATCAGCAAGTAAAGTAAAATGCCCCCCCCCCCAAGATGATCTGACATGATGACTGAAAACATTCTGAAACTAACTGGTCATCAGGATTCTCTGGAAGACACTAATTTCTGTATTTCCTGTCATTCTTTGCTCCTCTTCTAATAGTGGTTTGAAATGCTGGTGATTATTTTTCCAGATTTGATCATTCAGTTTGCTATAAATGTGTACAGTCAGATGGCAACAGCACCGCATGTCCAGGCCACTAGGACATTGAATGCAGTCCTCTTAAAAAAACATACACAGTAGCTAAGACTGTACAGCTCTTAAACATCAAAAGAAAAGGTACCTCATTGAAAGGGGTGTGCTCCTTTTAGCTTACACTGAGCCAACTTGGATAAAAACTGGGCTGTTTATCCCCAGTTTTATTCATTGTCTAACCAATTTGGGCAGTTCCTCAAAGCAGTCTCCAGCTACATCATGTCCTGAAGCTTTCGCTTCTGTCACCTATGCTACGTATTTAGCATCTACATGAAACCACTGGGGAAGACTGTCCAACATTTAGCAGTCCTGTACTGCTATTATAAAGAAGACAGCCTGTTCTCTCTTTCCCATCTGTCTAAGTTTGAGGATGCTCATTTCCTTTCTAGACATCTCAATAGCCAAAGCTCTCTGATGGTCACAAAAGCTGCAATGCCAAAAAACAACAAAACATAGCATAAAAACTGTTAATGCTGCATTTGAAAACAGTTTAAAAGAGTAGAAATTGGTTAAAATAGATGCTCTGAACTGATGTTCAGTATCGGTAACAGATGGGATGGGGGCAAACAAGACGGGGCACGACCCAGACAAGAGAGAGAGAGATTCGTGCTCAGCACAGGCAATTCAGGGAAGTGGGGTTCAGACTATTCTGGATGAGACTGCACTCCCCTTGAAAAATCAGGTTCGTAATTGATGTGCTCCAGGATTCATCCACAGATCTGACTGTCCAGATTTCGGTGACAGCCAGGGGCATATCCATTTCACCGCTCCTGTTCCTTGAGGTGTCCACTGTAGCCATGCTCACATATGCCTTAGCTGCATCTTATTTGAGTTCTTACAATAGGTTCTTTGTGAGGCCACTTCTGAAGACTGTTTGGAATCATGCCAGCTTCTGGGAGCACGTGACTCCTCATTCACTCCTCTGGCTGCTCATCTGCTTCTGGACATTTGGGCCATGTGCTGGTTATGACTTACAAGTCTCCAGGTGGCTTACACCTTCTCTCATACAGACCTGCCCTGATGTCGACATCTTCCGCAGAGGCCTAGAATTTGGCCCATCACCATCTCAATGTGCATTTGGCAAAAAGTTCATGAAGTCCTTGCCTAAACTTTGGAATTCCTTGTCAAGGGAGGTTCAGGTGGCACCCTCACTGTTGGTTTTCCTCTGCTACGACAAGACCCTTTTGTCCTATAAAGGCTTTTGTCCTATAAACCGGACTTGATTTCTCTGTTGCACTGTGTTTAAAACTGTATTTTAATTTGATCAAGTTTTACCTGACTCCCATTATTTTATATTTCATACATTCACATTTCATTCTAGATACGTTTGTTCTGTTTATGATATTGTTTTAATGCTGGATTTTACTGCAGTTAGATGCCTTGAACATTTTTTATCAAATACTGGAGTAGAAATGAAACTCTCTCTCTCTCTCTCTCTCTCTCTCTCTCTCTCTCTCTCTCTCTGGAGGCTTTTTGCTTTCCTAGCAGGTACTCTCTTTAACAGGCTAAAGAGGGCTTCAGAGGGGTATAGTCTTAGGCCCCAGATTTCCTGGGGTCAGCTCTTTCAACTGGGAAATTCTCCAGATTGGAATTTGATTGTACCTGGAAGGATTCGGCGGCTTCTAATTCCCTCTGCTTTGAGGTGAATGTTACTGAAACCCAGGAGCTCTTTTCTGGACCTGAGTCTAACAAAGCTGGCACCTCTGGTGCCTTACGTGAGCCGTTCTGGGGCTATAAGCGATGGAACGGCATACAAAAACTCTAAATAAATAAATAATAAATAATCCTGCCGAGGGCCCCATCCAGGGCAGCAAGCTGGGTGGGAAGGAGAGCCTGAAAAACAAGCTAACTGAGCAATACCTCAAACTTGCAGGGCAATAAATTTATTTCTATAGTTATTGTATGTGGCAGCAGGAACAGTGCTTTAATCAAATGCTGATCAGTTGGGCACTAAACAACACTGGTAGTGCACTTCATCTTTCCATAGTCTTCCTCATTGATAATTCATGCACTGAAAAGTTTTTACAAATGGGAAAGCTAGGCAGATCCCAGGACTTAATTGTGAAATCAGAACAAAAGGGGGACACTGGTCTAGAAAGGGCTCCTGCCTAAGCTCTTGAATCTGACAGAGGGTGTGGCATTAAGTGCTTTAGGGCACACTCTTAGATATGTCCTCCGCTCTGCATCCAGCTCAGGGAGAGGGAAGAGAGGGCAGTCCGTGATTCAAGGAAGCAACAGGGAAATGCAGAGGAATACCAAGGAGACCTTTGATGGCTGGAACATGTACTGTGCACTCGGTGGATTTTAAAGAGAACAGCTCCTTTAATGAATAGTGTAGGCCATCCTGACTAGGGAACAGTTGCCGTGCTCCTTTATAAATTGGTAAACAGTTTTCACAGTTCGACAGGATTGTGCCGAACTTATACGCATCAAGGCTGGCTCCTTCCTAGGATTCAACGGCAGCCATTTGACAGGAAAAGCTTTCCTGCTTCTCTTTCTTCATCAGGGAGATGAGCTTTCTCAACTGTTAAGAGAATCCCACTGCACTGGAAAACAGTGTCATTCAGAGTAGGTCCAGCCATAGGGGGGTTTCTTTTGTAAGGGTAAGAATCATCTGCAAGAGTCAGCAAGCGCCCCATTTCGGGGATGTTGGTGAAGATCACAAATACTGTGTTTTGAAGACCAGTTTTACACGCTGGCAATTTCTATTTTATTGTTGGATGAATATCCCCACCTTGAATATTCACAACTAGGTCGTTATTATGAAGCATTTTGAACTGATTTATTTTGCACCTGCGTGGCTAACATTAACCCGACCAGACATCTCTTCTCTAATTAACTGAGCTGCAGAGGCAGAGCAGCAGTCTGTGGCATAGAAATGGAGCAGCCTTTACCAAAGGGGATGCTTTAGAAATGCATGAGGGGATTTATGCCCCAATCCCAGTCCATCTGCAATTTTAAAAAGACCCAACAACTCCTTACTGACATTTTTATTATTTTTGTGTCCTTTCCAAGGCATCTTTATGAGTCCCATCCTTCCTGCCCCCAGTTCTTGAAGCCAGTGTGGCTTCCATCAGACTCCAGACATGCCGGTGGGGCTGACGAGAGAGAAAGGTTTTCCCGAAGCTGATTGAAGTTTGTGATATGATTCTGAGACCCACACTGATGGGATCTGGAGATCCAGATTGTCACTCCTTGGTGTGGCTGTTGTGTCCCACGGATAATGAGATGTGGGCAGCTGGAGGTGGTGAAAAGGGACCATGACAGGAGCATAGAAAAATCTCAGGGTGGTAGAGTAGAGGCCAACAGGTCGGAGCTAGGAAATCAGAACTAAAGGTGAAAGGTTGTTGGAGTGAGTGACTCCACATCACCATTGCATGCTATTTGTTAAAGGGAAAGGGGACCAAACAAGGGAAGTCCTTGTTCACAAGGCCACAGTGTAAAACAGATGTGATACCTGTAAAACAGGTATGATATCAAAGGAAGGGAAAGGCGACATACTCTTGGGGCCTTGTTTGGGCTTAGTGTAGTAAATGAGCAAAAGGCCAGCTTGATAAAGACATCAATCCAAACCGCAGACACTGTGAAAAAGGCTAATTCCATGCTAGCCACAGTCAGGAAAGGTACCGTGTAGAAAACTGTTAATATCCTACTCCCCTTATACAAATCTGAGGTGCAGCCACATCTGCACTGCTGTGTGCAATTTGGGTTACTGCATCTAAAGAAAGGATGCTGTAAAGTTGGAAAAAGTGGAGAGCAGGGCAACTGGAATGAGCAAGGGCTGAAACAATTCCCCTGTGAAGAAAAACTAAGACAAATGAGGCTGTTTGCCTTGGGGAGAAAAAGGGGAGTAAAGGGAGACACAATAGAAGTGCATAAAATTATGTGGACAGAGTGGGCAGGGAGGCATTTTTCGCCCTCTTCCATGATACTAGAACTGAAAAGGCTACACTAAATTGAATGGTGGGAGATTCAAGGTAGATAGAAAGAAGTTTTCCTTCAACATGCACTGTTAAATTAAGGAATTTTCTACCACACACTGTAGCGATGGCCGGAAGAATAAGCTGTCTATTACTACTAGTCATGCTAAAGATCAGCCACTGCTGTATCAGAGACTGTATGCCTCTGTATATCAGTTGCTGGGGTCGCACCACTGGGACATCACGAGTGCAATCAGGAACCAGTAGTGCATTTCCCACTGGTTGGCCACTGCGTGAAGCAACAGTGACCCATGCTATGGTAACTTCCCAACTGGATTATTGTAACGCACTCTATGTGGGGCTGCCTTTGAAGACAGTCCGGATACTTCAATTGGTTCAGAACAGAGCTGCCAGGATACTAACGGGGACCGGCAGGTACTCACATAGAACGCCAGTCCTCTATTGCCTACACTGGCTACCAGTTGAAGTCCAGGCCCAATTTAAGGCGCCGGTGATGACCTATAAAGCCCTAAACAGTTTGGGTCCAGGATACCTGAAGGAGCATACCTTCCCTATGTGTCCTCCAGCCCCTTGAGATATGAGGCGAAGGCCCTCCTCCAGGAGCCCTCCATGAAAGAGATCAAGAGGGCGACTACCCGGAGGAGGGCCTTCTCTGTGGTGGCGCCCTGACTGTGGACTATGCTCCCCAGAGAGGTTTGCCTGGAGCCAACGCTTCTTTCCTTTCAGCATCAGGTGAAAACATTTTTATTCTCCCAGTATTTTAACTGTTAACCTGTTTTATTTAGTGGTTTTATACTTTAACATTGGATGCCGTGCAACTGCTACTCGTATTTCTGTTTTTCTTTTATTGTATTCATCTGTTGCAAACTGTCCCAAGACGTCTGTGATGGGACAGTATAGAAAAGTTTTAATTAAATAAATAAAATAAATAACTGATCCAGCATGGCTCTTTTTTTTGTTCTTATCCCTCTGCCTTCATTACCCAGATAATATTACTTTTAAACTGGGTGGTTCATATGGATGATCTCCTTCAAAACAATGAGGAATCATGCTGGTCCGGACTTTGCGTGTTTAGGTTTTCATTCTGAACATAAACAAACATGGAAGTTCAGGAATTTGGATGCTAACAAAACACTGGTAACCTGCCCAGACAGCAGACAATAGAACAATGATGATATAAACAGACACACTATACTGTGTATGCACAATCAGCAAACTTCAACAGACGCACCTAAAAAATTCATAACAACTCTAAATGTAAGAGCTTATCCAACAAAGATTTAAAATACCTTTGGATTTGCAGTCAGTCTACCTTCTGTGTGCCCTTGCTTGTTAAATTTTTAGCGTGGAAACTAACATAATTGATAGAATTCTCCTGATTTTCGGCTCTGGAATATGTATGCAGTGGCTGAACTGTGGATAGCTTTGCTATCTAACAAGGAGCAGTAAAGCTACTCTATTGCTAAGTAAGTTCAGGAATGCCTCTGGATGATTCAGTTGCATAGAGATGCCATATTCACTGGGCCACAGGAAGGACAAAAGAAGCACATAGGCCTGCAGGAAGAGAGAGTTGGACCTGGATTGTGAAGATACAGTTTCCCACTCAGCCTTGAACTTACCCTCAGTCCCATCCTAGGGCTGCTTCAATGGGGCATTTTCCCCTTCCCATTGCTTCCAATGGGAGTCAAGTCCCGATACCAATTCTCAGGCCGGCATTGATTCCAACTCTGTTTGGGAGCAGGACAGGGAATCCTGTGACTCCTCATTTGCTTTCAACATGCCCTGGTTTTGGCCTCATCATAGGTGGGGCAGCCAGGGTGGTGGACAATTCTGCCACCATCCATGGAGAACCTCCATAGTTAGAGAGAGAAACAGGGCATCCAGTGGCTCTTTTCTCAGCTTTCTGGAGTTCATAGGTTTACTCTCTTCATTTATTTGCTCCATGTTTCAATTCAACTCCATTTTATCGCTTGCATACAGTCTACAAACCAAGTGCCCAAAGAGTTCACCAGAATAACATAAAGGCTGCAGATAATTCAGATAATTTGCTACTAATTTAGAGTGACTGCAGATACTCTTCCAACAATTATATTAGTTTTGATAGTGGAAGGCCAAACAGTAGCTGTTTGCTTATTACAGTGGGACCGCAGCAAAGGTGCAAAGATCTGTAAGCGTAATGCAGATATTTGACTGAATGTATCTTCAGCCCTTTCAAGCAAGCCTGCTTCTCTGCCACATTTTCAAATTGCATAAAGGACTATACATAGCCCATACATGGAAGCCCAAGCCCTATATCTATACACTCCTACAGTAAGGGTCAACCTCTTTAGCAGGGGTGCAGAATGTCAGGTCTGGGGACCAAATCAGGAATACCTGCAGTTCCACTCCAGTCATACAGGGTTCCTCAGAAGGCCCTGCTTCTTCCCCTTGACCTATCTATGTTTTCCCAAATGACAATAATTGGGTAATTTCTCAATTTTTGTTCAGTTTTTTCTCTGCAAGACTTACTATTGGAGGCAAGAGCTTTAAGCAAAAGTTCTGCTGGCATTTTTCGTAATTCCAACTTCACCTCTTTCGCCATTGCCTCGGCTACATTGGCTCCACCCACCACTGGAACACAGACCTGGAAGTGCCTTCAAAATGGAAATACTGAGAGAAGTCCTTCACCTCTTATATATGTGTTGAGTTCTACAGATGAAGGCCCTTATCCAAATATGTTTTCTACTGTAGGCCTGAATGAAAAGATGAAGGACGAAGAAACAAGATAGACCATTCACACAACTAAATAGATTAGACTGGGTGGAATGAAAACTGGGGGTGGGGGGGAGGTTAGGTATTTCTCCTCGAAGCCTAAAGAAAACCCACAGTAAAATTATGTTCGAAGAGTTACAGGGTCTTGTCAGGAAGTCATGTTTCCTGTTCTGAAAACATTAGCAATGTCTACTAATTCTCTTGCACATAACATCAAAATGCCTGCAGGAATCAATAATCACACATCCCCTTTTTCCTGAAAGAATAGTTTTGGAAGATTGTCGTGGGGACCTGGGAGCAAAGCAGAGCCCATAATAAAAACGTTAACCATGTGGGAGATGCTGCTGGGCCATAACATCAATTTCTCTGTTAGTGGCAATTTAAAAACAGAAGCAATACAGAACACTCAAACTCTTTATGACAGGGGCTGAGACAAGTTCAGCTAGGGATAGGCAAACATGATGTCTGAGCTCACTGAGGTTTTCAAATCCTTCCTTGAAGCACAGTTTGCCCGATTCACATTCTCAAATGCTAGTCTTTGCCTTTGCTTTCTTTTTCTTCTTTCTCTTTGCCTGGAAAAAACTGTTAATAGGCATGAAAACAGGGATTTGTTGAGACAAAGGCACATTTGTGTAAGTATGCACTTTGCAAATGTGCTTCTTCAGAGCTGCACTCTTTTGAACAAGAGCATGGCAAACATTTGCAGGGATCGTATTTGTGCTTGCATTCATGTTCCAGGCTGAAAATGGGGCATGATTTACGAACAGGAACAAAGCATCCCTGAGTTCACCTGATCAACAGATCGACTGCTCTTATTTACTGTGCTCCAGATCATTATTTCTAGAAACAAGAACAATTCAAACTGGTATTCCTTACAAACACAGGAAAGCCTAAAGGTACCAGAGAGATGTTTGACCTCACGTATTATAATGCTGGAGAAAAAGAGAAAAAACTGAACCAGAAATCCAAACATAAAGCAAACTGCAGCAGTAGCAGAAACATACAGCAAGGACCTCGAGCACAGGAATGGATGACTCACAGTAGGGGTGCATGAGAAATTAATTTCAGTTTGCCCGCTCCATTCTTACCTCCCAAATGCAGGTGTGACCTGCAGTCAACGCTCATATATTTCTGAGCTTGTGATTCTGTCTGTAGTTGAGGGATGGGATGCATTAAAATGCATACATTAGAAAAATATGCATAAATGCATAGTCTTTTTCAGAAAAAGTGCATACTAAGATACTTTTGTCATTGTGAATGATTATGTGCTTTTGAATGCACAACTGAGTATGTACCCAAGTACATATCCAACTATGCACCCTAGTACATTGCAATTTTCACATGGAAAGAAGACAAAAACGCTCACAATCTGCTACGGACATAAGTCAGATGAACCTTCAAAGTGGAATCAGGAGAACCACAACACAGTGATTCCTTTCCTTTCCTTTCCTTTCCTTTCCTTTCCTTTCCTTTCCTTTCCTTTCTCCACATCCATAAATCACATGGGAACTCAACATTTAAATGGCAAAACATTTCCCATATTTAAAAGTGCCAAACAAACAGAAACACCAATAGATGCTTTGCAGAGAAAGTGTGTCAAGGCTTTCATAGTCATATCTGGCCCAGCTGCCTTGTTCAGAGTCAGACCATGGGCCCATTTGACCAACACAGACTAGACAGACTGGCGGAAATGCTCTCTAGAGATCTCAGTGATGGAACCTTGGACACTGCACACAGACCCAATGCTCTGCCAGGCCTAAGCATATAACTGTCCTATAGCAGTTTAAGGGGCTCAATGTTCTTTGTGTACAGTATCAAAGTACCTCTCATAGCAACTATGAAATATGGGTTGATATCATCATCATCATCATCATCATCATCATCATCATCAACATCATCATCATCTTACTGCAAATAGCAAAGGGAGCCTTGCATGTAACATTACTCAGAGATTCTCTCTCCCAACGTAGTGTGTCACCTCAGGGGAGAGAACACAATGATAATGGGAAGCCATTGAACATATTTAAATAAATAAATGATCGATCAATCACTGGCCGAAGATGGTGGCACAAACCTCATGGAAAACACACGAGAGCGAGTCCAATGCTGCAAGTATAATGCCCATCATGAAAGAAAGCCAATCATGGAGTATTCTCAGTTTAGAGTAAAGAAAAGTGCTTCATGGGGAAACCAAAAAGCAGGAGGAAGGCATTCCCCTATACAATATATGGTGATATGCCACCATGAGTTACTTTCCCCACTGTAAGGATTTTAAAGAAACAGCAGACATTTTCAGATTCTTTTGAACTGAGGTAAGTTGCTCAGGCATTCTTTAGCATTAAGAAGAGACTAAAGATTCAATTAATGCTTCCAGCAGCACTGAACAAAAACAAGATATTGATATAGAAATAGAAGCGCATGATGTAAATGACAATCACATAGATGATATAGCTACAAATCTAGCTCTTCAAAGCTGTGTCTTCAGATGAAACAGTCTTGCTATATGCTTTGTGGATTATCACTGGTTGCAACAAATCAGCTGGAAACAGGCTCTTGCCAATTCTGTTGACAGCTGGATACAATCGCACCTCTCGATGAATGGCTGGGAGTTTTAATCACTGGCACACAGCAAAGTAAAAGTCCAGAAATGTACTTCTAATGGCAAAATGATTATATTTATTAGCAAGCAGTACAATTTAATCACATTGACTAATGATATATACTGCCTTCTGACCTAGCAAGACCATCACACTTGTCCCTTCCAAAACAAGAGAAGAGCCCTTAGTAGAAAGCAAAGTTTCTTGCACCTGAGCACTTCTGCATCCATAAGTGCATGAAATTACAAGCCAAGCTGAGGTTATACAAATAGATTCCACAAACATTAAGGCCAGATGTTACATAATTTATATTTGTTTTTATAATGAGTCTGTACAGCTGCAGCCATATGGTGGATCACAGAAGATGGCCTCTCAAGCAAACTAATGAACAATTTTCAATTAAATGTAGAACTGCAGTTTCCTTACGCTCATGGTTTCAAAGAAGAATGCGAATGAATTTCTGCACAGGGTTTACAGAACAACTGTGTGTGGGTGCAACACCTTGATTCCTGTGGAAGGTGCTTTTATACCTTTTCTACACAGTCCCCAAAATGTTGTCCCAAAGTCCCTTCAAATGTACTTTCTCCTTCCTAATGCTCTTACCCCAATGCTACTTTGTAGGAGGGAAATGATCTTACCTGATAGGGTTGTCCATCCTATTTACAGTGAGGAATGCTGCAAGGTTAGCTGTATAGGATGAGCACACAATAAGTGTGAAGAGCCACCAACTTCCCATCACAATCCGCATTGCCATAGAATTGACTGAAGACTCACCACCTGGAACATACACAAAGTGAAACCTTGGAATCCCATACCTAAGAAAGCCAATGCCTGTCTATAGTGGCTCCTCAGCCTCTGCTCATCATCCATATGCATTCAAAGCACACTCATCATACCCCCGCCCTGCCAAAACACACCCACACTCACACAAACAATAGTGAACAACATGTCTTGGCTTACTGCAGCTCATCAACCATAGCTAGCACAGCCAAAGAAGGATGGACTAAAGTATCTAGAGGTTCTACAAAGAATCTAGAACTCACAGGTTGCCCACTCCTGTTTGAAAGAAACATACCATCGTCAAGTCCCTGGATTTACACTGTATAGAAACACACAATCTCACAATTGCAGGGATTCCTGACTGAAAGGTCATGTGCAAGTTCAAATGGTGCAAGAGTTTCTGGGAAGAAGCCACTTCAGCATGCAAGTGGGAGGATGCATATTTGAATGCTTTGCCATGCAAAGAAATAAAAGCTGCTGCATGCGGGAAGCATGCATGTCAGGGAGAATGCCCCGTTTCCAGCCTCATCCCTGCTACCATTACAGGTGAGCATTCAAACGTGTTATTTCCCAGCTGGACTCTGCAGTGATGTAGTCCCAGAAACTCTGTGCCAGGTCTTTTAAACAAATATGCAAATTGGCTCTTTAAAAATCATTGCAGAGTTGAAGTGGCCAAAACCAAAACGTAATCCAACATATCGAATCAGTAATATTTGTCTACCAGAAAAGTCATTCCAGCATCTCTGGAATGCAAAGCAGTGCTTAAAAAGCAATGCAAAGAACTTGGAAGTACAGTTAGCAGCTCATGACAACTATACAAAAAGTTTATTCAAGTCACTTTTTTTTTAAAAAAAACTTGCCTTTAGTTTTTGGCAAAAATTTTAAAAAATATCTAGTTTTCATAATTAAAATCTATAAATTCATAGCACATTACTTCAACTAAAGATCTACCATCATCTCCCACGCTTAGCTGGGAAAGTGTTTGCAAGAACGGAACTTCTCGTGTGCTGCCACACCTCACTTTATACAAAATTGCACAGGCATTTTTGGGTTGGGCAAGCATGAACGATCGTCATGCTATTTTGCATACAACCCTCTAAGTACTCCTTTTAAAATGGAAGGCAGAAGCCAAAAACAACTTGAAAGGAGATGATTTGACAAGCGTCTCAGTGTACAGAAACAGATGCTGTGTTTTTATGTGTTTTGAAATCTTGCTACAGTATTTTGTACTGAGGAATAGATCTAGTGGAACAAGCTGTGCGATGTATCCCAAGCAGTTATTTGCCTGAGGTTAGTCCATGGCATATTTTAGGATTGCAAAGGTGTCAATAGGCATTGGTACAGTTGGTGTTGGATGGGAAATAGCTGACCAAGTACCTTGCTGAACGAAGGCCCCGTACACAATCCAAATGGCACTGTGAAGTGTGGAGGAGGCAGAAGCTGCAGGCTGGGAGGAGTTTTGGGCTCTTACTGCTTGAATTCGATTCAGCACAAAGATCAGGACGCCAACAATGGGGATGGCAGCAGCAATGCAAGCCCACACTGCGAAGTCGAAGGGAGCAAAGAGGGAAAAGATGTTGATCTTCTCTTCTGGTTTCTTGATGAGGATTCCTACAGAATAATCCATGTAGCGCTTGCTGAAGTCGACAACGCTCTCCCGTTCCGGCGTTATCGTGATAGCGGAGATCGCCAGGTCGGCTCTCTGAAAAGTGAACACAAACAATTGTAAAACTCGGTAGAAAACTTTGACCTCCGTGGGGCAAATTTTCGCCACTGAAGGAAAGGTGTGAATGAGGGATAAGAACAATAAGGACCTGCTCCCAAAAATACATCAGGTGGAATGGCAAGCAGAATGAAAAATGACCACTCCACCAACGTTCAGGGCTAGAGGCAACAATGGCTGTGGACATGGGCAAAAAGCCTTGCTCAGCTACGTTTTTATGAGGGTCAACCTGACGCAGAGCAGAGTGAAGAGTGCTACAAACAGGAAACAGTTGAAGGCATCTAAATGGTGCAGCAAGACTTCCTAAAGCAGTAGTGAAATGCTCCAATTTAGGCTCTGCTTCAGGCAGCAGAAGCCTTGGAGAGCACTAACCGCTGGACAGGCTGGTGGAGAAGAAAGTGGCACTGATTGTCACCACCTTCTTTCTACACTGCAAACTGTTCAGCACATGAGGCAAGGGCTCATACAGCATGAGAGACATCTTTGTGTCATGGTAGAAATCATATCCTTTGCTTCCAAGCTCCTGGCATTTGAAGTACATTTTTTACTTTACAAAATAGAGGCTTTTGAGTAGGGAAGCTCAGTTTGCCTGGATTCTGGATGGGGCAAGACACTTTGTCAAGCCTAGCTTGAAGGCAGTGTGCAAATTAATTTGATATGTTCTTTTCTCTTCTTTCCCTTCTTTCCTTTTCCATCAAAGGGATTAGCCACCTTGAGTCAATCTATGCCACTATGACTTTTCCTGAATGATATCTCTAAAGGGTGCAGGTGAAGAAGAAGGCATGCAAGTTTGAATGCTCTCTCATCAATAAAAGCGTCTTCCTTAGTCATGGAAAACTAGCACATTAAGGGGAAGACTAAATTAGATGATTCTTCCAGATGTTATACTTTCTGATGTTAATGTAGGAGAGGAGGTTATGAGTGGAAATTCGACCATGTGATATTCCACCAGCAATTTGCATGGCAAAGTCCAGGAAGATAATGGACCACAAGACTTTTTATATATTTCAGTCGGAATTTATAAATGAAAAAGCACTGTTTTTCCTGTGGAGTACAATTCATACATTATATAAACTGTTATCTGTTATGTTTTGTAGCGTGTGTATGCACATCTTAAAATTCGCTCTTCCATATAATCATGGATGTTACAAATGGAATTGTGACTGCACACCTGATTGGAAATAAATGATTGGAAAGAAGATGGAATGGCAGTCTAATTGCTTAATTCCTTCCGTTTATGAAATGTTGAGGAGTTCCTTTTACAATTAGCAGTAATTGAAAAGCACTATGTAACCCAATAGCCAACAGACTAGCTTGCTTGTGTATGCAATTTTCAAAGTAAAAACAAAATTCAAAATGAAAATATCATCATCATCTGATATGTATATATCATTTTTCTGCCTACCCTCAAAATGATGCACAATAAAATCAAGTAAAACACATCCCTGTGCAGTTTGTGGTTAGGTTTTACACCAAATCGTAGTCTTTTAACTATATGAATGGTTTGTAATCTGCCCAAGAATGCTTTTTGTTAAGAAAATTAAAACTAAAATAGATTGATCAATTAAAGCAGCATGGTTTAGACAAAACACGATTTTAAAAGCCAAAGAGCTGGCCACAATAAGACAGTGATGTGGTGCTTAGAGGGTTGGGTTAGGGCTTGGGAGAGCTGAGCTCTAGACCCCACTCAGCCACATAATTCACCAGGTGGCTTTGGATCAATCACAGACTTTCAGCACAGCCTACCTTACAGGGTTGTTGTGGTGAGAATAAGATTAGGAAGAGAATTATGTAAACTGTCTTGCCTTCCTTGAAAGGAAAAAGGCAAGATATACAGAAAACACTACCACCACTTGGTAGGGATGGAGCCAGCCTGACCTCCCTTAAGGACAGCTGACGTCCCACTCGCCTCCTGTAACTACCAACCTATTTTCTCCTTTGCAGGACATGCAATTACACTGCATTTCTATACCACCTGTAGCCGAAGCTCTCAGGGCACTTCACAACTTTTTAAGTCACCCATCCAGATTTCAACCAGGTTTGACCCTGCTTAGTTTCCAAGATTGTGCAAGATCAGGCACTTCAGGCTACACAGAAGCGAAAAGATGCAACAGGACCTCAAATGAAGTCCTCAAATTATGGGTGCACTCATAGGAGGGGAGAGCGCCTCAGATATCCCAACCTCAAACCATTAGGTCAAAACCAGCATCCTAAATGGGCCTCAGAAATAAATGGAAGGTTGGTTCAAGAGGGGTCAGATATGGTCCCTAATAGCATCTCAAACAAGAGTCGGCCTGCTGTCTTTTGCTCTAGTGGTCACTTCTGAACACTTTCCAAGGGCAATTTCACATTCAGCATATTTTCTAATTGGGAGGTAATTAAGCCATGGATCATCACAGTCAGAGGTGCCACACAATGCGCAGGGTTTACTTGCACACTTGGGATACTCTGGAATAGAGAGACGATGCAGGAACGCTTGCTGTAGCAGCACCGCCACAACGACTGTCTGATCTTGTGTTTTGCTTTCGTTTGCATCATAAGTGTCCTCCCAGCAGACGCTTGGGATAACAAGCAGCACAGTAACATGTGGATGAGTGCACTATTTGGAAATTACCACATTGCTGAATATTAATGCCTAGGAGTTCGTTCTATGGCTGTGACGATGTTCATCCCCTGCCAGAAACAAAGTCGTACTTCCAACGCGATCTATTCCGACATTTGCGCTCCTGAGGATTTTATGCTGAAATATGTTCTGCTTCACTTTAGCGGCATTCGCTTCATCAGGGAGAACACAAGTGCTTTCGAATCAGATGTGACTCAATCACTTCGAGATGCGTTTCCATCTTCTCCTTGCTGAAAGACTGTTTTTTTCCAAAAAGGGCAAGACTATACCTTCTTCTTTGAGCCATCACTCAACTGATCCATATAAAATAGTGTTTCTATAGAAAGCATGCATGGCAGATGCATAGCAGGTGGATTCCAGGGACAGGGTTTTAATAAGAGAACTATGGGACAAAGGACTCCATGAAGCATGCAACGGAAATTCATATTCTGCTCTTGTGTGCATAACACACACTGGTCCTGCTGAGTTCCAAGTTTCTATGGCAATTCCACAAAGTATTTGTTTCAGATCCCTGCTTTTCCCCTTCAACCAAATTCAAGTGTAAGTTGAGTTCCTCTTCCAGTGACAAGTTTGAAGAATTTCAAATAAAAGAAAAGGAAATTAACAAGATTTTAGAGGGGGAGTTAATAACTTCCTAGGATTTCTCCTACAAAAAATAAAAAAGGAGATTTTTCTGTATATCAGGTATTAGAGAAATATGGGGGAAGCCAAAAGTGTTTTGATAAGGCTAGCCCATGTTTCCTGGGGTCTGTTCAGCGTCCCTAATTTCTATACTCTATATTGTGATATTAGAAAGGCGACATTCCAGTTATTGGTTCTTTAACTGCAATGATAACTAGGACAGGATTATCTTTTGGGCAGACTAAGTGGCTCAGTGTAGCTGAAAACTTAACCTTCCTGCATTAGTGATCCAATCCCATGCAGGTGAAGTTTGCCTGGCTGGGGCATGCTAAGAGTTGTAAGACTTTTTAGTGTCTAAATATGCATGGGACCATGTCCTTTAGTAATTAGAGGGCCACATACCTTGTTAATTAGTTCTCCAATCATGCCATTCCAGGAGCTGTTATGGAGCTGCTGCCCATACTTGCCATCTGGTGCTTGATATATCTCATACTTGAAGCCCAAGTTCTTCGAGAGGGCATCCAGGACATCGATGGAGAAGCCTTTATAGCGCTTGGGTTGCCCAAGTATATTCTCAGCCACCATAACAAAAGGTTCTTCCTGAGAACAAATGAAAGTTTAGGCTGATGTTTAAACAATTTTCCAGTACGGAGAACTCAAATGCATGGCACCTAGAATGATAATGTTTCCAAGCCTTCAGCACTGCAATTCCGATTCAGTGGATTTTTCCAATAAAAAGACTACAGGGATTTCTAAGATAAAAGTGAGAAATCTGTTACTTGTTCTTTCATTATTCATAATTATGTCCAAACCATAAGAATAAAGTGGTTGGCCCCTGAGGTGCTTTAAAGTTAATGAACTGCACCCTGGAAACCACAAGGAGACAGGGAATCCCGTCAGTTGATGGCTTCAGCATGACATGGACTGTTTGCTCGGTTGCCAATGGGATGCTAGCCCTACTAATTTTACTGCCATTGCCCTCGGCTATCTTTGCAAGTGGTGCTGACATTCTCTCGGGACAAACCAACTCCTCTCCTGGACAGGCAAGAGATATGATCACAACCTTTAGCAGCTTGCGGGGAGGAAAGAGAGCCAGAGACCGGGGAGTGAAGTGTCCTAAAGATCTAAGAGAAGCACACCAAGTCAATTTAATGTACTCTGATCCAAACCCAAGGAATTGCAGCTGAGCAGTGGGGCAGAGGGCTTGCATTCATCATGCTTCAGACTACCAATTCTCTTCAAGCTGGATCTGACATTAGAAATAAGCAACTGGCATGCCCATACAATTTTAATAAAGGAGGAGATCGTATGTAGGTCACCGTGTTCAATGCTGCAAATACCTTCTAAGTTACGTGTTGCTTTCGCAAGTATGTTGTACTTTGTTCAGTGCTGCAATAGGCTAGTAACCCAGCCTTCGTTTTTGCAGAGGTTCAAAATCTGAGCATGTAAGACAGATGCTTCTTGCTACTGTACACATGGGGTGGGGGGAGGGAGATCTGAAAACCACCAGAAGTCTTATCATTAGCATTGCAAATGGAAGATGTTACCATACAGAAGACTAATTTCAGCACATGAGTAAAATCTATATTACAGGATGAAGTGGGTTACAATAGTCTTTCTCTCCCCAAAGAGGATCTTGGGAACTATCATTCTATAAGTTGGTGCTGGACATTTGTAGGAGAGAAGTATCAATATCTTAACCTTATAACCATTCCAATGATTCTTTGGAGGAAGACATGACAATTAGAAAAACAGGGCAGAGTAAACAGTCTGAAAAGTTTCATTTTCATTTCCATTTCCGTCAAAATGTGGTATTTGAAATGTCCTATCTTTGTCCCATTTCTGGGTGCTAGAAGCAAATCTGTGAAGTCTCCAAAGGCTCCTGAAGTCCAAGGAAGCAAGCAATATTTGAGTCTCCTGTCAGAGCTTCAAGAGTGAGAGAGATGTCCAATTCCTGACCTTCCGAGAAAAGCTTGGGAAACTTTAGGTCAGGATCCTTTATACACATAGAGTAAGCCAGGTGTGGGCAGAGACCCAGTAAGAGGCAGGGGCAAAGAAAGACACCCAGAAGTAAGCAACAGGTAGTCTCTGGGCATATTGGAGCCTCTGAGCTCATTTTTGGTTCTAGAACTGAACCGAGCTCATAGTCATTTCAAACCAAAGTTCACTCCTGGTTATTCCAAGCTTTCTGCATTTCAGCTGTCCTCCTCTGGACCACAGGGCAGGGAAGACACCCGCCTTACCTCTGTCTGAAGCTCTACAGGGAGAATTTAAGGTGAGAACAGCTTGAGCTTCAATTCATAGGGTTAGCAACCTTCTGAGCTTTGGTTGGAGAAGTTCATGAATTGCAAAGCTCCCTCACTCCCAAAAGGTTTATAAGCATTCTGTGCTGGCTTGCTTGCTTTATTTATTTAGGGTGTTTATATGCCACATTTTCCAGGCAAACCTGGGAAGGTAGCTGACATAAGAAAGTTAAAAGATAAGCATTAAGTAAAAATATGCAACAAAATGGTAAAGGAAAATAATGCACAAGCTTGGAAGCTTTTCGAAAATTAGATCACTCCTCCTCAGATGATTCCTGAGCAGCCCATAAAGAGGCAACTGGGAGTGGGAGATATCCTTTCAGTAAGGACTTTGGGAGTAGAAGAGGGGTGACTCACCTGGCTACTTGACAGCAATTCTTGTGTCAGTAGCTCAATGACCACACAGTTCCCTGGAGCTCTAACATCATCATGACTGGGGGGGGGGTTTTTTTTTTTGGGGGGGCAGTCTAATAAAAAGGGTGCAATCTCAAATTTCAAGCCCATTCTGTCTTTCCTTTAAAGTCAATATTTGCACTATGGCCCATTAGCGGGCACTTCCAAGTCAACCATCAGACATACTCAAAAGATACATAGGTGTGCACTTGGAGGGAAGGTAAAAGAAGAAGAAAAAGACCAGGCCAGATACCTTCTGATCAGCTCCTGCAGGGAGCACCAATGTTATCCTTCCTAAAATCTTTGTTTGTCTGTTTATGGTGTCTAGGGAGATAGCTGGTTTAGAAATGCAATGTTTCAATAACCTTTGGGCACAGTTTTCACAAGATCGACTTTCACTTGGCTCTCACCGTGGAGTAGCTGAAAAAATGTGTGTGTATGTGATGTCTTATTCTATTCCTTGCTACACCAGAACACCACCACAGAATACCACATTCATGGGCTGCAGATGACAAGATGCAAGACTAAACCTTCAAAGGGAAAAGAAGATGGGCTTTTGCGGACAAGTATCATTTGTGAGCATTTCCTTTGCTCCACTCAAGTATGGTCATACCAAGACAGTCACCACTTTCAGTGTTAATCCTTGCAAGTCACTTCCCAAGCGTCGTTCCTGCAGGCTGCCGTTCAGTCCCTTCTCAGAGTCCCATGTTGCCAACTGCAAATACAAATAACACAATATTAGGAGAGGAGGAATAATACCTTTTTAATGTTTGTTGAAAACACTTTTAACATCTGTCAGGTGGAACACATGTACGAAAACAAGGGAAAGGCTCAGAGGATCAAGGTATTCCATTACTGAAATAGAGATAGGATTGTAATTACAGAACTCTGAGGTTTTTTTAAAGAAAAATGCAAGAACTTTGCATTTTTTACCCTCAAAGAACAATACAAGCATCATTTGTGCTGTCATCAAGTGCTACAGAACACTTTGAAATGGCTTTAGTCTACAAACAAACTATTTACCTTTGTATCAGTAGAATTACCTATAAGCTCAAACCCCCATTTCTTTCTTTATCCCCATAATTATGTTCTTGTATCTTAGGGCACATCTACATTACTAGTTTTACATGAATCACTGCTGATTTGAAGCTTCTGCAGCATGCATCAGAGTTCACAAATCTCCCACAACACCTGTCTCGTAAAACTTGTGATGTGACCATACTGGAAGTTATATGAAATTGAAATAAGTTTTCCAAGCAGGAAAGTGGCTGAAATAGAAAAACACTGTTGCAAATCGCTAGGATATTACTCCTCAAGTTTGGACTGAAACCATCTTGTTTGCTTGTTTTTCAAATCATTCAAAGACAGCTTAAAGAATTTAAAGCTATGTTCAGTAGCAGACACTGGGTATGCAATACGTTTGAGTTTACATAATTCATCCTTTGCATTAACTAAAGCTAAACACAAACTTTGGTTTTATTATTGCCGCCTAGCTGGCTGCTATGATGCTGGGATACTGAGAGGATGAGAAAGTGGCACCAGGGAAAGCAAAAATCACGATGAGCAGCATCCCAGCCAGCCAATCAGCATTAAAAGTCAATCAGGCATCACAGTGGAACAACAGATGAAACACCCTGGAATGGGCCGCACCTCCCGGCAATCGGGGGCACTGTGGGGAATGGCTGCCCTGAACTCCTGCCTGCTGCCAATTCCACGGGCCCAGATGGTTCTCTCCACCATGTATTTCCCAGACCATGCTGCAGTTCCAGGCCCACTCCTTTTACAGTTTGCACTGCATCCTTTCCTTTGTGGTTTGGACATGGGTCATCCCGAGCTGGAAAGCAGATGGTAAGGGAGGCTGATGTTCTCTCAAGGTCTCCTGCAATTGCCCCTTGGGGGATGACAGGCCCCACTGAAACCCCAACTGCTGAGAGCTATCGTGACCGAATAGCAGCATGGATGACGGAAGGGAAGCTTTTCACTCCTGCTGCTCCTCCTTCAGTGAATTAAAGGGAGGTTTTCCTTTAGGGCATGCGTGGACTTGGCAGTGATGGCTTTTGGGGGCTGGGGGATTAGGGGTGGGCTAGGCATCCTATCTGGCCAAAGGCTTCTGTGCCTGCCCCGGGACTGCAGAGTTTCTCCAGCTTCTCTGAGCCCCAGGCTGAGCAGAGCAACTTCTGCTCTCTGCTCCCAGTTGCTCCTGTCCAACTCTGGCTTCGCCCTGCCGGTGTGCCCTGCCCTGCCCTTTCTGCCTCTCTCATGGGCTACTTTCTCTTGAACTCTGTGGTTGCAAATATGTTTCTCTCCTCCCTGGAGCTGGGGTTCTGGACAATGCTTGTCCGTGTCCACTACTGTTGCTCTGCCCAGTCCTTGCTACACTCTGGCTCCCTTCTCTCTGCTAACCCTCTGGGGGGCATGCCCGGAAAGCTGAAGCCCTGCTGAATCTGGGGAGCCACACAGCCTGGCGAATTCTCCCAGCTCTAGCAGATGCTGCACACCATCAGCTGCTGGCTCTGGAGCACTAGAGCCGGTGCCCACCACTGTTCTATCTACTCTAGTGTACAAGGTGCTTGCTTGAAAGTAAGAAGCTGGCCATCCCTGGGGGAGGCCTTCCAGCTGTCCAACTTGCTTTCTGCTTGCCCGCTTGTACCCTGCTTCCAGGTCAAGAAATATGCCACTGTAGCTCTCTGAGTGCACACCCTGCTGCTGCCTACCTGTGTGAAGCTCCATTCGGTCACACCCTCAAAAGGGGGACACTGGGCCAACAAAGCAGCCTTCCTCAATGAGGGTGCATTGGACCACAACTTCCAGGATCCCCCACCTAGGACACTAGCTGCTCCACCACGCTGCTCTCCACTGCAGTGAGAGAGTTCAGTGGGTCAGGATGCCAACGTGGCCTCCCTGGAAACAGACTGCCCATTGTGAGCACAGCTTGACTGGCAGCCACCTCAAGGTGAGAGCCAAGGGCTTCTCAGCTCAGCTTCTTCCTCTTCCCATCTGACAAATGGCACCTCCTCACAATCAAGCAGGTGGGCACAAGCTGCTGCCCAATTTTTTAAAGCAGTGGATAACTGGCTCCTTATTTCTGTCGGGCGCTTCTGGTAGTGTATTCCTGCACTCTTGTTGGTGTCAGTGAAAGACTGCCAGCCTCCATGAACTGGTAATTTGCACTTCTCCTCTTGCACCTTTCCTAGCACACCATCTGAAGCCTGTAAGGTGGCTACGAGGGAAAGGCTCTGGTCTGGTGGAGCAGTCGGTGGGGTGAGGGCCTCTGGTATCTCTGCTCCAGCAGTCCCTGGCTTCTTGGAGTTCCCTCACTCAGTCATGGCGCTCCATCCTCACATTTTGACAGTGGCACAGGACTTCGCCTCTGCACCCGTGTCACTGCTGAGCTCCCAAAACAATGACATGTCACCTTTTAATTTGCTTTTCAGCATTAGCTCTTTTACGGCATGCTTAGTATCATTGTGAGCTGCCCTAGCACTATAAACAATGGGCTAGGTATGCATTTTAATGAGAAATATGTCAGGATGAATTATTTATCCCAGATAGAAACCAGCAAGCCAAGGGGTTGGCATCGCCTCCTCCATCTGCCACTGCTTCAGGAAGCCAGTGCTCCTCTTTGCACGGAGGCCACTCCAGTCAAATGCCTTGTCACCCCGAGCACGAGAGCATCACTGGCAGCCTCCCTCCCTCCCAGTCCCCCATTCCCGGCGGGTCATTCCTTAAATTTGGATTGCAAGCCTGAGGAAAAGGATCGCCGTGCTCCTTCTCTTTGTCAGCCACTCTGGAAGACTCTTTTTACTCTAGAGAAAATGCCATGAATAGATTAAAAAAAATGCAGTGTCTACTTCCTGCCTGTCAGTCATTTCTACGAGGAAAGGCACCCATGGAAGAGTTAGCCATCCCCATTCAGGGATGAGGCTGTATCAGAGAGACAGCTTCAGAACACTGGGAAACTAAAACAAAAAATAAAAATGCCAAGTAAAAATGCCTAAATTTAGAACTAAAATGAATGTGTAAACTTTGCACATGGCTCTCATGTATTCCTTCAGCCCAACATACATCTCCAGTCCACTTTGCTGGCACTCAGTCTACCCTCGGTAAACATGATTCATTAGCCAACACCACCCAGATTCCATGCTTCCAGGCAATCTGCAAACATCCATCAATAGCTGGAATAATATCTGGCATTCCCCTCTTCTATGATCTGCCCCCTCTTCTGTGATCCCTTCTATGCCAGAGGACCAGAAAATGGCCAGAGGCCAATCTTAGGGACATGCTAAATATTTGTATGAACAGTCCAGAACGAGAATGGAATGGCGCAGAATTGAATTGCATCGCTGCAAACAGCTGATTCTCAAAGCTTCTCCTAGAACGGCATCCACTGCCCAAGCTGACGTCTACTTAGAGGCAATGCACATGAAGGTCCACTTTGCATGCTGAACTTGATGGCCATTAAAAGTGTATCATGCTGCTAATAGCCCTGCTAATAACTCAGGAATGGTGTGCCCCATGAGTCTGGATCGCACGGGTGACTAGCAGAGAAAGCAGTGGCTGGACATTGGAGGCAGTCACACGAACCAGCCTTTTGCACTCAAATGGAATTGCAACAATTGCGGTCAACTAAGGTGGCATCAGCTGGAAAGGAGTTGGTAGTGAATATACAGGCCTATTTTTCCACATGTTTTATTTTCTCTCTCCCATCCACTTAATTATTAGCTTTCTTCCAACTTTCTTTTTCTGGTGCATACTGTATCCATAGAATGTGTTACATTCTTCACATTTCTGATAAAATCTCGATTCTACGTGAGTGTGAATGATCACATCATTGCTTTCAATCCTATCTCATGCCCCTCTGCCCTCTCTTGTATCATTCCTAAAAGCTTCTTCAGTTGACAAAAATGATCTCTTTTCTCAACCAGCAAGGAACGGTTGAGATGAGATCCATCAATTGCCAAGCCTAAAGTTATACCGGCATTTTACAGATGCACTCTAATTCACCCCAGACCTACAATATATAGAGATTATATTTTTATGGAAGTGTTTAAGATACAGAGTATTGCACCAGATGGGACTCAACTACATTTTATGTCAAGAAGATGGCTATATTGGCAAATTCATATGAAATACAGGATATTTCAAAGCCCACATTTTCTTTACTTGTCAGTATCAGGTTGACACTTTCATGAGAAGGAACTTTATACAATTATATGGTTGTAGATGGGAAAGAAACTATAGAGAGAGATAAATAAGCTCATTTTAGAGATGAGGGTTATTTAGATAGGCACTGAGATATTCTGCACTGGTATTTTCCAGATCTGGGCACATGTACATGCACACACACCAATATACACGGAGCAAAGTTATGAAAGCTGTTCTACTTGCTAGTGGTTATAATTGAGTGAAGGCTAGACTTCCCTTGGAAAGCTTCAAAAATATTTGGGGGATATTTTCTGATGCTGCAGTCTATTTGTGTGCTACGTCAGGAGCTAAGGTTCCACCTTCGAAGCATCACCAGCCACAGGCCGTACTCCTTGCAAAACATTCTTTATTGCTTCCAAGCACAAATCACCCAGGACAGATCTCTGCACATGCACAGGGCAGTTTGATGAACCCGATCTGGGCTTTTCCTCCAGGAACTCTCCTTACAAACATGCCTGGGCGCCAGCCCTTCAGGAGGGGCTGTCTGAAGGCTAGCACACCTCCTCTCTGTGTACTACTCCTGCAATTGGGCCTCCTGTCTCTGCTGACACCTTGGCACAGGGTTGTCCACAGAGATATGGTCTGTGTCTGAGACTTCCCCAGAATTCTCAGCAGCCCTTCCCACTGGCTGCACTTTGTGGCTGTGGGACTTTGCACTTTGTGGCTCATCTGGCCTAGTGAATCACCTCTACCTGATCCATCTCAGAGTCTCGATCCAACCCATCCTCCCCAATTCCACCATGATCAAATTCACTTTCTGATTCTAAAGTATTGACTGCAGTGCAGCCAGAAGTCCATGAGAACAAGGCTAGCTAGCATCCTTCTCACTTTCGACACGCTGTGTAGCAGGAATTTGAAAAGTATTATTTTATTTTAGCGCACATAAATAAGCTTTCTAAGAGGGAGTATAGGATCAATAAAGCAAGTTGACTATCAGCTAGCTACTTCAGAGGCAAAACCCCCCAAATGACTACAACCTTACAGGTTTAATGAGATAGTTTGCTGGACTATTACTGGTGTATACTGATTTGAATGGACAATATGGTTGCAAACCATGAATGCTGCACAATTAAGCACAGCTCTGGTGCCTTTACATGGGAACCAAGGTGTGATAATGCTAGGTTCTTAACTACTGTATGATCCAGCAACAGAAATGATTATTCAGAATATCCTACTCTCACAAAAACTGCAGAGCCACTTCTGCCCATAAATTACAGGGCCATTTTTACAGATTAATCCCCCAAACATGAAACTTAGTTGCAGAAACGATAGGGATGGTCTTGCACATCCTTGTCTTCTATGAGAGAAAAGTTTCCTCATTGCCTAACCCACACTGAATTTGTGCAACTGCAGCAAAGCAATAATGAAGGAGGGGTGACACAACCCTTCCCTCCAACTGCAATGCAAAAGTAGAAATCCTCATTATATAGTTGATGCCTGAGTCCAAGAAAGCAAAGAAAGTGGAGTGTGAGCATTCACAGATCACAGGGAGTTTCCTTCTCCTACAATGCATGGCACAAGATGATGCAGCACACACACAGTCCCCAGCAAGCTGGCATTGCCCTGGGTAAAGTGGCACTATGCTGCTGGTCAAGTATGTGAAAGAAAGCTACAAGAAGAGATCATGTTGGTGCATGAGAATTCATTACTCTTGCACAAGGCTTTGACCTGAACAAGGTCAAGGACATACACCTATTTGCTAAACTGATTAATTTGTCCTTGTTGCATCAAGTAGACTAACTTATCCATAGCTCATAAAATAGCGCCTCTTCGGCATTTCAAAACCAGAAGTACCAATTGTCAAGCCAAATCAAACTAACATTTAGATGGTTCACTTCAACTGTCTTTTGTTCTGCCTCTTTCTCTCCACCCAACACAAAAAATCTGTTCCTCTCATCTTAATGTTTAATGTTCCTAAATTCCATTGTAATCAATAAGAGAAGGTAGCTGTTTGGGTTGGATCGGGTCCCTTATTCTTAAGGCTAAGCATTTGGTACATTTGAATAAAATCTAAATAAATTCAGGACCAAGGCTGGAACTTCTTAAAGACATTTTGGAGATCAGCCAGCATAAGTAAAATTCTCTATTATGTTTGATTCAAAAGAAAGAAAAGAGCTACAATTTGCCTCTTGCATATTAAACAGCTTGAGGTCCAGAGAAGAGGAGAATTTCTCACAGGCATTCTTATGGTTTCCCCTTATTTCACACCAGCCAGCAAACAGAAACCTGTTTGTAAGCAGGGGTAAAAATTCCACACTGTATAAAAAAGTTAATGATGCAGATAAGGTTAATAAATTGGATATGAAGAAATGCCTTTTCCCAAAAAGATGTTTTCTTCAGACTTTCTAAGCCTCCAACCATTCCATTTGTTCATAAATGTGTTGATTTTGACTTGCACTTGTTCTAGCAAGCAGAATACAGCTTGTGGGATCGAAGAATTTATGGATACAAAATCCCATTTTTGACAACTGACCTGTCAAGATCAGTGCCGGAAAAACTAATTTCCAGCACGGTTAAACAAAATGAGTCCTGCTGCTGCTTGATAAGACTGTTACAGTCCTCCTTCCTTTCAGAAATTAGCTATACCTTCCACCAGAATTCGTGAAGCCAGAGATTCCCGCATAGTCATCAACTGATGCAAGAGATACAGCTCCTAAATCGGGTGATGACAAATAAAAGCTGCTCTCAGCGATCGGCCACTTGTAGAATAAATTTCATGAAGTGCTGGGTCTCCAGAAAAAAATGTGTTTGCCAAGGGAATCAACTATTTTTGATTTTTATTCTTAAATTAATGATTTGGAAGAGTTAGGGCTTCCTGGGATCCTCATTGCAAATATTTGCTGGGGTCTATTTGTGTGAAATGCCTAGTATCCTCACGAAAGCAGTGCCATGGTATCTTTTCTGCTGTTTTATTAATTTTATTGCATTCTATAATAAATATTTTCTGAATAAATATTGAATTGCTGTTGTGTATCATGATTTGCTGAGATTCCTGATATCTGCTGGCAGGGTTATGGAGGGATGTGATTCTAGAGGTGAAATACAGGTGAAACACAGATTATGGCCAGGGTGAAAATTACATGCCTTGGGGGAAAAAACCACATTCTGAGCAACATCCCTGTTGTGACTGGAATGTGTATGTCATGCTATCGTCTGAAGATCTGGCAGGTGAATTCAATAGGAAAAACTGAAAAGGCATGTACTAAAGTGCAAGGACTGATTTGTGCACAAAGAGACATGGAGGAAATGTTTTAAGCACAAGTACTAAGTTTCCACAAACAATATGGCAAGAACAATGGATTAGACAGGCATGAGAAGGTTTTGAGGATGTCCGTGACCCTAATCGCATTTTGCATGTTTTCATGTGACCGTGGTGTTATAAGAAGAGAAACCTTAATAAAGTTTTCAATATGTAGCAATTATTGTACTAATATTTTCTTGGCTCACACTAAGGGAGTTACCAAGTAGATTAGTTTGGTTTAAGCAATGCATTCATTGAATTACGTTTTCTTCCAATTACTTGACTGATGCACTCAAGAAACAGTCCGTGTGGTTGGTTATACTAGAATGACTTCCTTTGGGTTTAATCATAAGCATTGTATTAACTTAAACTAGGAAGAAGCAATTCCACTTACATTAGCAATTCCTATATTTGTTTTGTGCCATTTACCATAATGAATTGTTTCAATGGATTTCCTTTTAAGTCTTCGTGAGTATCGCTTTTATTTTGTAGCATATTTGCGTTAAGTATGTCCTCTGCTCCTTTAGCTCCATGGCAAGATAATCCCCATAACTGGAATGTCAATAATTTGAGGATTAACAGAAACTGTACTCATGAGATATTGCAGGAAAAAGTACTAGATTACCTCCTTTACCAGTTGCATGTACCACTTCTGATACGTGATATGCCTATAAGTTCCATTTAATTAGGGGAAGAACAACTCTAAATGGATAACTTTAATAGGCTCACCCTCAGCACTCTGCTCCTTTTAAATCCACCAACCATCATCACCACGAGAAGGAACAGCTTTGATCAAATACTTCCGATGGTCCCCCCTGCAAGACAGGTCTAGCGTTACAGTCAGAGGAGCATCTGAATTCATGGCTGCGTGAGAACTGAACCAAGGACTTCTCACCTCACATCCTAGTCCCAATAACATTACACCAGATTTTTCTCAAGCTTGCTAGTTTAGCTTCAGGTTAGCCCTGGTGGTCATTCTTCATGGTACGCCTTAACTTGGAATCTTTCAAATAGCCACATGGCATTGTACCCCATGCATTTCCTACACCACTTCTGTTACCCTTTTTTAAAAATCGAAGGGGAGTTCGCTAACAAAACATGTGTCCAAGTAAAGTAAAAATGCATGCAACATGCATGCATTGTGAGAACTGTGCACAAAATGCTTAGGAAGTGTTCATAGAAATTAAAAAAAATAATAATAAATTTTAAAAATGAGTAATGCAGAGCCACTGAAATGGGCAGATTCATTTTTGCCTACATGTTTGTCACCTATGGCGGTGTCTCTTTAAAGGAATTGATCCTTCTGCAGAAGGAAACTGCCAAAGGCAGGGGAACCAATCGCTGAAAAGCCAACAGCAGAAGCAGCTGGCCAGGGACAGTGAGGCCATAGAGGAAAGGATCCAGCAGTGAAGGCGTTTCCAGTGGATTAACTGCTGAACCCTATGAATCAATGGGGAAACCCCAGTCCAAATCCCTGCCCTTCAACTGGGTGACCCGAATTGCAAGTTGCCAACTTAGTTGCGGTGAAGATAAGGGCCACGGTGGGGGCCATGCGCTCTGCCCTTGGCTCATTTGAGGGAATAAAAATGTAATGAACAAAAGGTATGCCAAGCATGGAACAGGGACCTTTCGCTGGCCCTCTGCAGGGATCTGAGCAATGGAAAAACAACAGGATCACCATAGCAGGCACAAGCAGCACCAGAACGGCCTGGGGACAGGGGGCAATGGATAAGGTGCATCAAAGACAGGCAATGGACCCAAGTCATGAAGAAGGCTGATTTCAGAAGAGGCAGGAACTGTGTCAAGGGCTCCTGCGCCTCTTCATTTGGGCCTCTGCCAAGATCAGGGATCGCGGGGTGGGGAACCTTCCTGTTTGTTGGAATGGAGTTTGTGTTGCCTCAATCTGCATTCCAGGGAGAAAGTCAGGAAAACACTATTGTTTGCAAACAGACTGAATTGTGACATTCCAGATTCCATTGTCTGATGAAGAATGATCTCATTTTGCCCTCTGTCAAACCTTTGCATAGTGAAACTGAAGGATTCTGTATTGAGTTCCAGCCCATCCAAAACCATAATCTTTCCAACAGGCTTTCTGTCTTTTTAACCTCAATTCTGGGCCAATGACAATGCATCAGTGGACTGGCTTAGTGTGCGCGTGTGTGGCGGGGGGAAGGGTTGTGGGTTAAGACTAGAAGCATCACGTCTTAGCCAATCTGGAACATTCCGTGCTCTTCAACTCTTACTGTGATGAATCCAAGAACTCGCTGCTTCCTGAGAAGTCCCGTGAATGCAGTCTTGGGCACTCTGCTCATTAGAGCAGCCAGCCGCTCCAGCTCAGAGGAGACCCAATCAACTGGCTACAATCAGTTTAAGATGTTCTTTCAATAAATGCGGCTTCTGTTGATAAGGTGCCATACAAATTTATGGTGTCATATAAAGGATAATAAGGCATCACTACAGAATAATGGAAACATGAACATTAAAACAGCATGCTTTTATAATGAACAAATCATCCTAGACAAACCTCATTGCCTTCCTGATGGAACTGAAGAATTAGAATTTGGAGGGGGGTGCAGAAGGAAGATGGATGGATGGAGGACCACTATGCTAGTATTTAAGTTTTGGTAATGGGTTTCAACTATTGTTCATGAAATCTTAAACAAGATAATATTAGCATTATTGCCTGAAGGCAACAATGCACACAAATTTACCAACTGAGGGAACTTCAAGGCGAACAAAATAAGGGTGTTGTGCTATTAGGCATATACAGTGGCACACACATGGTTCAGAAAAATCGTGCTTTTTGCGTGGAAGGAGAAGCAGTTCTCAGCTTCTCTGGACACCACAATGAGTTGGTTCAACATCACACTGGGGCACAATCCCTGCTGCGACAGGTGTGTTAAGTGTACTTGAGCTGGCAGCAGGGATGTGTGGGGAATCTGCGTCGTGGGTGGGGATCTGTTGGATTCCCTGGCCTCAGCTCCCCACACTGCTTTGTCACAGTCACAGGCCTGTGTTCCTGGTGACTGTGCCAGCATTCCCAGGAATTGAGCCCTGCTCAAACGTGGTGCAAGCCCCCCCCCTTCTGCATGCCGTGCAACATTCTTTTATGCTGCTGTGCACGACACGAAAGAAGCTTGCTCGTGCAGCACTTGCCAGGAACAAAGCCTGGTGCAAGCGCTGTGCAAACAGCATCCTTCTTCTGTGCCATGGGCAGCAACCTTTGTTTGTGCTGCTTGCACATGGTGTGGAAGAAGGTTGCCGGTTGTGCGACCATCATTCTGTGAGGGCTTCCTCTCAAAGAACTGGGTTGCTTTCCAAGGAAGGACCAAACATGAGAGGAAGTCCACAAACACTAGGGGGATGGATTCTGCAGATCTGAGACTTACAGAAGAAAAACTATAAAGTGTGGGGAGGGGCTGAAATTTGGGGACATTTTTGGCTAGGCATCCCTAACTGGCAGGACTTGAGGGAATGCAATGGCAGGGAATAACTAGGACTGCCATGGATCCATTCCAGATTCAAATGGATCTTTTACCGTAGAAGTATTAAACTTCTTCCACCCCAGGGGCTGAATTCAGTCCAGAAAAGTTCTCAGAAAAGGTATTCCAGAAGTGGATGGGGCTAAAGGCAAAGGGGAGCATGACCAAAAGACAAACATACTAATATAAGATACAAGCACAGTTTAGCATGTCATCATGCAGTGTTAACTAGCAGCAGCCATTCTAGTGTGCTGTACTGAGGAAGATGAGTTGAAGCTCAGTCATTCTACCAGGCCTGAAGGCCAGATCCATGGGTGACCTTTCCCAGAAGCCATTCCCTAGGAGAAGGGGAGGCAGAGGCATTCCACCAGCTCTGCTGAGATACTTCTCCTCTCCCCTCCTCTCCCTGCTCCTTTTTCCTTGTGTGCTGTGCCTTTCTAGATTGAAAACTTGCAAATTGGCTCCTTTTACTGATTATTTGTAAGCAGCTCTGGGAGCCTTTTTTGGCTGAGGAATGGGATATAAATACTCAAAATAAATCAAACATACAAGTGTCAGCTTTGCTGTGAGTAACTAGGGCAATGCATCATTCATGCTGTCATAATGAACTTGGTTCAGGAGTTTTCAAAATAGCAAACAGATCCAAGAAAAGTTTTGGGGAGAATGTGAGCAGACAAGTGGAGACAACACAGAGGCAAAGCTCAGCATGCAAATAAAGCATGATTTCATCCAAACAGAAGGGTATCCGATCTACAGCCTCTCTTTCTATTAGAATTGGCACACATGGCAGTATACACTGATCTATACAACTGGGAAAAATGCAGTAGTAAGCAAATACATTAAAAGATATGTGACATGTGACCCAGAGGTCCAATCTTCCCCAAGACAGTTGATATCCTAGTAGTTTATAACCAGGAATCCTTGCACATGGAGGCCATGGTTGCAATAGTCATGGATAGGCTGAACTTCCTTTATGCAGTTCAAATCCATAGATTTCTTATAAATCAAGTTATGTTTGCAGCTGTGCTAACGTCGTTCACTTCTGAACTAGCTCTGAGAGAAGAGGCAATATCCTGTATCTTGAAGGAACTGGCCTCCCGCAGTTCACATTCTGTTGTGCAATTTACATATGAGTAGACCTGCAGTCTAGTCATTCTGAGACATTGTCAAAACTGACCAAACCAAAAAGGTTGCTAAATTTCAGCCTCTCACTTTTTACAGTTTTCCTTCTATAAACCAAAACATGGCTGGCGTCACAAAATGTCCCAAATTTCTATGCACTTATTATTATTACTACCCTGCATTTCTTTCCTGCCTTTTCTCCTCTTGTGAGGAACCCAAGGCAGCTTATATAAGCCCTCTCCACTCCTTTTTATCCTCACAACAACCCTGTGAAGTACGTTAGGCTGAGAATGAGTGACTGGCCCAAGGATACTCAATGAGCTTCATGGTCAAGTGTGGACTTGAACCTGGATTTCCCAGGCACCCAATTCAACAGAAAGCCAATAGCTGAGTGAAAAGAACTGAAATCCATTGAGGGAAACCTTTTCCCTGCTGGCTTAAAGTTTATAGGCCAAACTATATTTAAATAGATCAAAGGTCAATAGGCAAGCATTGATTTGTGCCAGCTGTAACCTCAAGTGTATGATTATGCTGAAGGAAACATTTAGCCAAACAGAGTCCTCTCCTTGCCTAAGGCATTTTTGTCTGGGGTAACAAAATGACCCCAAAAGCAACTAATGCAAGTTTTATTTTCATACAGGTTGAAGGTTGAGGAAGGAAACAACTGAAAACCTCTTACAGAATTTATGCATAACACTTCTTATTCAATGAGAGTTACCACTTTTCTTGAATGATCATTAAAGCTAGAAGAGGAAGATGAGGCTTGAGAGGCCATGGGAAAGCCCAAAGCTTCCCAAGTGAATACATGGCTCAGCAGGAATTGGAACAATGCCTGTCTCCCACCAATACGTTGGCTCTCCTCCGTTAGCAATGGTTCTATACCCCTTTGGAATCGGTGGACACAGCCAAGGAAGAAATGTAGAAGGAAGGTATAGTGTGGTGGTTGCCTAAACATTCCTTCTGTCTCCTCTTCCACAAGCAAAATCTGAGTTTGTTGAATTCCCCCTTGAAACTCATTCTGACTGATATTTGTATAAGACTACAATGGGGGTACATTAAAGTTTGGATGCATTTTCATATGACTTTTTTCAAATGCATGCTATAAGCTTTGAAATGTACAAATTTCGGAAATCCACACATTCTTCTCCCATCAGTAAATGAGCGACTGTGCCCACTTTTGAAAAATACACATTTTTGCATGCATATTATGCAAACGGATATATGCTGACCAATGCATGTTACGGTTTGGTCAAATGTATGGATGTGTCTGCAGCTGCTCCTGATCTAGGCAAAATGCACTGGGGCAGGTACAGCGGCAGGAGAGATTGCTTCAGCTGCACCTTGCTGCATCTGCGGGATGCATGCAAATCCCCAGGTTTGGAGGCTTATATGCTTCTAGGTGTGGGCAGTCAGACTGCACTCAAAATGCTGTGCTTTTATCCTGATGCACTGCCATATAATTTGTCAGAAACTACTTTGGAGGGTTTTTTTAAATGCTATATACTTATTTGAAACAAATCAATAAATTAATGTCCTTGCCTACAGGACCACTGGGGATAATCAGCCATTCTATCAAATAGGAACTCTACATTCTGCAAGCTATCAAGTCAAACACGGCCCACCAATCAAAGACTGCAACCTGCAGCATTCTTGATAAGACCTTATCTGTGTGTCATTGTGGGGCAGGCAAGCAAAAGCAGGTGTATACAGCTCCTGAGGACTCAGCATGTATGACCTGCAGGCTGGGAGCAGCTTGCTGGATCACAGCCTGCGAAGGTTTGCATCACACATTACTTACACACTGGAATAAGGAAGACACCAAGATGCTGCTACGACGGCCTTGCTAATCTCCAAGCTGCAAAAAAACCTTAAAATGCTTTCTCTGGGTTGGAGCGCTGATGCCCAGGAAGGTAACCTGAACTTGCACAAATGTCTTGGGCGATATCAAATACACACTCATTGGAAGAGCAGCTAACCAGGGGAAGTCATGTAAGCACAGGTTGTTAAAATTAGACACAGGGGGTTATAAATATGCCACATTCACCTGCTGTGAAATAAATTGCTTCAATTAATACCAGTCTTCAAAGGAAGAATGACAGCAAAATGCTGATGGTGGCAAAAGCGAAGAAATTGGAGAAGGGCATTGACAGTGCTTGCCATGCAGGGTACTTGGAGAGAAGGCAGTCATAACAAGCCATTAAAGCAGCATCAGAAAGAACAACACACTGTACGCAGCAGCAGCAGCAGCAGCATACACGGCCACAAGCATTTCTATTCATTTCCCATAAGGTACAGCACTGAGCAAAAAAAGATCATTATGGTAGGTGAAGGGGGCTAAACACTGCAGAAACCCTGGAAGGGCAGCACAATGCATTCCTGTGTCCTTTGTACCATTCATGCCTCCCCAGCCCAATCCATGAGCATCCTTGGAGTGGAGACTTGGCAATCAGTGTCAAGTTTCACATCTCCCCCAGTGTTTTTCCCTTGGCAACCCTTCCTTTACAGTGGGGAAAATAAGTGCATTTACTCAAATGCTTCGTTAGGCTGAGGCCTAAATCTGCCCACTGCTATGATAATGCCAGCAATTTATGGCATGGGAAGAAATGTTTTGCCCCTTCCTCAACCACTTTGCTGATCACAGGCGACTTAAGAAGAGAGCAAATCCCACAACTTTAAAATTCTCAGAAACAGGGCTTTCGACAAGCCTTAACTGGCCTAAATAAATTTCTGGTTTGCACAATGGTGGCTTGATGTTACATGTAAACCTCACAGACTTGCTTGCACTGTCCTCTCTCCTGGTGTGGTTCTAAAAAGCCCAGAAGATTTCATTTCCATTTTTGATTAGCCACTGTTTATCATTATGTCTGCAGCTGAAACAGTTCAGATGAACTAAACCAGAATCAAAAGCCACAGTTAGAAGCTGGCTTGTTTCTCTAAACTATAGTTAAGACTAATCACAGTATGCCTGGGCTTACAGATGTTGCACTATTAGCTAAAGCAAATGACTTTTTTTTTAAAAAGGCCATTTTGCATAGTCAAAGAGCATGCATATGATACATGTTTTATCTAGGTTACATTTAAGGTTAAGGAAGAAAAACTGATACTTGAATTCTATTCAGTGGTGCTTTATGAGTAGGATATAATATACCAGGGTTGCAAGACAGGAAAGTGACAAACACTGATGGTCCCTGTCAAAGTTGTGACAAAGCAGCCAACTGGGAAATAAACAGAAGTATATACTTGTAAAATGGCTGACGTGCATCCACACTGCACAACCCTTTTATCACACTGGAAAATAACCTGGGAAATAGAATGCCATTTATCAACATGCTCTGGTTCTTCCCAGCCAAAACACGCAATATGAGTGTGGATTCTCTGTATCAACTGAAAGGTCTAAATTACATGTTGAAGCAGAATCATACTCAGCGAACAAAAGATAAGTGCATATTGAATGCACACGAGGCCTCGGCAAGAGCTACCCTTCCCTGGTTAGGTGAAAGCAGAGTTCATAAACGGTTCAGTCTTCAAAATGTGATACAGATCACCAATCTAATCCCACATAAAACAGAAAAGCAAATAAAACATAAAGGGGAAAAAACTAAAATAAAGATATATGTGTGAGAGAGACGCTGTACAAAGACAGCGTTAGTTTTGCACAAGGATTCTGTTCTGGCAAATATCAACTATTATTTGGGTTCTGAGAATAATGTAGAAGAAATTTATAATTACAAGGATGTGTCCTTTACAATTGGACTACTGGCTCTTACTGGAAGGTAGGCAAAAGAAAGAAAGCAAGACTATATATCTGTCTATATCTATTCATAGCTTTTCAGGTAGACACTGGAGGTATGAGACACTATCAGACTATATCCCTTCTCAAGTATTTTGATGTTCACTTAGACAATCAATTGGCTGAACAAGATGAGCAAGTTGACAATAGAGTTAGCTGGCAGTGTCAAAGTCTTTGCAAGTACTAGATGGACTAGTGGTGATGCTTACATAAAGAATAAGAATGAGAAAGCAAAATAGTCAAACTAGAACAGAGTTTTTCAGACTTTCTATCTTAAAGACAAGAAAACTCTTGCATAGGGGTGATCTACATACACACTCAGATCAGTTCATGACCAGCGAAACTTCACCATGGTCCTGCACAAACTAAATGAACATGAGAATGCAAGCAAAATTCTGCTGCTGCTCCAGGAAAAGACTGGTCCTGGCAGAGAGGAATCAAGCTGCCTTTCAGGAAAGTTGGTGCTTTATTACTGATCTCACCAAGGAGTTGCATGTTTCTTTGGAACAGTATCTGATTTCCAAGATCCACGTGGATTGACATGTTTCCCTGGCTGTTTTATAACCAATTGGCGATGGGCATATTTTGGGGGTAATTGAATATCAGATTTATAATTAGGTGAGTGCTGATCACAAAAGCTTCCATGGTGCTCTAATTCTGTGTTCTGCAAAGTATTGCTCCTAAATGCCAAATGACATATGAGCCAGTCACAGACTTGCAGCTTAACCTCTCTCACAAGGTTGTTGCTGTGACGATGAAAATGGAGCAGAGGAGAACTATGTAAACTGCTTTGAGTTCCTCAAGTGAGGAAACAGCAGGATATAAATGCAGTGAAAAACAAATAATACGCAGGGCTCAAACTTGCAGCTGCCTCTCTGAAACATCCGCTGTGCAGTGGACCACTTTTAGCTGCTGATGATAGGAAAAAATGCCCCAAATTACTTAGAAATTCTTATTTGCAGTTTTGAATGTGTTAGTGTCACTGTTTTCAATGTATGGCTGTGAAAGCTGGACCATGAGGAAGGCTGAGCGCCGAAGCATTGAAGTCTTTGAATTGTGGTGCTGGAGGAGACTCCTGTGAGTCCCTTGGACTGCAAGGCGATCAAACCGGTCAGTCCTAGAGGAGATCAACCCTGACTACTCTTTAGAAGGCCAGATCCTGAAGATGAAACTCAAATATTTTGGCCACCTAATGAGAAGGAAAGACTCATTGGAGAAGAGCCTAATGCTGGGAACAATAGATGGCAAAAGAAGAAGGGGATGGCAGAGGATGAGGTGTCTGGATGGAGTCACTGAAGCAGTCGGTGTGAGCTTGGGTGGACTCCGGGGGATGGTGGAGGACAGGAAGGCCTGGAGGAATGTTGTCCATGGGGTCGCGATAGGTTGGACATGACTTCGGACTAACAACAACAACAAGTATCACTGTTATATCTGTATGCCAAAGATGTATGCCTGCTCTGGCTTTTTCCTTAATTTGTCAAACAGCTATATAAAAGCACGAGACAATTCTCATGTTGCAATGTAAGTTCTTGCTTTACCTGAACAAGATAGTGTAGCACAATTTTTTTCAGTAATGTTAATGTATTATCTCATATTGCTTCCGTGGACAGATCTCTGCATCCATCAGACCAAGCAGTGCTGTTGCTGCTGCCCATGAAACATATTCTTTATAATGAAACACATTCTTTATAATGCATACAAGAGCAGTTGGTGCAATTCAGCTGTATCTAAAAACATGCATTTGCTAACACCAAATCATAAGCACCCAGATTTTTCTTGTCCATTTGCTTTTCAACTGCTGAACACCCCCCAAATTAGAAACCACTTTGAAAATTTTCTGAAGTTTAAACTGCATTTGGAAGTTTGGCACCCCGCAGAAGAAAGTTATGGAAAAAGCTAGGAGAGTACATAGCGTACTTTATTTATTTTATGGTGCAGCCCTGTTGTTTGTGTCCTCACTGTCCAGAAGTGTTGGAACTTTGAAACTTCTGGGATCCCCGTGACTGGTTGGGCTGCCGCTGGAAGGGCAAGAGGAACGGAGGAGCTGACTTTTGCCTTCCTGTCCTCCATCTCTGATGATTTTTTGGTGGATAGTGAGGGCACATTGAGGAGAAAGAAAGGAGGCTGAAGACAGCTCAGGATAACCTGTCCCCTAGCCCCCCTGGTCTCTTCCTCTTCCCCCCATAGGAGCACCCCCTTTGTGCCTGCTCTGAAGTTGCTCTTCCAACCCTTGGGGGCAGCCATGGTGATTCTTCCCGTAACCAATGTGAAAAGGAGGGGTGTCAGAGCTCCAACCCCCCTTCTGTGGTTCCAACATTGACCTTGGAAGGCCTTTTCTGAGCAATCCTGTGCACCCGGGGAGACTCTTCCAGGGCCATAGGGTCACTCTCTTAAGTTATTTATTAAGTTGATGCTCCAACTTTCTGCACTGGCCCCCAAACCAATAATAATTTGCAGTTTCAATTAAAAACTCTGCATGAGTATACTGCTAAAGCAGTAGTAAGTATAAAGAAAGGAGTCAAAGAAAAGAGGATTAGAAAAATCAACAGCAAAGATGGAATAAACTCAACCAGCCAAAGCCTGCACAAGCAAGACAGTCTCCACCTCCTAGACACCCCTTCCTGGAAGTGGGATTGCAAAGCCTAGGGGGAGCCATTGCAGCAGCCCTTTCTCATCGTCCCTCCAGGTAACCCTCAGTTATCTGTGGGTCATAGAGAAGATGATGATCTTAGAAGTTGGGCAGGATTATTGGAGAAGGTAGTTTGGTGGCAATTTTAAAAGTAATTTCATTTTCTTTTCTTTTTTGGGAGGGGGTTCTTTTAAAGAATCCGTTCTGTTGTCTGATTCCTTCCTGCCTCTTTGACATAAGACCAAATTACAGCAATACTTTGCTCTTTCCTCTGCAACACTTGAAAATCTGTGCTGAGGGTTATAAACCCTCTGGAACACACTGGGAGATGGTATGGGGTGGGGGCAAAAAGAGTGGGCCAACCCTGGAATTCATGACAGAAGCAGGGAAGGAGGGACAGTAACTATAGGGTGGGATTCTTGGCCATGACACCCTCCAGATGATATCACAGTTGAGGAATACAATAGAGAACAGAAGCCTTTCCAACCTTTGTGTGTAGCTTTTCCAGGGACTTTACCTTGGCATGAAAAAGGGAGCACACTAACCAATTGGTTCCGCCATATTTGTTTTCATCAAGCAAGAGCACAAAATGGGCATTCAGTGATATGCGATGGTACTTGTCCTTCTGTGTCAGCAATGTTTTAGATGTAAGATATTCCAACAGAACTCAGATTTGCCTTTGTGGTGCTTTGGACCCCTTCCAACTGTATGGTTCTGGGATTGATTTTATTGTACTGCTGTTCCTGAAAAATGGGCAAGCTGCCCCCTTCCTCATCCTAACCCAACACCTTAATTAATGAAGCACAGTACTAAGCTGTACTCAATTAAAACATGTGTATCTTCTCCCCCATTGCTCCCAAAGCCAGTGCACATACTTCTGTGGCACCTTTTCAAATTCTGTTTTGGGCACAGTCCACCTACCTGACAATGAGCTTGTATAATAATTAAATTTGGCTTAATTACTTTACGGAGCGATCAGTGACAGTCTATTGTTCAGGAGGAATTAATCCTCTGAGCCTTCTAACATCATTTCAGTTCCTGGTTCTAAATGAGATTCCCAAAGAATGTAATTTATAATAACTAAAATCCCTAACGCACACTAATATAGAGTTGCTTTGTAGCTTGATGGTAAAACGCTTCTGAATTAGAACCTTTCTGGAGTAACAAGCTACCTGTGCCACACTCAGCCACCTCAACTGAAGCAGGAACTTAATAAGCATCCTTAATGACATTCATTTCTGATGCTGGGAAAAGAAACATTTATTGATTCTTTGAGGCTCTTACAAAGCCATTCTTTAATGTCTGACTTTCTTGCTTGTCTTCAGTATCATGCTTTTGAAACAGAAAGGTTTCATATTCTTCACATACAAAATACAAATATAGTGGCATACATTTGTATCTAATCAGACTTATTTAAAAAGTGGGGCAGAGCTCAATGATATCCTTATAGTTCTGGCCCAGGTCTCACTGAGATGGTAAATCTGTGTACAGTCTGCAGAGATGGGATGTTATGACCGAATGCTGATTCATAAAACCTAGGGATGGGCAAAAGAACAATGCTTGGGATCACTGGGATTCTCCAGGTATGGTCTCAGTGCACATCTCAGGCCTAATTCCCATTCATGAACGCTGCTTGTTCTGTGTGAATGGGAGATTGACACTATTGGAGCAATCCTTATTTGCGCAGCTTTCCTTCACAGGCTAAAATATGGCTGATTCAGTCAACAAAGGAAATGCATGCAAGCCAGAAAATTCATGCAAAGTGAGCATACAGTGGGGAATGAGATGACCATGAGCGTGGGTTTGACAATTTGCAAGGATTTTCAGTGGACCTGTGCCTGTGGTCACATTTAGAGCTTCAAGCAGGGCATGCTAAAACGTTTTGTGAGCAAAAATGAAATCCTCATACCTCCCTGACAAACATGCATTCTTCAAAGAAAAAGTCATATTCCAACTCTTAAGAACCACCATGTCAAGAAAAATCCTAATGTATAACCCTATTTTCTGACATGCAAAGCTTGTTGAGAGATTCTAAATGTCTACTCATGGAAGGGAGCAGATAAAGTGGGCTTCCCTGCCACAGTATCCCCTTTCAGCCGAACACACTTACAATACAGTTTCAGACCTTTCCTGTCACTGAGGATCTCACTGGCAGAAAGGACAAGGAAAGGCGTATCCCTACCTTCCATGGAAAGGCTTTCGGAAGGAGCAAATGGGACAGCAGTGGGCTTTTCCAGTTTGGAGAAGCAGATGGCCATATGCTCTCATGTCCCTGTGCAGTCCAGATATCGGTTCACTGCATCAGCGTGAAGAAAACCTCTGACTGATTTCATATTGAGGAAGGTCCTCCTAGCTATGTCTTGCAGTTAGGCATTTGTCTTCTCTTCACATTCTCAGGACAAGGTAATATGTTGTCACTCTTTAATTGAGCATGAGTAAGAAACAAAAGTGGCACCAGCACAATGGCACTTTCAACATCTCAGTAATGGTGTGCTGAAAACCACTTCTTCAAGGTGACTTCACACATCGTATAAGTGAGGTATATACTTAAAATGTCTTACACATATGTACACCTATAAAGTGTGAGTCCATGGGATATGCATGTGTTTCAAAGTACAAATATCATATACTAGTCAAGGGAAAGCTGAATGGCTACAGGTCAAAAACCATGTCCCCATTCAAAAGTACCCATACGCTCTCACGTGTGTTCCAGCTCTTTCTCCAGGGGCAACAAATAGAAGAGGTTGCACACAGATTGCTGGTCTCCCTAAATTTCTGAATTCTTCTGGGGCTACGGAGAATCTTCTGATCTTGAAGAAACGAGGCAGCAAGGCATGTTCTCAGCTCAGTTTTAATATTGGCTCTCCTCTGATGGGAAACATGTGCCAACTAAAGAAAGAGTTAAGGTTTGTGGCAAACATTGGGACTGCTACTGTTCAACCCCACAGTCAGAAGGGTTCATGAGCAAATGTCTCAAAGGATCTTGCACACTAAATATCGTTTTGCCTCAGCAGACCACGCCACATGCATCTAGGCCTTTCAAGCTGAGAGTAAAATATCCTATGGAAACTTGTTGTGAAAATTAACATCAGTGTTAGAATGCAGAGTGATAAATAATCAACAAATCAATAGGGTTACAATACTGTTAGGTAATGAGCAATCACAGACATAAACTATAATTAACCCAAAAGGGTTGCTCAAAATGGGAACCAACTGATATTTGGAAACAATTGATTCCTCTTGTCCATCTATGTTATAATGTTCAGAGCTTTTTAGGCAGAAATCCAGTTCTGATATCAGGAAATTTGTGGAACAGGGTCAGTAACATATTGTTTTATTAAATTTAGGGGATACATAAAAATTAACATATGTAAACAGATGGACATGTGCTGAATGTTTAACATGTTGTAAAAGGCAGCCCAGTGATCACAAATTTCAGTTTTCTCAGGGAGAACTCAATCTTTTTGCTTGATTCAGGGAGACTGGCAAGATGCCTTATCTACTATGATGTAAATAATAGTAAATTACTCTTTATGGACTTTGTTTTTAAAATTGTCTTTCAATATAAGAATTTTCGCCAGTACTCTATGCTCAGGTTTTTTTATTCTATAATAGGGATTTTCTTGAAAGAAAGACAAAGAAACAGAAAAGACAAAGGCTTGGCCTCACTTAATGTTCCTAGACACTGTGCATTTCATAGCAGAAGTCAGGAATCCCTTGTGGCCCTCTGAGCTTGAGTGAAGGCGGTTACCTGGTGGTCCAGACCAATTAAAGGCCAGAATTCCACCTCTTACAATCCCAGTGCAAAGTCAGATTTGTCACAGGTTGCCCACTGGTGATTACAAACCAAACCCTCTGCCAGCAGCAGAGCTAGGGCATATCCTGCGTCCAAGGAGCATTTGGCACACCTGGAGTGCCTGTGAAGGTATATCATGAGTGAATCCTGGCAGGTCCAATTGAGATGAATTGCCACAATTATCTTGTCATGAGTGCCAAAGTACAAGCACCCTGCCTTCTTTTTCAAATTGTTCCGTGATGGGCAATTGCTCCACAACTCAATTTAGAATTGGCTCACTGCATACCAACTTCCTTGGAGAGCAGTCAGAATAGGTTCACCTGTTTCCCAAGTTTTCTGTCTCAGAATGCTGGTGTATAAATACTGATGGTGCTCTGGGGATTATCATACTGGGAACTGTAGTTCAGTTCCACTAATCCTGCATTCACACCACTCTGAAATTTAATCAGCCCATCCTCCACCCCTGCCCTGCCTTGGCTGCCAAAAAGAGCACCTGGGAACAAGAGGGACTCAGTAGGAAGTGACAAGTGCATAACAGGATGGCAAGGATCAGAGCACTGCTTCAAATTTCACTCAGAAGAAGTCCACTCAGGGCACAATGCTAGGAAAATTTGACATTAATAAGTCCTGCAGCTCACAGCATCACCAAGAACATGCTCTGCATACAGAAAGTCCCGAGTGAGGTTGCCAGCTCCCCTAGGTAACACTAGAAAACTTCTTCTTGATACCTTGGAGAACCACCACTAGTTAGTGTCCAAAACTAACTTCTGTCTGAACACACATAGGATGGTACCTTTACTGAAGTGGTGAAGTGGTTCCTAAAGGGCAAGACATGTGGTTCAAAGCAAGCAACAAGAATTTCACTGAAAGCCAAAGGCTAATCAGTATATCACTTCTGTACAGGCACCCAGAAAGCTGGCTTTGGGAGCCTGCTCCTTTGACCGCTAACGCCACAAATGCAGGCATTCACCCAGTTGTGGAAGGGCTCACATGACCCTACATAGTTATGTCAAGTGGCACGTGGGTGCATGTAAGCCCCGCTTCCAGCATCCCTGCAATCTCTGTAGACCTTCGCATGTCAGGCACTGGAGTTTTGAGGTGGCTCTGCAAGGGCAGTCAACGGATCGTGCTCACAGAATGCCTGCAGTCCTGTGCCCCACCTAGTGAAGGTTCCCAGTTGTGTGGAATCCACCAGTACATTCAGCTGAATGCATGCACAGGTTCTCCTCTGCTGGGTGTGAAAGTCAGACAATGAGGGAGGGGCTTGCATGTGTGTTCATGTCCCCTCCACATTTTAACACTACAGAAAACCAAGTGAGTACCCGCACAGGGCTCATATTTTATGCCAGATACCATTTCATTCCAAGCCAAGAAAAATTTATTGGGGAAATGACACTCAATTCAGAACACAAGCAAATTCCAGGAGTGGGTGGCTTCCTTCTATTTTTAACATAAATTGTGCCTGGCAATCACAAATTTTGGCAACATCACCGAGCTGTCCATACAGTTGCACTTTGCATCGGTGGGAGTAAAAGGTAGTGCCAGGCTTTGGGGTCGGCTGACCATGTGGGGCTAGGCACCATAATGCTGCCAGGGGGAACATGCCCCTGGGGGATGCTCCCTAAATTAGAGTCCCTGAGCACAGTTTCTGGACAGATCTTGAGATTGGGGGCTGAAAGCTGGAGCTAAAGATACTGCTTTGTTCACTTGGCAAAAGAAGACAGTTGAATACTCAGAGCTAGCCTGGCCTCCCCAGTTGCTTTGATTCATCTTGCACGAATTTACGTGCTGGAAAATGGCTCTGAGGAGGAAGCACACATGTCCTAGACTAGGTCCCAGCCTGAGGCCTCAGGGTTCCTAATTTAGATCGTGGCTGGAGCTGGGGGGAAGTGAAATTACAGTTTGAGAATATCCCTGTATATATCCCCTGAGCTTGATGCCACTTTCTTTCCAACTGGCTTTGCTGGACTCATTCCTAATTTATTTAGATACGATCAACCCCTTCCCATTAGAACAGCAAACAGGGGCAAGTTCTAAATTGCTTTAATGGCATGCAGTGGGTAAACAGTGCTCATGTAAATGAAATACATAGCCACGTTTCATTCTTTAGCAAGAAAACCAACCAACCAAGCAGGCAGGCAAATAAACCCAAAAAACCAACTGAGAGCTATGTTGTATATTAATACAGCAGAGAAACAAAACAAGCCTGAAATACCAGAAAAATAAATTGGAGGAAAACTTGCCTAAAGAGAGTAAAACAACAGCTCTTATAATATGATCTGATATGAAATATTTATTGGCTGTTTGCAGTTCTGTAAATTGCTAAAAATGCTTCGTGCTTGCAGGCAAAGCAAAAACAGGTTACTTGCTTCTCCCCCTCTGCCTTTCTCTCTCAATTAATTAAATAGCGTTGACTATAGAAAGACTATGAAAGCATTTGACAGTATGATCCACAATGCCAGCAGAAGTATGACAAGGCTAATCATTTAGTTTAAAAGAATCTAACTGCCTTGCAGGCATGAGCGTCCTATTAGTTTTCCTGTGGATGGACAGTCAATAATGCTTTCCTAATCTCATATAACTGGCAGAGACCAAACATCTTATTACAAGCCACATTTTTTGTCAAAAGAAAGGAAAACTCTAATATTGGACCTGTCAGGAAAGAAGACATTAAAGTAATTATAATGGCCACAGCTGAAAAAGAATGTGTGGTGGGTTCGTTTTTGTTAATCAAAGCAACGAGTAGAATTTTGTCTTTCCCAGTTAGAAGGAGCTGCCTGCACTTTCTGTTCAGCTAATCTTCACTGTACTTAATTTACGAGATTACCTGTTCACCCTATGATCTCCTGGATTTTCTTATGATCAGATTCATTAGGCTAGAAGAGGGAGGGGGAATATGAAGCCCTCCCATTCTCATCAGCCTTAGTTGTATCACAGTTGTGGAGGCGGGGGAGGGGGCACATTCCCCATCACTTGGCTTGAGGTAACAATTTTGTATGTGTTGTGCAGATCAGATGAATGTGTCCTGCCAGCAATCCCAGGAGCAGAAAAACCAGAGTGGGGGATAGGGGGATATTCACAAATTCCTGATTGTGTGATTATATTTGAAAAATGCACCACCACCTCCAAGAAATGTGTGCACAAAATACAGATATTTGAGGGAAGTGTATAAATACCTGGACAATAGCAATGTAAGTACATTAAAAAGATGTATACCTTCAAAAAAAACAAATGCACACACACAGACACACCCACACAATATCATGCTTTAAGGGAAAATGTATACAAAAGTGAATGGATTTCCATACTTATTTTTTAAAAATTGCAATCTTATGCAAAAATGTGACAGAAGAAGCTGGAGCTGAAACATCTGACAATTCCCGCAAGACCAAGACTGATAGATTCATCTATGCCTAGCATCGAGCAGGGCTTCCGTTTGTTAAAACAGTATTTACTTCCAGTACAAATTAAACTCCTCCATCCAATTCTAAGGCATAAAAGAAAGGAGTTTTTTGTTTTTGCTCTTGTCTTTTGTTTTGGTTTCTTTAAGCGAGGAACCATTCAAATGGGAAGCATGAAGTCTTATTTGCTGCAGACATGCCACTGTTCAAGACTACATCCCCCTGGATCAAAACTGTAAGAGAACAGGACTCAGTGGGGAAAATGTAAACAAAGTTTTAGACTAGAGAATTGCTTTAATTTTCACTCAGAATGAGATACACTATTTCATCTTAGCAGCTCTTTTATGAAATTTGCAGCACTGTTTCCCAAAGGGTTTTAGCTTCCTTGGGGAGATCATCTCCTTACTCCTTTTTAATAAGGAGAGAGAACTCAGTTCCCAGTTCCATCCCCCAAAAGATGCATTATTATTAATAAAGGAATTATATAGATATTTGTTTTTAAATTGCTGTCCTCTCATGAATTCCCTTTGCCCACTGTTGAAATCGAGACACCTTCCGAGCAGAGAAGTGAAAGCCATTTAGAAGTGCGCAAGAGAGTTCAGGGGACTGGTGCATTATTTTCACATGCAAGAACATTAAGGGACCTCTTTACAGATCTGTTAAGCAGTGGCAAATCCCATTTGATTTTTCCTGCAAACTAGTCAAGTGCTTGGCACTGACAATAATCAGGCCCAAAGAAAGGAACAATATATTTAAAACTGCAAGGAGAATAGCAGTAATAGGGTAATTTTGCTCCAGTGTAAACAAACACATGCAAATTGAATCGGCCCTTTGAAATTGACAAATTAGGCTACTTGGATAATTTCCCCCATTCGGTCTCTGATTGAAGCCAAGGCAAGGGCTGAGTGTGATGTAGCAGGTGGTGTGTCAGACAAGGGAAAACCAAGTTCAAATCCCCACCCAGCTACATGGTTCAGTGAAGTGGTTTCCATCCCTCAGCCTAGCCTACTGCACAGTGTGATAGTGGGGAAAAATAGGACAGCCGCTGTATATAGTCCCCTGTCCACCTTGGAGGACTGGCAGAATACAAATATGCCACACTTTTTAATGCATGACCATACTATAATGGTTCCATACCAAACCATTGACATGGTGAATGTGTTGCTTTGCTGCGATTGACACGGTGAATGTGTTGCTTTGGATCATTCTAAGTCTAGTTATTCCCTCTCCATTATTCTGATCCCTCTAGATTTCATTATCCCTTTCAAGACCATTTGGAGCAGCAGAGTGCCAACAGCCCGGTCCCTGCCAACAGCCATAGGCTGCATGGGATGAAATGCTACCACTTTTTCTGAAACTTGGAGATGGTACAGGAGAATATGGATCACATGTAATGATGAGATAGCATCACAATAAACAGAAGGTGTTGACTCAATATGCTGAATAGGCAGTGTATAGAAGGTCAACTCACAAGCATGGTATAGACCAGGCCATGTCCTCTCTGTAGGAAAACCTGGGTTATGTAAACTGGTGAGAAACCGCTAGTAGTCTCCGACCCAAGGTGCTAAGAATCCTCACCAAAATACTACTGTTTGGATTTGTGGGGGGAGTCTGGGAGGAATACCTGGTATAAAACTAGTATGAGCTTTTTTCACATGGTGCAGAATCAGCCATACATGGTAGCTCCAAGGGACATACCGTATTTTTCACTCCATAAGACACACTTTTCCTCCCTCAAAAGTAAGGGGAAATGTCTGTGCGTCTTATAGAGCGAATGTGTGTGTGCCCAACACCCAGGATGCTGCTGGCCGCCTGCACCACCTGGCACCACCTGGCCGGCACACGCTCGGTGCGCCCTGCTCCGCCTCCCCCCTCCGGCGCAGGTGAGAACTGTGCCGCTCAGGGGGAGGCGTGCGGAGGAGGAGGAGCCGCGGGCTTTAACCCACTGGCCGCGCGGAGAGACAGACTGCTCACCCCCACCGCCCGGGAACTGCTCACCCCCACCACCCAGGAAGACCTGCCACTGCGCCGCCCAGAAGACCACCGCCGGCACACTGCCGGCCGCCTGCACCACGTGGCACCACGTGGCCGGCACGCGCTTGGCGCGCCCTGCTCCGCCCCCTTCCTCCAGCACAGGTGAGAGCTGTTAATAACAGGTGGGTGTGTTTTTTCAAATGGCAACCCATCTTTTAATGAAGCCCATGGGGAAGTGATGGGGAATGTGCCTGTGATTATCAGGAAGCTTTCCATGGATCAGTTATCTGTTAGTTGATCAGACACATTTGTTTAGGATCAGTGGATATTTGAACAGCATTACCTTCGTGTATGAAGTTTATTCTTCAAAGGCTACTTAGTCCGCTGCGTGTTTGATTTACTGTACAATATCTCATTTTTTGTCTGAAGTTTTTTTCTATTATTTACTAGTAGGGCAGCGTGGACATTACTGGCTTTTTTAGATTTGTTATTGAATTGTCTGCAACAGCTCTTGCATAACTGATGTAGATTGTGGATTCCTTCAATAATTCCACTACTGACTAAGAAAGCGATGTCAGTGATTGTGAGCAACAGAGCTTCATAAATTCTGACTCTAGTGATGATGAGTTCTATGGGTTCAACAAAAACTAGAAGAATACTCGAACTTTAAAGTCTCTCTTTTGTTAATGACAGTGATGATGGTTCTTAAGGCCACTGTTGACTGCTGTTCACTTTACTGTATTCTGTTATAGTTTATTAAATAGTTTAGTAAACCATTTGATTCAGAATATTTTTTTCTTGTTTTCCTCCTCTAAAAACTAGGTGCGTCTTATGGTCAGGTGCGTCTTATATACACATCTTATATATACGAAAAATACGGTAAATATTTATGTAGAACAGTGCCTAAGAGGTCTCTCCTCAGTCTAGAATCAGGCAGATGGACCATGTTCTTAACAGAGCAGCAACAGGTTAGAAGACCCAGGTTTGTGGACATCAACAGCGTGGAAGTGGACTTCTTAACTGCACACACACACTATAATGTTGTGCATGGAATCACTTTGCGCTGTCACGGAATGCACAGAGGGTGCTACTTTACCAACCACTCCTTGGCATTTGCTCATGCATGCAGTAACGAAGCAGAGCTGTGGGAGCATCCTATTCAACCTTTATCCCCAAAGTGCTAGTTTGTTACAAAGGAGGGAGTTTATGGGGTGCAGGATAATTTGTCTCAGGGTCAACCATTCTGCCTTGGATGAGCCTACTAGAAGACCAGACTTCTGGGAGAGTCTGGACTTCTGCAGGAATTGCTCTTGGCTTCTATGGCACTCCCAAACCCCCTCAGCATGTCAAGGTGTGCAGCCAAAGAGTGTGTGTGTATGTGTGTGTGTGTGCATGGTTTCCACCTGAAGGCTGAAGTGATATAATTCAGAATTTTTCCATCTCCACCTGGCACTTCATCTGTTGTAACTGATTAAGGGTAGATAGGGTGACTGGACCACCAGGAACATGCAGAAGAATCTCTCTCCTCACCCCACCCCCCTCTCTCACACACACACACCCCTTTGGGGTCAAGGTGAAGGCTTGTAGACTAGTCTTCTCTTTGTTATATGCAAATTTTGCACACACAGTGAGTTTTTTTTCCCATGGGGAAGCAAGCAACCATTTGACCTGAACTGGCATTTTCTAGGAACAAATTTACTAGATCATCTTTTGTTTTTATCAGCCAGACCCCAATGTCTCTCGTATCAATACAGCCTCATAATCCTGATGATCCCAGTGGAATATGGTCCTGTTTCATTCACATCCCGCTCCTGGAATCCCCAGAAGCACATGGCCAGCTGCTCCAGAAATAGAAGGCTAGCCTTGCTACGCCTTTGGTCTGAGCCAACAGGGGTCTTTTTGTGGTGTGAGACAAGAAACACGAGGGGAGATGCCATACACTGGAAGGAGGATGAAGCATTGGTGGAGGGAGGGAAAGTTCTTGACATTTAAGTGCTGAGATAAAGCAACAACATTAATTTTCAAAACAGTTGTCCCATACTGGGTTTGAGAGTCATATTAGCTTTAAGCTAGCGGAAGATGTAAACAGATAAAAATCAAACAGAAAAAGACATGGTGTTAATTTCCCCAGATGAAGATGTGTAAAAAAGCCACAATTTAAATGAGTCTAAAATGTGTGGAATTAAATTTTAAAGAAATTAAATTTAGTAAGTCATTTTAATTACAAAGCTGCCCTTTTTGGGCATGTTTATCAGGGCCAAGCAGCTTTCTGAAGATAATGCTTTCTGATTACATCACAGTGGGGTTCCTTTCAAAACTTTTTTTTTAAGTTGTAGACATTCTCAAAGCAACTGTATAAGCAAAATGAAGTCATAAAGAAGTAGCCTGATTATGGAAAGAAAGGGTTACTTAAAGGCCATGCAAAATGAACAGGAAACATGATGGCGGGTGGAACCTAGCAGTGGTTTTGAGTGATAGTGTGGTGTAGTGGTTAAGAGTGTGGGACTGGGACTCAGATGATCCGTGTTCTAGTCCCCGCTCAGCCATCGAGCCAACTGGGTGACTTTGGGCCAGTCACAGACTCTCAGCCCAACCTACCTCACAGGGTTGTTGTTGTGGGGATAAGATGGAGGAGGAGAGATGATGTAAGCTGCCTTGAGCCCTTTGTAGGAAAAAGGCAGGATATAAATCGCAGTATAAATATAAATAGTGGGCAATAAATGTTGGAAGCATGGGGTGCTGGTTGATCCGGCATGCTGGATATTCCTTCTCTAAAATTTCCAGCTCACTCTAGCCCTAGGGTCCAGGGTGACAGAGGCCTACTCTAGCAAAGAGGCTAAGAAAAGCACAGCACTGCCATGGGCATGTTTCCTAAGCAAAGTAAGTCAATGCGTTCTGCAGGATTTTCTGCCGGGCAAGTGTTCATAACAGCCTTCCTCAAGCTAGTGCTTTCAAGATGTGTTGAGCGACAGCTCCCCTTATTCCCAATAAACATAGGCCTAGCTGGGGGAAAGTAAGAGTTGTAGCCCAGCATATATCAAGGGAACTAGTCTGGGAAAGGATGGTGTACAGTTTTCCAACCTAGCTGTGATCCAGGAAGTTTTCATCTTGCCTCATTTGAGCTCAGATCACAGCTTCGGGCAAGCAACCGACTGAGCCACAAACTTAACACCCTGGGTTTATGCTACTAAACCAGCTCTATTTTGTTTGCATAGAAAGCACTTTGTATGCACTAGATGTTACATAACCACCGCACTCAGCTTGCTATCTATAAAACCTTATCATGTAATTTGTTTGTGGGGGTGGGTTGCAGTAGGAGAAGATCTATATTTTAGCTTTCCTCTTAGTCTCGGAATACAGATGCAGCAGACTGTGTTTCTAACAGTCATATCCCTGTTTTTGCCCTGGTTTGTTTTGACATGAGCAATCATTACCCATGATGCGAGATCCAAAATTATGTTCCCCCCTCACTATTTATTAGCAGAATTGCACATTGAAACTGTTTGAAGCAACTCAAAAGCTATCAATCATTTCCTACACCCAAGGCAGTACAGGGAATCAATACTGAACTACATATCTGTAGTAAGGTGGATCCAACTAGTCTTCAGCTGTGAACCGGAAGCTTGTTTGGCAATGTTACAGCTGCAGCATGGGCTGCTTATTAATTACTACAGTCATTTTGGGGCAATTAAATGTATCTGAGATGGTCAGAACACTGACAGAATGGTCAGAACACTGAGGAAATGAGAGTGGTGGAGTGAAGTCAGAAGAACCTACCAGGAGCTTCAGACAGAAACCAGAGCTCGTCATACCTTTACCAAAAACCGAATGTTCCTGGTATTTTACAATTAAACAGCAACACAGCACTAGACTAAAAAGGAAGGTTGGGAGTTAACAAGCAGAAACACATCTGTTCTGTTTACTGATCTGATACATTTTCCAAATGTCTAGAGGTCATTAAATGCTTTGCTTGATATGTAAGGTTAGCTCATCAAATCTTTTCTGGTTTTCCCATGTACTGCCTATTGACCTGCAATGTTTCCTGGTCAGCTATGTATTCATTTTGGACAGGAATTTCTATATATATATTATTGTATTCAGGATATTTAGTTCATTGCTAAAATTCATTTTGTTCAAGTCAAAATCCTGGAATTCAAAAGACAAAGCCACAAAATTCAAAACTAGGTAATATTGTGTGCATGTCTTGCAAGTTGTTTTTGTTTTGTAAACAACATTCTGCAAGTAATGAAACATGTGCCTTTCACCAAATGCAATGTATTATCCACCAGATTCAGTGGAAATTATAGATGCTCACTGAGACACTGTCACACCAATGCAATAAGAGAAGTGGCACATGGCATATATTTGGGCAGAATAGAAGGGCAATATCCAATGGGCAATATCCATTCCTAGCAATCAGAAACATATACACAGATGACAACATGTGTGTCAGGAAACTAGCACTAGTGCAGCACAGGCAGTAAGTCAAATACCACCTTGGAAAGCGTCACCATGGTGGATGTGTTCCAATCTGGTTTCTAGTTCCTGGTTGTACTTAATCAGTGCTAGTTTCCCATTGTGCTAGTGGTCATTTCTACAAGTAGACTGTTAACATTGGGCACTGCCTGCTGTGTTGAACATACTAGCTGTTTTTGAACATACTAGGGCTTCTCAGATATATGTGTTGCTTGAGACAGTAAGACTGGACAGAGGATAGCATTCAACTAGATCACACATCATCGATAGTTTCTCCTAATATTAACATTTTAAGGGATGAGGTTTTATTTGTTTTCATTATTAGTACCAAATTTTTCATCACTTTAATAAATTGATCAATAAAATATGTTTTGGTTGATTGAGGTTGAGATTAAAAGGCAAGCTTGTTTACTTTGAGACTATTTTGATGTGGATATATAGCTGAAATATGGAATGAAGCAAAGGATGTGATTTCCTTCCTTCCAAGACTTACTGGTAAATTTTGCTTATTAAATTTGAATTACTGAAATAAGTTGTTCTGTAATTTCCTGTGAACTTTTAATAATGCAAAATGCATTTAAATATAATCAAACATGTTCACTGGGATGGACATGGCAATCTTGAAGGAAGCAGTGTGAGACAGAGGGGCATAGAGAAGAATGATCCATTGAGTAGCCAAGGGTCTGACTAGACTGAATGACTGACGACAACAATAAACATGTTACTTAAGTAATCTTTAGTCTATTATTTATTATTGCTGATGGCATACTGTATTAAAATATATCTTTTTTGTTTTAACTTCATAGAATCATAGAATAGTAGAGTTGGAAGGGGCCATGAAGGCCACTGAGTCCAACCCCCTGCTGTTGTAGGACTCCACATTACACCATCCCACTCAGATGGCTGTCCAGCTTCACCTTGAATTCTTCCAGTGTGGGAGAGCCCACCACCTCCTCAGGCAGCTGGTTCCACTGTTGCATTGCTCTGACAGCGAGAAAGCTTTTCCTGATGCCCAGCTTGAATCTGGGTTGACTTCAGTATTCAACGGTTGTCATCCATATATTATAGATCAATGTGTTACCAGGTGATTAATTAGTTATCATATTAGTGATCTGCTGATAAACCCAACCATAAGGGCTTCAAATGCCCTGAAATAACTTTCAGTATAACATGTTAGACTGTATATTGCTATTCTTACTTTAAAGTTTGTTTCTCTACTGGACATAAATGTTTTGACTATTACATGAATCAACACATTATTAATAACTTTCTGAAGCTTTCTCGAATTATAATCTCAAAGATATCAACCTGCCAAGAATGCATGCACACCGGCATCTTAATATGTGCCATAAGCCCCCCTCCCCAAAGAAAAACATGGCAGCAAATTACACAGAAGGAAGATTAAACTAGGACAGCATTCATCCTTTTAATGCACATAAAGTTTTCTGTAACATCAGTTTTGGATTTATTAGTTTTGATGCTAATAATTTCAAGTAACTGTCGGAAGGATATATGGGGGAAGCAAGCAGATCTGAAAAAGTGATGAATCCTCTAATCAGGTACAGTTTGCAGGTAATATACCATTACGTGTGTCAAGAAATTGACTGGCTGTACCAAAAAGGGGAAATTCTGACTCAGAATCTGACAGTGTGAACCTGGAGTAGCACTACTGAAATCAGTGGGTCTGGGGAGAAAAGGAAGTTAGCTCCAATGCTCAATACCAATCATTATAAAAGCAACTGCAGAATTTCTTTTCCAAAAAGTAATCAGGCATCAGACTGCTGATTATAAGAATTAGCGAAAAGGAGCCAACTGCCATTGGTAGCATTAGGAATAAAGTTGGACTGACAGCAGACATTTAAGTAGAAATAAGAATGTTTTGAATGAGGAGTTGTTGGTAAAAGCAAGCACCACTAGTTAAATCCAGTGCTGGCTGGGATTCGCTTCCATAAGATGCAGTGATGGCCACCGATTTAAATGGCTTTAAAAGGAAATTGGATAAATTGGATAAAGGAGGAGGCTATAGCAGGGGAGGTATATTTATGTATGTGCATCAGTTACTGGGGAACATGGGCAGAAGACCACAGTCATATCCTGCTTGTGGGATCCTGTGGAAAGCTGCCAGGGCACTGCATGAACAGAATGCTGGTTAGATGGACCACTGGTCCAATTAGAAGGGTTCTTCTTAGGTTACTATCCTGTTCCTTGTCGCAAGGTGCCGTTCAGCTATTTCAGCTGCAGTCAGGGAAATGACCAGCAACCTCGATGCTGGCGTTTTGCTATATGTTCGCATTTGGAGAGCAACTCCATCCAGAGCAAGTTGAAGATCAATTTCATGGATCTGGAAACTGCAAGGTCCTGCAATTGCCCGTACTTCATCAGGATTTAGTTTCAGTTTATAGGTGCTCTGCTATACCATTACTGAGTTAAGTCAGCAGTTCAGCACACTCACAACTTCATTCAGATGACACAGAGAAATGGAGCTGGGTATCATCAGTTTATTTATTACACCTCCTTCCAAATCCCTGAATGACCTTACCCAGCTACTTTACACTGATGCTAAAGAGCATGGGGGACAAGATGCAACCTTGCAGGACGCCACTGCTTGAATGTCATGAAGCTGGTCAGAAGTCTCATGAATACTAATTTCTGAAAGGAACTCTGCATCGTGTCCAGCCCCAATCCATGGGACTAGTCCAGCAAAATACCTTCACTGAAGGCTTCAACAGCTACTGAGATGGCAAGGAGAATCAACAAAATTGAACTTCCCCTGGATCTCTCCCACCAGAAGCTTTCCTTTGGAGCTGCCAAGCCTGCTTCAATGCTAGACCTCAGCCTAAACACAGGCTGAAAGATAATCCATTTCATCCCAGAGATCCTGAACCTGGACCCCAGATTCTTGTGCACCTTGCCCCAAAATGGAGTATTCAAGACTGGATGATAGCTATTAAAATCTTCCAGGTCCATTGATACTTTCTTAAGAAGCGGCCTCCCAACTATCTACCTCAAGACAGCTGGGTCCTCTCCTTCTTTCAGTGAGGCATTATTAACAACCTGGATCCAGCCAGCCAGTTTGATGTAAAAGCCAAAAGCTGAGATTGCACGTGGTTCAACAGGCACCTCCAAGTACCTTGTATATATCAACTCGGAAGTATTTTATGACTGATTGGGTCTGTTTTGAATAGTGGGAAGTAAGGATATTTAATACATTCCTCCCAAGAAATATGGAGGGCTATGGTTTGTTTTTGTACTGAAAGTAAGAGTTTATCCATAATTATTCACCAGTTCATTATTGCAGCATGTTACAGGTACCTCAATTTTTTTTTATCTGTCTCTAATTTATTCTACCCTCTCTAATCTGGAGTTTTCTAAAAGTGCAAGCTCCATCAGTCACATAGCCAAGGTTGTTAACAGCTGTCTGCTATAAGCAGTTCTGGCATTTCCTTTACTATGCATAGACATTACATACGAAGGAGAGAAAGCACGCTGCCATAAAATTCATATCATTTCAGATACACCGCACTATCCTATTTGTGTTCTCAATGGATTCTCAAAAAATCAAGATATACAGTGAAAGAAAGCAGAAGATTCTTGGAATGAACAGAAATTGTTAGTCTCACCAATTCTGAGTCATGCCAGTCAAGGATCAACTCTCAAAAGAGAGCTTGTGCCACAAGACAGGATGTCAACTCAAGGTCTCAAAAGCCAACTCTAACCCAGTGAACAGTATAATGTTCTCCCTGGTTCTCTTCAATTCCATTATACAAAGGTCCCTAACTATTCAAAGACTGGATAACTTATGCAGCATATATAAGTGAGAAAGAGAGAAGGAGAGAATATTATTCACAGAATACATATTGGGTTCAGTAGTTGAACAGAATTTGATTAAAGGCTTGAAGGGATTCCACATAGGAAATAAAAGAAACCACAAGCTCAGGATATCTTTGAGAGAGAGAAAGAGAGAGAGCGCCTCTTACCAATTAAATTTATATAAAAGCTAGACCTCCATAGTCAATCCACTGATTAGATCAGGAACCAGGATGGGCAACTTGTAACCCTCTGGATATTTTGGCCTGCCAATGTTTGTGGTAAACAGGTATCTTTGAGTTGCTTCAAAGACCCCCAAAAGCTGTTTGTCCAACGAGGGCAGTGGAACGGGGGTTGGGGGTGAACAGAAAGGAGAGGAAAGAAATCACTTTCTTCATCTTATCTTTTAAAAATTGACTGGTTCCAGCTAGCTCCCCTCATATTGCCTTTGGGTTTCTGAAAAAAAATGTGACAAGCTTTGTATGGCAGATGTCACTAAACAATGTGTCCCATGTTCAAAACAAAACAAAGCAAAACAAAAGCCTGACTGCTTTGTAATTGTGACATTTCTCTTAAAATAGCAATAGCAAAGGAAGCATCAGACTTAACAAGGAAAGTTTTTCAACTGTTACTGAGTAAAATCACAAGTGCTACCAAAAGTGATTGCTGCAAGCTGCTTGGGGAAGTGCTAAGGAAAACAGCAGCCTGAAATTAAGAAACAGATCATATTTTAAGACAAAGAAGCTTGAAGAAGTGTATGAAATTACATAAATAGATAACCAATGATAAATGTTATTGCTTGAAGCAGAATGTTTCTTGTAAAATACAGCATGTGTGTGAGATGCTAATTCTGCTTCTGTTCCAGGCAGTATGAAAAGTAGTGGTGAAGTTTTTCTTTTCAAAGGAAGGAAAGATACTTTTGTAAAACTGAATTAATATAAATATGGTATATGATTTTGCAAATGTGTATTATAAAGCATTGGCCTTAACTGGTAGGTTAGAACCCTCAAGTGGGCAATGTCCAACTTAATTTGCACTGGAGTCCTTCACCACCAGAATTTTCCTGTTTTTATTATTATTATTATTATTATTATTATTATTATTATTATTACTACTACTACTACTACTACTACTACTACTACTACTACTGCTACTACTTTATTTTTTGCTGTATTCAGGTTGGATGGATGGACAAAGAGACACTTGTAAAGATATAAAGATAGGAATAATCCCTACAAGTGCAGGCACTAATCACCATAAAATTACACAGCACCATGAAGCTCCTCAATGAAGAACAAAAAAAAGGCTACTGGCCTTACCTCAACTCATCCTTGAACTTTACTTGTTTTAGCACATCGATCGATCTTCCTCAGGCAGCTTCCCTGCTTCCATCTCCATCTGTCTCCAAAGTTCCTCCCTCTCCCCTTCTCCTTACGCAAAAACACACCACCACAAGTTCAATTAACTGCTGAGTCCTTTGTTTTCTGACAGGGCATTTCTCAGGATACACCTCTTTGAATGCAGCAAAATAACAGTGACAGCTACAGCAAAACCTACAGCCTCCTCGACCACCTTTCTCAGTCGTGACTGCTTATGGGTGTCATCCTATGCCTTTTGGACAGAAGTCCTACAATTCCCAGCATTTCCCCTGCCAGTGCTCCATCTCACTTTGCAGAAACCCAGGCAGTCAGTATCCCTCTCATACTGCAGATCTTCATATCAATGACTTCACACCCTGAAGGCCACATATTTTTACCCACATGTTGAAATCCTCACTCTGAGACGCCCTCTTGGAAGCCTCAGCTTTAAAAATCTAAAATAACTGCATTTATTCATCTATTAATTTTTTTAAATCTGTCCCAGGTGATCTGATGAATAATAATTCAAAATGTCCAACAATGCAATCAATCAATCAATCAATCAATCACCAAATACACAATAAAAATGGAAAGAAACATTATTCAGCTACATAACAAACCAACAAAAAAAGGCAATGCAGTGGAAACTTTTTTTTAAGACTATGATTAGCAGAATAGCAATTGTTGTAGCTCATATAGTGGGGTAGCGGGGAAAGGAGGCAACAGAAGAAACTAACTGATCCTAAACAGCCAAAGTTTTACCAAACACTTGGATACAGTAAGAAACATGACTCCAGTCTGGAGAAAGGAAATCCACAGAACTGGAGTCACTGTTGATAAGGTCCTGTTTCCCAGTGGACATCCAGTGAATTTTACTTGGTTCAGGAACCTGGAGCAAGACTTCAGTTGTGGAACAGAGTGCCCAAGTGGATACAGATGGGAGAGGCCAGGGCTTTTGGTACCCTGTTCTCAAACCATTTAAGGCTTTAAAGTATGAAAAGCTTCATCCTGGATTGGACTTGGGCAACTAGTTCATATCAAACAATACTGGAGTAATACATCCCAACCAGCCAATTGATGCTTCCAGATGCTTTCTGAAGGAAGTCTCACATGGAGAGCCTTTTACAGCAGTCCAGCATGGAAAGTACCAGAGCACAGATTGATCAAGGAGTGACCCCAAGCTGTGGACTGGAGACTTCAGCGGAAGTTACTTAACTGACTTAAAGGAGCGCTTACGTCCATATATGTCCTCCCACCCCTTGAGATCAGCGGCAGAGGCCCTTCTCCGGGAGCCCTCCGTGAAAGATATTAGGAGGGTGAGTACCCAGAGGAGGGCTTTCTCTGCGGTGGCACCCAACTTATGGAATGCGCTCCCCAGAGAGGCCCACCTGGTGCCGTCGTTATTTGCTTTTCAGCACCAGGCCAAGACCTTTTTATTGAAATGTTATTTTAATTACCAATTTTATTTATTGCTTTTAACAATTTTTGCCAGGATGTCTCCAATATTTTATGTAATTGTATCGATTATATTTATTTATGGTTTGGAAGCTGTCCTGAGGCTTATGCAATAAGTTCTCCAATAAATAAAATAAATAAATAAAGTACACATGCTGGGAAGTGCTGTATCCATGCCCTCGCCCTGCATCAAGCTATCTACCAGCCCATAGTTCTTCAATTTGTTCTCCACAGTCCAGTCCCTCACAGTTCAAGCATCTGCTTTTTGTGCAACAAAAGCATGACATATTTTCAACCCTAGTTGCAACATTATATTGCACCGAATAGGAGAAAACATCAGAACCCCAATCCCAGGAATCAGGAGAACAGAGCCTGCCTCAGTCAGATGGCTGAAAAACATTTGGAGAAGCTCAGCTGCCACTGCTATAAATTCACTTTGGATTGTAGCTCCCTTGGAGTAGGCACCTGATTATGCTGCATTTATGTTACTTCATTCAATTCATTCATTTCTAGCACTTATGAGTGACCCAGTTTTTGCTAAAAGTCCCAAGGAACCATGTAAAATTAAACTCAAATAAAATCCATATCAGTCAAATACTAAAACAAGAAATCAAGTCAAATAATAAAGAAATTAAAACAGCAAGCCATGGCAAGCATGCATGGGAAAAAAACCCTATGGATTGTGACTCAGAACACAATCCTATGCATGTTTTCTCAGCCACAAGCCCCAGTGTGCTCAGTGGAAAGTGTGCATTGATTTGCAGCCTTAATTAATTATTCTAAGGGAAGAGCTCTTACTTGCACCAATTCCACATAAAAAGGTCAAGACTTGTACTCTGTTGCCTCCAAAAGCATGATGAGATTTAACGCCTTAAGTTGTAGCAGGATGGATTTCACAAGAACATTAGGAGAAATGCCTGCCTCTTGGCCAGGAATGGAAGTATGCTTAATGATCTGTTTAAGACACCTGATAATTTAAATCGACAGAACTACCTCCAGAAAACCAATGCAGCCTTTAAACTGCTTGTCTTTGAATACTGATGGATGAATGGAAAGGGAAGGTTAGTGAAAAGGAGCTTTAGGACTTACTATCTCTTTTTGATGTAGCAATCCTCCAAGAAATCTTGGCAGATAAGGAAATTATTTGGAACGACTTGTGCTACTTATTCTGGGCCGGCCACTTCTAACCAGCGTCAATGCTGCCAGACTTTCTGGTTTGTGCCTTTACCTTGCTCCAACTTAAAATCCTGTCTTTACTTACTTGTGATGCCTTGGGATGCGAAAGATTGTGGACAGTATCCAGCACTGTCAATCCATCATACTGTTGACATTACACTAGCATAAACAAGCTAAAAATATGCACATATGATGTATATGTATATGCATATGTGACTTCAGTTAAAGTTGCTTTAAAATGCAAGACAGGTTGACTTAACTGTCCAATTCTAAGAATTAAAACCATTTCATTTTTCTAAAATGTTTTATGACCTACCAGGATTCCCAACTGATTTACAACCCATATACCTTTGGATTCTCCATAGCAGCCCCCGAGAATTAGGGGTGCGAGTTAGTTGAGCTAGGCTGCAATCCTATGTAGTTTAGACAGACAAAAGGCCTACAATTCCTAGCACACCCCAGCCAGCTATGCAGGCAGTTGTAGGTCTTTTTTCTGACTGCACTTGCATAAGATCGTGTCTTGAGTGGGTGAATATAATTCCCTCTCCACCCTCTTTCCCATGTGTCTTTTTGAATTATACGCCACTAGGCAGGAACTGTCTTGCTCTACTGACTGCATGTAAACCATTCTAGGAGGTTTTTTTTTTTTTTTTGCCTAAGAAGCAGGATAAAAATGCTTCAAATAAATAAGAAAAGTTCCGAGCCTAGGCCATATTCCTGCTAAAGGGAATGGCAGTCGAAGGGGCCTGTAAGCACACATAGGAAATGGTGGTTTGCCAGATAAGGCCCTTGCTCAAGACCCCGAGGTCCTGGCAGCCTCTGAGGGGGTCTCACACTAAAAGAAGAGTGAACATAACATGTCTGAAGCCCTCCCATTGGCAGTCTGCCCTGCCTGAAAAAGTCACCAAGGATCCCACGCCTGCCTTCATCCTTATTTATGTATTTATTTATTTAAAACATTTGTATGCCGCCCCCATCGCAACAAAGCCTCGGGGCGGCTCCTGGTACTACTATGCTAATTTCACAATGACGAACCTTTCAGGAATTTTAGTTTGTTCTAAATTTCGCATTGTATTTCAGATCTTTGTACTGCTGCTAGGTTTTACTTTATTTCCTTTATCTGATTCTGAGTCTTAACTATTTAGATTTTATATTATATTTTATAATATGTTCTATGTTGGAAATGGATTTAAATGCTTGTGAATTTTCAATGCTTGTGCCAAGAGAGCTTGGGCAGTGGGTGGAATGGAAAATGTAATGAACGAATAAATATGGGTTGCAGTCCTCCACCCCCACTTTTTAAAACCATGCTTGAACACCATCCTGACATGCAGAAATGAATCCTACCATGGCAATACAGTGATGGAAACATTTTTATCTCCTTAAGATTTGCATCATCAGGCTGCTTTTAAAGACACGGTCCATCAAAAAGTAATAATAATGAAAACCCTATTTTAGGAGAATCGCAACCCTAGAGCCTATGGACATCATGGGGGTGTGGGGTGGGGTTGGATGGTTCAGACGTCCAGTTCTGAGGGTGGGGGCCACATGCTAAGCTCAGAGCTGGGAAATGACATGCCAATCGCCTGCCCCTGCCGCAGCTGGTGAGGAAAGAACTATACCAGCCGCGCTTTCAGGTTGGAAAAACAACCTCGGAGAGGGGTTACAAGGCACAGTGAAGAAGAGGGAGGTGGGCAGGGAAGGAATTGACCAAAATGGCCAAGAAATGAGGCCTCCTGAGGCCACTTCATCTTCCTTCCCTTTCCGTCAGAAATACCCCAGCTAGATGGCCAAAAGCCACCATCTAAGAAAATGGTAGAGCAGGAGTGGGGAGGTGCCGTCCTCCCACTCTGCACTGGATGAGCTTGAGCCTCTAAGTCCAGAGACTCGCATTCCTCTCAACAGGACAGATCCACTAGAACACAATCCCATGTGCGTTTACTCAGAAAAAAAAATACTGGGTAGCATAGGGTTCCCCTCACTCCCCATCTAAACAGACATAGGACAGCACCTTTAACGACTTTTCACTGTGTGGGCAGAAACAATGGGCAGGGCATTCTATGTCTGAGATCACCCTTTCCACAATCCAGTAGAGGCTGCATACAATCACGTACCCACCTCAGTGTAGAGCACATTAAAAGAGACACAATTATGTATTATTTTTGTTACTATGTACTATATTTCTATACAACCCAAGAGCTGAATCTGACCAGGTGGTTTAAAAATTTCTCGGCAGTTTACAACAGCACAGTCATACCTTTAATGAAACTAGGGCCAGACCAGTGCCATAAGAACCCAGGCCTGGTTAATGTGTCCAGATCAGGATGAACAAGTCCTGACACCACCAAATCTTAAAACAATATGCAAGTTCAATCATGCAGACACATCTACACAGTGCTATTCTCAGGTTCCATAAGTTCCTTGTGACATTGACTGGGTTCGCACAACACAACAAGCCATGGTGGTTTTTTACCACTGTTGGTCTCTAGTTTGTCTGAACCCAATCATGGTATTTCACTATGGCAAGCATGGTCTTTAGATACCATGCTAGGAAATGGGAGGTTGTTCTGTGGTTTTTAGGTGCCGCCATGGTTTGCTGTGCTGTCTGAATCCTGTATCACGGTTTCCACGGTCCTGAAGTGCAACTACCACAAAATCCCTGGAATGACTGACAATGGCAGGAGCCACTGAAGTCACCCACCTCTGTGTGTGGATCAAGAAGAGGCAGATGAGATAAGTAGGGGGCGATGAAGCTTGGGACTGACTTTCAGACACAGTGCCAGAAGTGATATATACCAACAGTGGGAGGACTGAGCAGGGAGCATGCAAACCATGGTAAAGAGGAACCACTTAGTTGTCAGGTAGATCGTGGTCAAAAAACCTGTGAACCATGATAGCCGACACAGAGTCACTTGCCACAGGGTCACTTGTATGTGAACACAGTCACATGTGCTCATGTATTTCCTTCTAACATCCAAGCTACATTTTACACTGTAGCTGGGAATAATGTGAACTAGACTGCTGTTTCCCTGTCTCTAAGCACCCTTAGAAAAGGGGAGAACTGAGGTTAGAGAGTGCCTAACCCTTTCCATGGCATCCATTTTTTTTTCAAACACCCATCACCATTGCATTCTAGATATTTCTTTACATGCAAAAAGAGGCCTGGAACCCAGGACACTTTAGAGTTGCCCTACTACCCACCCAGTTCCAAGTGGTGGTTCTAACTTTACCTACTGGCTCTAGCAATATTCATTAAACCCAAGTCTCTCACTGGTTTGGTTTGGTTTAGTTTGGTTTGGTTTTTTAATATATATCTTCCACCTTGGAGGAGAAGAACAGAACTATTGGTCCAAGGGGAAGATCTACGTTATCTGAGGGATCTTGAATCTCTTCTTGGGGCAGAGAGGGGTATTTTCAGACCAAAACTATCAGTTAGGAAAAGACTTAAGTACTTCTGCCCCTCCAGAAGACAAGCAGCCTTTAAACTAAAATTGCACACAATTGGAGTGTATTAGTCCCGCTGCAATTGTATTTGACTTATTTTTAGAGCAAGCAGTCTTGGGAAAGAGAAAAAATACATTTTTCCTCATTTGCTACATAATCAGACCTTTCTTTTAAGTATTTGTATTCTCTCTCTCTCTCTCTCTCTCTCTCTCTCTCTCTCATTCTCTCTTCCCCGCACTCTCCTGAGCACCCACCACCACTCTATTTCTTGCCATTTTCTGGATTCTGTTGGCATTCTTTAAAGAGAAATTTAATACCCCATTTAGGTTCCTGACTAGAACAAGTCTCGGTTATTTCAGTTATACCATAATTCACCTAGAAATAGCTAGGAACAGAGTTGCACCATTTCCACTATTATGTAGAAAAGTGTCAGCACTGAAATATATTTAAGGTATATGGCACATTTGAGAACAATTTGCAAGTCCCCATCTTGACAGTCTAAAATTGTTATCTTTCAAGACTTAAGTGTGTGAGAATTAAAAAAAAATACTATTTCCATAGCTAACAACTTTAGCACTGTGAGCCAAACCACTTCTACTATTCTATCATTTCCCCTAGTTAAGCAGAGTGCCGTTCTCTTTCAGTCAGAAGAAGAAAAGAAGAAAAAACAAAACATAGTTACCCTCCGCACATCTTTGCCAAACGTCTCGCTGTAGCTGGTCCCAAGAATTTCAAATTGGACATAGGGGTTCGCACCATCTTCTCTGAACTCCATTACACCTGTGAGACCCGTGATGTGACCCTAAGGAAACAGTGTCATCAGTTTTAAGACTGGAAAAATCTTAAAATTGGTTTTCAACTTGGTTTTCCAAAGCTCCATGTATATGCACCCTGAAGGGATTTGCAAATGTGTGTGTGATTAAACTGAAAGTAGCGTCATCTATTACAAGCTCCAAATTCACCCATAATACTCTTCAAACAAAAGAACTGATCTTCTGGAGAAACTGGACAATGCTGGCAAAGACAAATAATGTGCTATGAAAGAATTAATCTCTGTCTGCTAATGCAAAAGCAGAATGTTTCTTATTTGGATCTAAAAAGAGGCTTTATGCAGAGGGAATGCTTAACCATAGTTTGGTTTAAACCAGCAACCTGAAGATCAGATTGGGATCTCGCCCTCTGGGGCTTGCTGGACTTCTTCCCCACGCTTGGCCCTGGCCAGGAAGCAAGCCACTTCTCTCTTGAACCCGCTTCCTACCAGATGCCCATGTGGACACTTGGCATGGGGCAGGCTTAGGGAATTGAGAAAGCAGGGCAGAGCCTGGAGCCCAGATGAGAAACCCCAAATCGGATTCCCCACACATTCCTAGTTTAACTATTGCATGCTCATATAATGGTTAAGATGTCCACTTATGCAAAAAAGATGAATCGCATCATCAAGAAAGAAGGCAAATTAGGACACTGATGGGCAAAAAAATGTCCATTTTACATGTCCAATTACATACTAATTCATATGTATGTAAAATGTCCAATTACAAACTAATTCATATGTATAGATGCGCCTTTAGAAATACATATTATTGAAATAAAAATTATGTACATCTCACCATTTTGTGAATGACTGACCAATTGAGCCATGTGCCTGACCTTTCCATTTGCTGACAATGTGCTAAATATTAATGGAGGAACAATTCTTATGGTTATCTTTAACCAGAACAGAATTCAGTATCTTTCAAACAGAGCACCCATTCAAACAGAGCACTCTCCTCTATAAAAGAAACCACTTGAACGGATTGCCCACATCTCAGAATATGAAGATTAATTCTTTATATTTAACTGTTACAACTAGGGATAGCTTGAGTATGCAGAGCTGTGGTACCCAGAATGAGAGTATCACGGTTCAATTCCGAAAGGCAAAATTTGAGGCGAACCTAGTCACAAGCCAGCCCTCCTCTCAGAAGGCCTCAGGCACTACGCCTGCCCTCCCTGTCAGTCCCCCACCCCACATCCCCATGGAAAAAAAGCACTAGCTCTGGAGTGGTGGAAGAAGGCAGCACGAGTCAGAGGGCTCTGCTGCTCAAAAGGAAGATCTAGCCTGTGAGTCCCAGCAAGTCAAGACGGTTCATGGCCAGTAGCGAGTCATCAGCAAGAAACCATATGGCAGCGGCACATGCGGTGTGGCGCACTGCTTCTTGCCAAGGGCCATGGGACAGAGGCAGAGCCAGAGCCTTCCATCACCTGTTATTCCCTCCCCTTTGCCCATGGAAAGTTTTTCCCTTCGGGAAAGGGGAGTGTTGGCAGTAGGAAGGCAAGACGAGATGAACCAAAAGGGCTTCATAAGCATTTCTTGCAAGTTGCACGTGGCAGACCTCTCTTGATCATTATTATTTGATCTGCTGGGACTCTCCAGGTATCCTGCCCAGGCTTTTTCTTGGCTTGGCAAGCTGCCTTCCTCAATGCCCCAACAATGCAGTGGGTTCCATCACTGAAGGCAGCCCACCTGCCTCATCCACAGGTTCCCACTTGCCTGCTCTTACCTTCTTGATGGTCTCCAGCATGGACCGGCCTCCATTCCAAGGCTTGGTCGACTTCCTCATGCAGTTCAAGCTCGCCATGCTGTGCCACTTCCTGTCCTCCAGCTTCCTGTGGAAGGCATTGGCCAACATGAGGACGCTGTCATAGAGATAGAGGTTGGAGACCTGCAGGTAGGACAAAAGCAGAATGGTTCACAGAGACTAGGACATTGCCGAAGAAACCCGGAATGTGCTTTTAGGGGCGCAGCAGGATGGGCAGAATGAGGAATGCAAGAGTCCATTAGCTAAGCGTTTTTACTGATTTCTTCTCTGGACAGGGTTTCTCAAAAGACACCATCCATGGAAGGAACCCCCACTCTGGTGCAGCACACGCACTGAATGCCGAGCACCTGCATTTAGTCCCTGCTGCGCAGATGGAGAGCCTCCAACCCACGAGGCAAATTCGGTCTGCCAGGTCTCCCATACGGCTCAGCAAGAGCATTGGTTAGGCCTCTCTGTGACATTCTGCCCACTCAGAGAATGGAGAAGGGGCAGAAGAGGCTCCTGACTGCGCTGCAGCCTCAAGGGGCACTCCCTGAAGCTGTGACTCCACTGACTTCAACCCCCTCTTACCTTTGCCAAGTCAGGAAAGACGAATGGGAGTGAAACCAGCTCAGGGCTTCACCTATCGTTGTCCTTCCGCAATCTGGAAATGTCAGGGAGGGGCAAAGCTGGTGTCCAACCAACCCCACACCTCAAGCAGTGTCAGCTGAGGGCTTTGCCTACTGCTTACCTCCAGCAATCTAGGAGTCACTGCTCTTGCCTAACATCAGGTTGCCAAACAAGCTGCAAGAATGTTTGACCTGGAGGACTTGTGCCTGCAGCTTCTTCTGCTGCTGAGCCCTGAGTGTTGTCTGCTCACACCGGCTTTCAGAGTAAGCAACTAAGGGGAAATTTAATCAATGTGGCCCTTGATCCTCCTTTTATACTGAGCTTCTCTCCTCAGCAGAGTTCTGCTCACTCCTCTTACATGCAGGAGACAATGCAGTCCAATTTTCTCAAGTGCCCCAAGAATAAGAGACCAGCTTCCCTTTGCTCCCCATGGCAATTAATTTTGTACCATCATTTCATAACTGATAACTTGCTGGAACAGCCAGTGAAAGGCACTGCACAGCAGCTTTTCTTTTTTCCTCTCTAGTAAAAGCTCTAGAGAAGACGATCAGCCACATTTTCTGCATGCAGTCAATTGTTCCTATGCACTTGTTGCTAGAATAAAAAGACATTCCTTCCTCCTTCTGTGTAATGTACATGCTTTTTCAATAATTCTTATTTTCAGAAAGATGGTTCTTTCTGGTCTTTCAATATCAGGAAAAATGAATAGGTCAGTTGGAAATCAGAACTTCCTGCCCTTGTTCCCCCCCACCCCCTTCTGTGCTTGCTTTTCTTTCTACAGGCTGAGGAAGGGCAGGCAGAATGGAGGACCTGGCATTATAAGGAGGAAATAAAGGTCCAAGGGTCCTGCAGGCAGCAGGAAGAGTTGGAAGGGAATCTAATGAGGAAAAATCAGAAAGGACAAGATGTTTTTGAATTTGCTGCTGGCAAAGCACATGATTGTGACAATGAGTATTGCAAGTACTGCTGTGGTGGCCACAGGTCTGTTGTGAAGCAGGATCAGGCCTGTCTACATACACATAACAAGGCAAAACATGGCGTACAACATTTAGGCACAATCCGGTTGGGATGACCATAACACTCTGAATGCAGAGGATTATGGGCACCATACCCAGGGTGGGGGAAGCCACAGAAGGCCTCTGTCTCCCCTCTCCTGCCCTCTGAATTAGCTGAATGAGCAATTCCAGCTGCCTACTTGCAGTGCTTCAGAGGGAGAGGGAAGGAGGATGAAACATACCATCAGGATACCCTGTATTCTGGTCGCTCTGTTCTTCTGCCCTCTCTGTGCCCTGAAACACCCCTTTGACCCCTTCTCAGAGGTTGCTCTTCAACCTTGAAGAAGCTGCTGGGTTAATGGTTTCTCCACCAGCTAAAGAGCAGGGAAGACTTGGGGTTAGGATGCCCAGCTCTGACCTTGGAGCTCCTAAGTTTGGATCTGGGAATCTGAACAATCCCAAGGCTGCCTAGGGGGCATACAATCAAATTATAGCTATTTTTACCATTATAGCATTGAATATCTTTTTCAGCCTGGCTTTACAGGTAAAGTCCAGTGACAGGTAAACCATATTGTCTCTGGGTAGCCACACACATCCAAGGTTGTTCATGGATCCTTTTCTTACCACAGGATGTAAGGTAGACGCTTCAGCCTATGTTCGCTTTTCCTTTCTCTCTCTTAAATTCTACTTAATTTGCCTTATGATTTCCCCCTCAACTCTTTCTTTTCTCCCCTTTTCTCTTAACCCCACGGATTCTTATTTCTCCCACAGATTCCTACCCATACAGAAAAGAGCGATGGGGGAGGAAATCCTATTTCCATTCATGTTGTAAAACAGGGCTGGGTAAATTGTGACACATCAGAACTTCTGGCCTACACCTGCTTTCAGCCATAGCTCAGTCAATGGTGAAGGATAATTTGGTTGCCAGAATCATCTGGAAGACAACAAGTTGCCCAGCCTCTGCTATAAAGGAAGCCAGCATTCCATAAATGTAGGAATGGTGTACACATTCAAGATTACCCCTAGAAGGAAGTATCTTTTTCACACCATATCTAATTGGTTTACACAGTCACTCAGCAAATGCACAATAACCAAGTGAGGCATAAATAGCGTAACACAGTCACATAATGCATTAAATACAGCCATGATGATTCAGCCTATGACTCCATGATGCCCTGAAATACATGCCGGCTCCTTTTGTTTAGAAACTGACTTCACATCACCCCTATCCTGTTATTTCCACCAATGACATATGATCAGCACTCTGGACTGGAAGTCGACTTAAGAGATTGTAAGAGATAGCCACACTGCAGTGGGAGGAAACAGGAATGAACTTCCGGATCTGGGTCAAAAAAACTCCCGCTGCTTCCTTAGCATGCTCCTTTAGCTCTAGCAAGAACCCTGCCAGCGTGCTTCGTTCCTTTGCACATGCCATTCACATGCCTGCATGGCTGCCACATCATGGCTGCCATCAGTTACTGAATCCCAGACAACAGCTTCTTTCCAAATCCCTCTTCTAATGCCACAGACAGGATTTATGTCATCTCAGTTTGCTGCCCAAGCCGGCAACACTCCCACGAATGGAGAGGAAAGGCTTGTTCACACTCGTTGCTTCAAGCCCCAGCACAAATTTCAATTTGCTGCCGGCACCCAGCGAATGGGGAGATGAACTGTAATATGGAATTCCTGCAAATGGCCAATTCGTCACACAGGGACTGGCCAGGGGGTCTCAGGCATGAGGTAAGAGGGAATTAAGGAATTATCTTTGGAGCGATGTGCCTGGAATGGCAGAAAACAAAAGCTAAAGAGAAAACCGGGCCAATGGTTTGCTTTCTTTGGGCTTTCTTCGATGTGCAGCACTGCCAAGTTTTTCTCTTTATGCCCTCGTGAGTGATTACTTCCCAGCCACAAAGGTGAGATGAAATCAATTCTTCACAAGAGCCAGATGTTTTCTTTTACTTATCCTGTTCTGAGGGAAACACACTACTGTTCTTACATGCTAATTTATGTACAGTATATGCATACCACTCCAAATCTAGGCAGATTCTGTAGCAGTGAGCAGGAAAATGATAAAACAGATAAAACAATGACAACAGCACCTTGAAAACAAGGTAACATTAAAACCATGACTGGTCAGCAATTACTTTTCTAGGTGGGTAATGCGTGCTGAAAGAAGTGATTCTATCATCAGTCTTTTTCAAAGCCAGGTTCAAGGCACCTTCCCATAAACACTTGGTGGTGTGAGAGCTGATGCAGGTAATGTCAAAGCCTCTAGTCCACATGAGGATGGCTTGAGCAGTAGCCCTGCTCTGTGGCGGCAGCTCTCTATTTGGAAACTCAGGAAATGTTGACACGGGGAGTTGCATTTCATGTATCTCAGGGATTCTGGCATTATGTTTGCAGTCTGGAAGAAGGCAGTGCTAGAGCAGTTCCCCTGGAATGAAGGTGGCATGAGAAGGACCTCCAGTGGTATCTTAAGACTGCAGAAATTTTGGCACCCCTGCCTGAGAGTAAGCTCCACTGAACCCAAGGGGATGGACCTTGAATGAACACGCACCGCCTTGCACTGCTGCTGCTCCACAGGGGTCTTACTCGATGGCACCGCATAAGAATGACTTACACATGCAAATGACCCACCACAGATCAGAGGCCACAGATGTTGCTAGAAGTGCGAAGGGAAACGCGGGATGATTCAGGCACTGTACTGGATCCATACCATGCATGTCTTCATCAATAACAAGACAAGCCAGGAGAGAGGGCCATGAAGGGACCAAGAAATGATGGCAAAAAGCCATGGCGTGAAAAACGTGCTCCCAAGCCGAGCATCCCAAGAATTTCAGTTGCCAAAGTCACCCTGTGTCGTGCCTAACGGCTCGGGGGAGGCGTTAGCACGCGGAAGAGGGCCAGAAGCCTCCAGCGAGGATCAGGCTTTGGAGCAGGGAGATTTATGCTTAGTGCCCATGGCACAAACAGCCCCCCCGCCGCCACCTGACTCTCAAGGTTTTGAGGGAGTTCCCGGAAATCAGGAAGGGAGTTGGTTGTCATGGAATGTGCCCAACTCAGGCGGAGACTTCAATGCTTGGACCAATTAGAACAGAGAAGGAGACGAAGAAGTTTGTCCAATCTCCGCGGAGAGAGACGTGTGAGGAGATTGAGGTCCACGTGACAAATCTCAGAGAGGTCAGAAAGGAGGGGGCAACTGTGTTGCCTGGAGCTCTCTGCAGTAGCTCCTACACTATCTGTCATAAACATAAATCTTTTAGTCGTTTGGAATAAAGGTCTTTAGTTTTTATTGCCCGCGTCTGTGTGAGTAACTGGGGACGTGAGTTGCAACCTCACCACACCCTGTGACTGGACATAGCAAACATCTGCAGAGAGAGCAGCAGATGGAGGAAGAGCGTAAGTGGGACACAAGCAGCTTTTCCAGAGATGGAAAGACACTGCTAGAGTCTCACAAGGGTGTTTGTGCATGCACATGGCAATGTATTATCCTTACAGATCAAGAGTATTACAGCTGAAATACGTAGCCTTAAACCCCAAAGAATCAGAGTCTTTTTGCAACAGATTTATTAACCAAAGACTAGAGCTATGTGAACCTAAGAGGACCCCCTGAAGAAAGATTGAATTTCAAAATATGTCGAACTTCTGTGCATCTCCAGGTTTCCTTCCTTCTTTTCCTGCATTTGATTCTTTTCATGCTTTATTAAAATGAAATAAACCACAAGAAACAACAAAACCACTTTTGTTCAAGCTCAAAAGAAAGCAGCACAAAGATGTCATAGAGAATTATAATATTAAGCAGAGTTGTGGGAAAGACGGTATCCAAGAACAACTGGATTTTTACAGTTTTACAATTGGGATGGGAGAAATAGTGCCTACCAGTGGTAGCATGTCCTGACTTGTGTTGATGCCCCCTTAATGCAGATACTTATTACAGAGAGAGCTCAGATGGGATGACCAAAGATGGCTTTTTCATCTGGTTCCTAAAAGAGGTAGTCTTGGGCTGGGGTGAAAACGAACTGGCACGTCATTGAATTCGTAGACAGGAAGGCAAGGGAAGCCTTAAAACAACTCAGTCTTTTCTGGAGCAAGACCCTCTTCAAACTAGGCTTCCCCAGTTTGGTGTCCTTCTGTGATTTTGGACTTCATCTCCCTTCACTCATAGTATGTGCAACCAATGGTCAGGAAAGCTTGGAATTGTAGGACAAAACATCTAGAGGGCACAGGGTTGGGAAAGAATGTCTTAGTCTAAGAACTAAACCTGAGGCCTTATTTGGATTGGCCGCTTGTTCCACTAAATAACTCCTGCCTGGGCTCTGAGCTCTATGCTCTGGAAAGCTATCGCAGTAGTGCATGGAACAGGATGCCTGAACCAGGTGGCAGGTCCTTGGTTTTAGGCAGACCGTCACTCTTCTTCCAGGCTACCTTGTCCTTCACTAGGAGGTCACTGTTGGAAAGCTCAGGTCCCTGATTTGATCTGATTATTTTCTTTTCCTCTCTCTCTCTCTCTCTCTCTCTCTCTCTCTCTCTCTCTCTCTCTCTCTCTCTCTCTCTCTCTCTCTCATGCTTGCTTGCTTGCTTGCTTGCTTGCTTGCTTGCTTGCTTGCTTGCTTGCTTTGCAGTCATCAGAAGTGATATAAATTGCTCAATTCAGCAGTGAGCAGTTGTGGTTCCAGAGTTAACGAAGAGATCATTAGGCTCACAAAAGCAACACAAGAAAAAACCCAGAAAGCCAGTCAGGCCTGTTCCAGTGGAGCCGAAGGTAAAGGGGAAGAGGGAAACTAGGAGATTGATTTCCATTCATGAACTTGCTATTTTTAATCTATAAGCAATAAATTGCTTCTTCACATCCATTTCAGCATTATATCCAGCTTCCAAAATAGTGTGCCAGAGCGTGCTTTCAAGACGCCTGCCTGTGAATCATGAGACAAGTAGGACTTGAATGTGAACAGCTGCACACACATCATTGCTGGCCACCTAATATCCTTCAGAAGTAACAGGCCGCTCCCATAATGGCAGCAGGAATGGAAGAGCCACACCTGGGGCAAGGTCCGTTCTCATCCGCTCCTGTGACTAACAACCCCCAGCATGGCACTGGCAGATCGCCCAGATGGGCCTCCATGGTGAGCAACGGGGCGTTCCAGATGGCAAGCTAATTTTTTGTCTGTCCATGGATCACACATCTAGCTGTGTGGCAAGATGTCCACTCAGGCATTCAGGAAGTTCTTGCCTAGGCAAGCCATAACACAGAGTGGCCAGGTGCCCACTTTACAAAGGGCAGACCTCTCTTTGAAGGGCTGCCAAGAGACTACCTTCTGTTTTGGAAGAGTCTCTGCTTGAAGGGCTCACCAGTCCAAGTACAGTTTGCAGGTAAGGGCCATCAGAAGGAGAAGTGGTCCTTGAGGCTGCCCATCAGCAGCACCTGGGCACCAGCTGAGGCACCCTGCATGATGGTCAGATGTGCTGTATTTCTATTTAAATTGCAATGATGTTTTCTAAATTCACTCTTTTACAGATAAAACAGCACGGACTGATTCTTATGTGAATCTGGGTCCCCTTCTGTCGTATTTCTCAATGTTATGTTTGGAGGAGTACAAATGGCCACCACTGGGCTGTGACTGCCAGTGGCCACCCTAGACTTGGGCCAGACGGTGTTCGGCAGATCGGAGATGTATCCAAAGTCCATCGAGTTTGAACAGAACAAGTTCATTACACTACAAGTAAGGCACCTTAACACAGAGTGGAAGGAAACAAAAATATCCTAAGCAACAGGACGGCTTTAGGCCATTCAGTTTGCTGTTTCAGTCACCTTACCTGCAGTTCCTTCTCCCTGTCGATTGCTGGACCCATGGCCTGCTCTCGTTGCTCTACACCGATCCCAACTTTCCTCCAACCCCAGGGCTCCATTTCCTCCAGCACACTGCCTTTGTAAGTCCCAGGCTGCCTACAGTTCCTAACCATGCTTCCTCCACCCTTCCCTTTCTAGACCCTTCTGGCCGCATTGACTGTCTAGAGGCAGAGAGTTTAGGCAAAGTTTCATCTTCACCAGCACCACCTTTTCTCTTAGTGGCCTGTAGTACAGAGATTTCCTATCTCTATGGTAAGAAAAGATGGAGGGTAAGAGGCTCTGCTATGGCGTCTCATACAGCAACAAACAAACGGCCATCCAAAATGATACAGAGCATCTTATTTGATAGAGTGGGTTTTTTCCTCTTCTTTTACACTGCCGTTTTCGACTACTTTGTCCATTCTAGTTTCTAAAGTCTCAAGTGACAAGATTTGCAGTCATTTCCTTCAGAAGTTCTTCTACTATTTAATGGATCACCCTGTCAGAGAATTTTCACTGATACTCAATTTTGATTTCCTTTTCTTCATTTCACTGCTTTACACACAGTTATATCCCCCTAAACAATTTCTCCCTGTCTCTATTGTTTATATCGTTCAAATAATGAGTGTCCTTCAGCCACTTAAAAAAAAAGTATCAACATTCTTCTGAGAACAGCAAAAGACTGCAAATAATTCAAATAATCACAGGGCATAAATCCCATCTTGTTCTTATCTTTCGGGCATTTCTATGCATACCCAAAAAAGAAAAGAAAAATCAAGCCAAAATGGTTTGGCTTTTCTGCTCTGGCTTGTGTACGTTCATACAACATCTATTCTTGTTCTTCTGTGTGGCAAACTATAGGAAAATTTTGCATATTTCCACAGCACAGTGAGGATCGTTTCTCCATGGCTAGAGCTCACAAATGATACTGCTAGGCAAAGAAGCTGCGCCATTTGGCCAGTCCACAGGGATCCTCCTCAAGTATTTATTTTTATTTGTTTATTTACTTATAATATTTTTACCCTGTCCTTAACAAACGTCCCAGGATGGCTTACAACATAAATAAAACCTAACAATGAAAAAACACAACAAATACAAAAACATAATAGGCATAATAAAATGTGACCGAGCATGATCATTAAAACTTAGTTAAAATATTAAAGTATTAAAATGCTGGGTGAATAAAAAGGAGTATAACCTTGGTGCCAGGTGAACCTCTCTGAGGAGCACATTCCACAGTCGGGGTGCCACCGTGGAGAAGGCCCTCCTCCAGGTATTCACTCTCCTAACCTCCTTCAAGCAGGGTTCCTCAGATCATAAGGGGTGGGAGGGCATATAGGAAAGAAGACGTTCCTTCAGGTATCCTGAAGTATGTTTCCAGGGTGGAAAGATCACAGGGACATAGATGAACATATGTGCACTTAGCCTCACATAGGGCAGCATCCCAATACTAGTTTTATGTACAAGAGGCTCACAATGAATGGGACTTCAGTTTGTCATGTCTAACTGAAGTCCTGTTCATTTCAGTGGATCTACTCGAAGACCATCAGTCACTGCTACCCAAACACATGGCACAAATTCCAGAGATGCTGTCCTAGCTCCAAAAATGACTCTATCGACCCTGACTTTGATAGAGAAGCTAATAAAATGACTGAGATCAAGGATGGCAACCCAATACAGTGGTCTACCGTCTGCACCATTTTGCATGCCTATGATGTTCTAATTGAAGAGGCAGAACCTCTGCTGATGCTACAGCAGCTGGCCCAGTACCAGCAGTGGACTGTCCCTTGGTGGGCACAGATGACAGCAATTTGTACAATCTGTGGCAGCGCCTGTACAATCTGTGGCAGCTCCAGATGCCTTGTGGCAGCTCCTGTGAAGAAATACAGTTCTCCTTCCTCCCCCCAGCCAAAAAAATTAATCTTATAGAAGATTTAACTGACATCTTGAAATATAATCTTTGGGCAACCTTCTAAAACAGGACTCATGGATAACAGATAGAGAGCAAGCACTTTCAAAATATTCCATCAGCCTTTCAACATTTCTGATTGCCAGGATGTGACCCAAAGGATGACACAATGTCTTTGCATTTCTTGATGAATTAGGAAACAAGGCTGTTGCCACATCTGCCAGTCATGTGGCCCCTCTCCTCATCCATGTGGTCCCCTCTCAGACAAAACCATCATGACCTGATCTCTAGAACCAAGGGATCCTCCCCAGGATTTCTGTCTCTGTGGACTCATGTTCACAACACATCACACAGAATAGTCAAATAAGCTTTACTACAACCCCGTAAGGCAGGACAATAGTATTGTCCCCATATGACAAATTGCCGTGAAGTCTCTAAGTGACTTCATGGTCAAGGTAAGATGTGGACCATGGACAACTCTGCTCATATCACATGTGCTCCACCACTAGCATTTCCCAGGGTGTTGCAAATGCTTTCTGTATGCTTTGAGAACAGAGTGAGTAATGTCAGGTGCTTCGGGTCCTTTCATCCAGTATTTTAGATACAAAACCAGAAGAGAGTGAGCCGAGTTGCAGTAAATTAGTTCCTTTTCGCATAAAAAATGTGAATAGAAATAACGTATAAAAAAGGAAACCAGGTGCACAGGCCTGTGAAATTATTTTTCCATAATAACAGAACACCTATACCTTAGCGAGCAAATATATTATTACATGAGGTAATGGATGATCTGTATCACACACCACAAGTAATAATAAATCAGGAGTCATTTTGAAAATCTCTGCCCAAAGTAGTCTATTCTCACGACTTCCCTGGTGAAACAACTCCACAGGATTTCCACTGGTACTTAGCAGTTAGCACTGAACGGCCCAGATGAATAGGGCTAAAATGGCACATTATGTTAACCGTCTGGCTTCCACCACCGTGGCATTGTGCAACATAAATTTCACAACCTCGCTGCCCACACTCAGTAGTGTCTTGGACCTATGCCCTCGTCTTGTGCGCTCCTCTTTATTTTGGCTCTCCATCACTGGAGATGTCTGAGGGTGAGGATGGGGACACGGACCCTGTTCTAATGTCAAGACACAAGTACTTTGTCCCTCTTCTGTTCTCTGGTCAGAGATGGGCAATGAGGGATTTCCCCTCACGTTGCACAGTGATGCAAGCAGAGGCTCTTAAAAGCCTGCACTGGTGCCAACGGAGGCTTTCTAAAGCCCAGTTAGAGCAACAGTGTGGCGTAGTGCTCAAGGGCACAGGACTGAGACTCAGGTGATCCGGGTTCTAGTCCCCGCTTGGCCATGGAACTCACTGGGTGACTTTGGGCCAGTCTCAGACTCTCTGCCCAACAGGATTGGTGTTGTAGGGATAAGAATGAGAGCAGCAGGAGGAGAATGATGTAAGCTACTCTGAGTTCATTAAAAAAGGGCATGATATAAATCTAATAAATAAGTAAGTAAATAAATGCAGTGTGGGAGTCTTTTGGGGGTGGATGCATGGAGCTAGCCCTCACCTCCCCATCCCTGTGAGTCCCCTTGGACAGCCCCCTCCCCTGCTGCATTTAGGTTTTAAGGGATTAGTAGTGATGATGATGAGGAGGAGGAGCCGAAGTAGCTGGTGACAATGGCAGTGAGAAAGTAAACTCACTGGTTGAGTTCACATAGCATAGGAAACAACCCTGAACTGTTTCCATGGTCCACAGACTTTTGCCCAAACTTACCAGTCATATGATCATTGTGCTTTCTGTGCGCCACACTCCCCGCACATCCCATCCCCCCACCCCGCACCAGCAAAATCCCCATGGACCACAGCAGCCTCCTCCTGATTGGTCCACCGGAGACATGAGGCAGGTCCCCCCTCCCCTTGAGCATACTGTCATGTCTTCAGTGCTTTCCAGCCACTCCATTCCCACCAAGAATTTTATTAAATGAAAATAAACAATTTCATTGAAATGTCTCCTTTTGCTGTGTGTGTAGCTTCGTGCTGTCCGTCCGTTTCCAAAAGTAAACAGGAGGCTGGACACATTGCTCAGTCAATGGACATGAGCAAGTTTGCATCTGTTGCTAGACAGCTGAAAGCAGTGGAGGTTGTAGGCTAGAAGCAGCCACTGCCACGACCACTCTTGCCAGGGGACTCTATGGTGTTTCCACACCAGCCATGATACAATGGCAATCCCAGGTACAAACATGAAGAAGCTACAGTGAAGTGTGGAAACCTTAGAACAGACCACTGATTCTCTTCAAAGTTTCAGAAAACAAACCTTACCATGCAGGGACTCCAGAACTGGGTCCAGACAATACAACAGACCCATAATGGTATGATTTCATCATGGCTACTCTTGTCACGTGAGCCACTAAGGGGAGGTCATTGTGCTGCTGTGATACGTAAAGTGAGAGCACATCCTTGAAACCTCTGTACCTGAAGAAGCAGTGTCCCTCTGCTGAAAAGTAATGCACAAAAGACTATTTCTGACTTGCAGGCCTTCCTGTATGATGTTCTATGATGGTCTGGAGACTAGCAAAGTCCCTACTCCAACACAAGCAGAAAAGTCCTGCCATACCATCTGTGATCATTAAAGTCAAGACCAGCTAACAAAACCATCCCACTTCGGTTCTCTGGAACAAGAATATGCTGAATTTATAAGAAGATGCTCCACAGGCCAGGAATGGGGTCTAGAGCACAATGCTGGCATTGAGGCTGGATGGAATAGGGTGTCTCTTGCACATTCAAAGTACACAAGATCTCAGTGCAACTCACATAGCTCTCTGAGCTTTAAAAGGCTTGTCAGATTTGGGCTATTATGAGGCTTGTCACCAATAAAGACTGTGCACCATCCAAGAGAATATGCAAAACTAAGATGTTCCAAAAGGGTTTCATTCATTCTGTCAGTGAAAAGCTAATATGCTAGGACCTCACATTTTCTTTTACTAGTTGTTTTCATAGTTGCTGTATTTATTTGCTCTGTGAAGAAACTGGCTGGCTTCTGCCAGCCAACAGAAAATAAGAAAGCCGGCAAGTTATTATTTATTATATATTTACTGTTTTAGGATAAACCCCATCCCTGTAAGCCTCTGAACTTGGGGGAGCCAGGGCATCCGATGCAGGGTGGAAGAGCAGGAGGGGATCTTCACTTCCCCATGCCGCCTCCTCTTTGTGAATCAGCTGCAAAGCCCGTTTCTAATGTCTGGCACTGGTGCTTCAGGCAGGAAGGGATGCCAGGATTCATCATGCCCTGATGGGCCTGGCCTCATCCCCCGCTTGCCCCCCAGAAGCCCTCCCCATCCCTTGCTCAGATGACTCCAGAGAAGCAGCCAGCGTGGTTCTTTCCAAATCCACTACGAAGCAAAGGGGTGGCATCCCAGAGTGAATCCCCAGCCTGAATGTTGGACCGGTTTTATTTATTCATTTGCACGTACTTATAGGCCAAAACTCAAATACTTTGGCCACCTAATGAGAAGGAAGGACTCCCTGGAGAAGAGCCTAATGCTGGGAACAATAGATGGCAAAAGAAGAAGGGACAGCAGAGGATGAGGTGGCTAGATGGAGTCACTGAAGCAGTTGGTGTAAGCTTAAGTGGACTCTGGGGGATGGCGGAGGACAGGAAGGCCTGGAGGAGAGTTGTCCATAGGGTCACGATGGGTTGGACACAACTTCGCGACTCACAACAACAACTTACAGGCCGCCTATAACTGTTGAAGCCTTCCTAGGTGGTTTTACAGTCTTGGATCTGAGAATCTGGAGCATCCCATACCCCTGCAGGCATCGTCTAGGGGCCATAAGATCCTCTGTTAACAACCACTGTACACTCCATAGTAAGATTCATTTTCGGAACAGCACAGAAGCAACCAGGGCTGCTGCAGATACAGGAAAAGGGTGTTCGGTTTGTTTTAGGGATATGTGAATTCATGACCGTGATGGATTTTCAAGATTTGGCTTCCTGTGTCCTGGTTTGTTAAACTTGCACTGACCCCAAGTTGCTGCATTGTGAGCCAGTCCAGCTCTCAGTCTTCCATACAGAAGACAGACCTTGATTTGTACATGGTTAAATGCTCATGAAACTGGCAGTTTTGTCTTTGCATCCTGTGCAGTGTAATGTCCTTGTGCATTTAGGGCAGGTGGCAGTTAGATATTAGGTGAGTAATATCCACCAGGTCACGCACAGCACGCAACAAGGTGATCCACCCTAATCATTAAAATATGTTTTAAGCCATCGCTAGTAGCTAGGGGGCACCAAAACAGTCAAAATTAGTTCCTCAGCCACTATGGACAATTTCTTACAACCTCTTAACCTGGAAGAACTTATTGTCCAGTATGAGCTGGCCTGGGCCCTAGCATCTGGGGAGGCCCTTCTCCGGGTCCCACCACCCTCACAGGGACACGTGGTGTGAGCACAGGGGAGGGCCTTCTTGGTGGCTGCCCCCAGGCTCTGGAACGCCTTTCCTAGGGAGACTAGGTTGGCACCTTCCCTGTTGGGTTTCCTAAAGCAGGCAAGCCCCTTTTGTTCCAGCAGGCATTTGGGAATGGACTGTGAATTGTGCTGGATTTTATTCTTCATATTGTTGGTTAGCGTTTTTGATCCGAGTATCTGCTCTGTTTTATGATCTAATCGATTTAATTATACGTTGAAATTTGGATATTTTTGAATGTTTTAATTGCATGGATTTTACTGTTATACCCCACCTCACCTGGAGTCCCAATCACTGGGAATACGCAGGATGATGGTGATGGTGATGGTGATTTTATATTTCTCAACACCTGCAGGGTGGTGGCCCGTAGTGGGGGAGGTCTGAGACAAGGGGTGAAAATGCCTCCTCTGCATTCCAGAATTAGGGGCAGGGTATGAGGGCGATAAGGGAATTAAGCACACAGTGCATCCTGTATGCGCAACATGCATGGAGATCAAAAGGTTTCTGCACACCGCGCCTTCTTCCCAGGGCGTGGAGAAGGGGCAGACCCTCTTGCTTGCCGCATGTGCTACTGACCTGGAGCATTTGAAGGTAACCTTCCTGGGGGTCACAGAGGAGTGAAGATATCCGGTGGTTGTTCCTCATGCATCTTTGATTGTTCTCTCTCGTCAGAGGAAAGATCTGGCGTATGACTGTCATCCTCCCAAGAGCACTGTGTACCAGTTCTAAGATTTCATTGTCACTGATTTCCTATGAAGGGAAGATTGAATTCATTAGAAGTTATGTCTCTCCACCACCTCTACCCGATATAGAAAAAGAATATGAAAGGGTTTTTTGTTTTTGTTCTTTAAAATACAGATTAATTACTGCACTTTCAGCCTTCTGAGGACACTTTAGAAAACAAAGAAAAGTTGGGACTAAGGGAACTTGATGCTATCATCTTGTCAGAACTAAGCAGATCTCAGCCTGCTCAGCAGCTGGATGAAATGCAGCTCAGTATTACCTTCGCATAAGCTTCTTGGGCTTTCCAGGAAGAGCCCTGAGATATGTGTAATAAATGAATGAATAAATGAATTAATAATGAGAACAGAGGACATGTATGCTTCCGTTTGTATGCCCACCTGACTTTTTAAAAATTCAACACTCCAACTAATTTGACGAAGTGGTTGGTTTTAGCTATTTATACAGAGGTGCTTAAGAGTTCCCCACTTCTGTCAATGCCTCACTGACTTCTCTCATTCTGCCCACTTCAGGGGAGATGGCTGGCGGCCTGCTTATACCTGCTAGAACCTACAAGGACCATCTGCTTGTCCATCACTGTGTCCCGTTCCTGCACTACTTGCTTCTTCTTCCAGCCGGATGTGCTGGCAAATGCATTGTCAGTGCTTCCAGCAATGGTGGCTTTAACAGGAGGATCAGACAAATTAATGCAGGGCTAGGCCTGCCCACATCTGTTCAACTGAACATCTGTCCAACAGCATTAGCTGTGGCTTCTTTTCTGTTTTCTCGTAATTGCCATTGCAATATATTACCAACACAAAATAAACAATTATTTGTGATCATAGTTCATGGTGTTTATTTTTATTTGTAGTATTGTACTTATTATGGTTACGGTTTTTTCCTACTTCCATTAAAGATTTCTATATTTGTGTGGGTAAGTGCTGTTTCCAGTGGGAAGTAATATATACATTTAAGAATAAGAATAGGCACTTTTAAAATCAAAGGGATTTGTGATGCTGGCACACATTCCTGTCATACAGCACAAACAAATCACGTATAAAAATGGACTGTGTACAAGACCTTTTAATTGGCCAAAGACTAGAAGGGGGATCCCTACTGGAGAAAAGATTGCTATCAACAGTGTGATCAGTATCAAATGATCTTATTCTTTGCAGTGAAGTTCTGTCCTGTACTATTGCATACAGGAGAAGGAGGGGGAGAAAGAGGAGGAGACTGGCTGAACCCCAAAAGGAGTTTAACAAATATCTAATGGCTTGCTGAGAAGTACCCTCTGGTCTCTTATGAGTGCAGAACAGATCTAGGAGAAATCTCTCTTTTTAAATGTCAAGCTTTGTAGAATGTTGCCAGACCGTATATATTTTCTGAGAATATTCCAACTGATTGAGTTGGTTATTATACAACAGACTGACATGATGCAAATACTTCTGGCAGAAGTGACCCTGTTCCTTCCTTCTCTCCTCGTCTGCTTGCGGCGCTGCATGGCATCTTACTGTTTGCAAGTTAATCTGCATGGGAAGGAGCTCACTGGGAATGTGGGCTCCCATCCACGTGTATCTGGAGCAAGTGCCTTTGGTGACCTTCTTTTAGAATCGATTCTCTCCAACTTGAGGGGATGTCGCTGACCAGAAGCTAAACTAAACCCAGTAGCTCATGCAACAGAAAATGCAACATTGTCAGGGTGTCTCTTAATTTAAAAAAAAAAGAGTTTAGCATCTCAGCTTGATATTTTTTTTCACTGTCTTATAAAACCAGCTAAGGAAACACAGTACCTCATTCAGTTTGAGGCTGGCATCTGCAGAGCTCAAACATTCATTAAAAATAATCACAGAAATCAAAATTAAGACAATATTATACTTTGTGATCCTGTGTTTGGTATTGGGGGCATTTCTGGCAAAAATGTAGTTCATTTGTATTAGGTGATTTCTTTATGATGATATAATTGAACAATCCTGTTGTTGCTGTTTTGTTTAATTTACTAATATTGTTCATCTATATTCATCAAACAGCTGCAAAGTATATCTTGCCTTATGAAATATTTTATTAGTCAATTGACTAATCCAATGAAATCAAAGCAGTTTGCCCATTTACAGCTAATATTATTCAGTAGTTTTCAATTCCTTTTCTAGAGCCATAGACCTAAATAAAATTAAAACATCTCCCCCATTCAGCTCTTTAAACTCTATTTATAAGTGTTACCTTAGAAAAACAAAATCCAATAACCATGAATTCCCCCAGCCTTTGTAATTTCAAAAAATATTGATAAATAAAAATACAGTTCTCAACCCTGTTGTTCGTTTAAATTATTCATACCTTAAAGCTATTTTCATGATAACAACAAGGGAAAGTTTTACAAGAATGTCCAAAAACTAATTGTTTATGGTAGACTATCCCAAGCACCACTCAACAAGTCCAATAATCACAGTGTCTGTCTTTGCTTTGATTTGTGTGTGTGTGTGTGCATGCATGTGATATACAAACAGATCTATATATACATATATGTATGAAGCAATCATACCCTTTTCTTATAATGATGCAGGAATAGCTTGATTCTGACTTTCAAATTTACTTTGGGTTGTTGGTGGAAAGCACATGCTGGCGAAAGGCACTGTCATTGCATGAAAGGTACCTTATGCTAGTGCGAGGTAATTTACATTAGTGGTTCGAAGTCACCCAGTGGAGCCAACTGCTTTATTAATCCTGCACAGACATTAAGCTGAGGAACAGTGAAATGTCCCTTGATCAACACTTTAGATTGTGGGGGATTGGTCCGGAAACACCGAAGTTTTGAAAAAAGGAAACCCTTGTGCCCAATTAAAGCTTAGTGAAAAGTTTTAGATTTGCTTTAGCCAGCATGTCAGGATGGGCAATTTTGGCCTACACCCACGATTCCTAACCTTTGGCTGAGCTGGCTAGGACTGATGGGAGTTGTAGACCAAAAACCTGGAAAGCTAGCAATGGCCCAGTCCTGTTTTGCACACACTCAATCTGTGCAAAGAGGGTTTTGCATGTGAGAGCATCGCTATACACAATCCAGCCCCGTCTCCCCTACATACAGCCTAAAGTAGTATCACCCCCCAGGACCAAAACAACTTCTATTTTAAAAAGCATTTGTCATCACATGGTAATTTCCATCTGTTTGCATATGAAGTGTCAGCACAAACAGAAAGGAGCCCTGTGCTGGGAAGGGGCGGTAATGAACCAAGTATGTATAGTTGGTGCAACACTGAGTAGCAATTAACTTCCCAGAGCACACTTAAGAGTTCTACAGCTTGTAGCCAAGGGAGCAATGGATTCATCACACCGATCCATGTAAACCCCAAACTCTCACCATTATTTCCAGAAAACTGCTTGTCTCTGTTGTTCTGTGTACCTGATTAGTAAACTAATAGGAGCTCTCTGAAGAGTACTCTCTCAGTTGGCTCTCAGAAATGTTGGGGGGATTTTTTGTCACACCCAAATATGTAACCAAGGCAGAGAATGCTCTCTGAGAATCACATTCAAATGGAAGTTTGTAGACGCTTTATGACCAATTCATTCCAAATCTATGCTTTCAGTGATTCACAGATGCTTTGCAATATCGGTCTGCCTCCGGATTCTGTGTCCTTGTTGTAATGGCTTTTAACATGTTATGTTCAGTGCTTGGTCCTTTCAAAGTAGGTTTTCGCAAAATGAGTGTTTTAATACTGGCTGATGTCTCAGAGAAAGCACTTTCTACAGAGCGCCCTGTCTATGGAATGCTCTCCCCAGAGAGGTCTGCCTGGTGCCATCTTTATATGTTTTTCGGTGCCAGGTTGTTGTTGTTGTTGTTGTTATTATTATTATAACATTTCTATGCCACCCCTTGCCGAAACCTCGGGGCGGCTTACAACACGATAAAATACATTGAAATACAATAGCACCTTGTTATTTAATCAATATTTAATAAGTTTCAATATTGAATTTTTTCTTCATATTTTAATTGCAGCCAGAGTGGGTCATTAATTAATTTATGTTATGTTAGATATTTGTATTTTATTTGTGTAAGCCATCCTGAGGCGCTTGCAAAGGACAGCATACAAATATCCTAAATAAATAAATACATAAAATATTAAGATTGCATAGCAGAATATTTTATTGTGTTCTATAAACACATCAGAAACTGTGGCTTACAAACCACAATATCAAACCAGGTACATTTCTTCTTTTAAGCCACAAAATGACTAATGTGGAACAGCTCTGGGCAGATACAAATGGTTGTGGATTTGTAACTTTTGGCTGAGCTGAATGCACATATATGTAAGTTAATCTTCAGTGGCATTCCTTCTGGAAAAAAGAACTCTTTCACAACCTCCATTTCAGCTCAAAAAGGGAATATTTAGATTTCTTGAACATTCAGGACATTGGATGTAAAGTTCATCCTTCAAGAATGTGGCATCTCTCTTATTCAGTCCATTTGTGCATTTATTTATTTGCACCAAAATAACACAAATGATTGTTTTTACAATACCTAGCTACTTTGCTTGGGGGAAATAGTTAAATCTATTTTAGTTGCAGTCAGTTATCATAACACAAACTGCAAAATGAGACAATTATGTTTCACATTAAAACCCCAATTTTCCTAGAGGTAATGAAGGAAAATTATAAATTTTAATGACATTAATAATTTACCAAACTGAAAAGAGTTCCAGAAAACTATGTCCCTGAGAAAAATCCCAAGATTAAATTTTAATGGGCATCAAGATTATGAGGTGAATGAAAGCCTCTGTAGATCTGTGTGCAGTATTTACAGCAGAGGTACTACTTAAAGAATGGAGATGCACTTGCCACAATTAATGCTTTTAAGATTATAGGAAAGCAGCAAGGTGGGGAGGCGTTTGGTACAGTTGGACGTCCAATAAGTTGCTTAGTCACTCACTAACTCGGAGGGAAACAGAAGGATTTAATAAAAGAATCATGAATGGGCAGCTCCCAGAACTAGTGCATCAGCCCAGCTTGCTGGCGATTCTGAAATTGTGCTTGGATGCTGCTATTTTGTTTCACATTATAAATACACTCCCATATGCAAAGACGACTACACAACTTCACAGGAGTCACACTGTATTACTTCTCCTAAGCATTTCACCCTGTTATTTAGCTGCTGTGGAATCCATAAAAATAAATATTTGTTTGAAGGAAGACAGAAAGATCGTTCACAGGGAAGTAAAAAGGAAATTCCAATGTGTGCTGCATTTTAGAAGTGAAGAGCAAGAAAGAGCAAGCTTTAAAAGAGGAAAGAGAAGTGTAGATCTGCTAACCTCAATTCAGTACACCTGTATGTCTGTTTACAACATCTGTACTTCTATTAACCTTCATTATTGCTTTTATTGTTTGGGGCTGATGGGAATCATAGGTTAAAATGTCTGGAGCTGGAATATTACAAGCTGTCCACCCCACATTAGACACTAAGGAGTACAGTAGAAGAAGGAAGTGTACTGCTTTCAGATAGGCACTGAAATTAAAATGCATTTCTGAGTTTCAGCAAGGAAAAAAAAGGCTAATTTGGGTCCCTGGGTTTATAGGTAACTCCATCGCACAACCACTGGCTGAATGTGTTTTGTGACCAGCAGCCCAACAAATATAAGTCATGCTGTGGCCTTACTCCCAAGTAAGTGTATATAGGAATGCAGTGCCCATTACTTACAACTTTACTGGCAACCATTGCAAATGACAAAAAGAGCAGTGTTGTAGTCCTGGGCAACTCTCCAAGGGAACATGGGGTATTTCGGACATTTCCCTGACCTTGAAAGTGGGACTCTGACTTCCAGTCTCTCCTCCACCCTTTTTGGAGTATCTCTGAAACCCTGCTCCCAGAGCCCTGATCCTCTCCCCACACTTGTCCAGTGCAGACACGTTTCTGGGGGGCCCAAACCCCTGGCTCAGATTAAACTCTTCAGGATGAAGCTCGCTAGAGCATCTCCAAAGGACCTTTTCCCCATCCTCGTGAGGTGCAACTCATCCCTTGCCAGAAGTCCATTGGCAAGAAACAGATGCGTTCCTTCTGGCACCACACCCTAAGCCAGTCGTTTACCTCAGAGACCGTCCTGTCCCTTCCTGGCCCCAATCCCCTGACCTTCTGCACTGCCAATATCTGTCAGGAGAGAGCACTCTTGGTGTCAGAGTGCCCCTCTGAAAAGCACAGGGTTGTGCAGTCCTCTATGCTGCAATCCTGCACACACTTATGTGGGACGAGGTTCAGGAGGACTCCAAGGGGCTTCCATGCATCCAATTGTGCAGTTAAATAGCATCACCTTTTCTCTGTTGATGCTTTTTCCACACTGCCCAGATGAGAGTTTGAAGAATCCCTTGAGAACTGCTTAACTATATGATCCCATAGGGTCAGTCTGTACATGCTCAGCTGCCTTACTTGATGTCATGAGTGGGTCTCTCCCTCCCTCCCTCCTTCCTCTCCAGCAGACCCAGACAAGACATTAGAAGTGTGGACTGTTTATCAGAGCTGAACAGGTCACAAAACAGGATATATATCAATGTCACATTCTCCTTGAGAAGTTGAAGAAGCATCTGCTCATGTAGAGAGCTGAACCTAAGCTGAAAGTTCCCTCATTTTCAGAAAAGATTCTGACTCCACCCTTGGGTGGCTCAGGCTGCTTGGGTGCGAAACTGCAAACAAGTTGGGTACTTCATAATTGGTCTGCTCTCTGCCTGCTGTCTCCTGAAAGGCTCAAGGATCTCCTCTAGGAATTTCCTCCTCTTCCTGTTCTGAAATGTTTCCCTGCTTTTTCAAGACAGGGGGTTCTCATGCTCTACCTGAGAATCTTCACGTGGTAACCTTGAAACTCCAAAGCCCAGTGCCCACCTTTGCCCTTCCACCTGCTCCCCAGAAACAGATGAATCTATCTGAGCAGACGCCAACATTAGACCCCTACCCCCCAGATATGCTGGGTATACTTCTGCCCACCCCACCTCAAAAAGGATTTTATAATGCTGGGAAGAGTAGATTTCACATGACCAAAATGATCAACAGATTGGAGCACCCCCTTGAAGGGCAAAGCATTTAAGGAATTTAAATGTAGAGCTAAGTTAAGGAACAAGGGGAAAATAAAGAGGTTTATACAATTGCTCATAGTGTGGAGAAACAGAACAGCAATGCATTTTTTTCTCTCTCACATAACACTAAATTCAGAGTTGCCCAAAGGAAATGGATGTGCAAAAGATTCTGGCCAGGCAAGATAAAGTATTTTTTCACATAACAAATGACATGGAAGATGTGTACATTTTACATGGATAGCTGGTCTATGAATAGTGCTGTTAGTCATGTTAGCTCTAGGCTAAGAGACAGAAAAATGGAACCTGGGGACAAGATAGAGGGGGTAGTCTTCACTTTCATTCCCTGTCATGAGTTCTTGGATTGATTGAGCCAGCTATTGTTTGAAACAATGGTTTAGTTCATACATATTAATCCATGGCATGGGTTGCTGAATTCTAGGTCATCATGATGTGTGAATGTGGTCATGATAACAAACCATGGTTTGTTGATCACGAACAGCCTAGAAAGAAAACCAATATTTGCTGTTGGGTTGTGAACCTTGAGTTTTTAAAACCATGAGTTGTTGACCCAGGGAAACTTAGAACAGTGGAATGTTCTTGGGTTGTTTTACAAGGTTACAGAGGTGGCAAGAAATAGTAGTCAGAAAAAAGAATTATACATGCCAGTACTATTGTGCAGGAAAAGCATTTGGTATACAGAGAGAGAACAGGTGAAGGCAGAAAAAAGAACACAGAAAAGAAACCATAGTTTGAGCATCTGCCAGAAAAAAAACGTACGTAGTGCAACACACCATTGATTAAATATGGGGTAGCATTATGTAAAGCGTTATGTATGCATTATCTCTCCCCTTTTCTGTTTAACTTGTATGCTGAAGTAATCATAAAGAAGATGGACCTTGAAGAATCAAAAGTTGGGATAAAGACTGGAGGAAGAACCATCAACAACCTTCGATATGCTGATGACACCAACCCTCCTCTCAAAAACCCAGGACGGTCTAAAGCAATTGATCCAAAGACTCAAAGAAGGGAGTGAGAAGTTTGGCCTCCTTATGAACATCTAAAAGATAAAGATCTTGACAACTGCACAGAATGAAGTCATCAAAATAGCAGTTGATCATGTGGAAATTGATTGTGTAGAGGAATTCACTTTCCTGGGATCACTGATCACTTGCAGTGGAGGATGCTGTCCAGAAATAAAGTGACAAATTTCACTAGGTTGTATGGCAATGACAAGCATGAATCAAGTGTGGAAAAACAAGAACATCATGTGCGAATTGGTCCAAGTAATCATTTTTCCTAATGCAACTTAAAGTTATAAAAGTGGGACAATGAAAAAGTTAAGACAAGAGGAAAATTGATTAATTTGAGCTGTGGTGTTGGCGGAGGCTCCCTCGCATCCCATGGACAGTGGGACTCACGAACAAGCAGGTGCTAGAGCATATTAAAGATGTGTCCCTGGTCGGCAAGATAACAAAGCTGAGACTCATGTATTTTGAGCACGTTATGCAATCAGGCTCATTAGAGGAAGATATAATGCTTGGAACGCTCAGTGGCAAGAGAAAACCAGGTCATCAAAGAGCGAGCTGGTTAGATTCTATCAAAGAGGATGCGGGCCAGAGCACTGATCAGCTGAAAGTGGTGGCACGGGATCGGAAAGTTTGGCTAGATTTGGCCCATAGGTTGGCTTATAGTTTGACACGACTGAACAGCTGAACAACAAAAGACTACTTCTGTCTGTCAATGCAAATCTCAATTATTATATCTGGTGAATAGTGGGGATTATGCCAATTTCATGTTCAGTACTTGATCACCAAGCCGCCTTTCCTGCTCCATTTCCATTAGCATTAATACTAAATGTAGTCATTATGCAGTAGTAGTGCACACTGGAGAAAGACCATTTTACACCACTTGAAGGTGGAACATTGTTCTCTGAGTGTCCATCTCCTCCTACTAAGTAAATCTTTCCAATTTGTATTTAACTGGCTTTTTGTGTTTCCCTGGGATAGCATCTAATCTGATCTCCTAATATACAGTAGATTACCCCAAGATACCAATGCCTTTGAGCAACAGCTACATTTTACATTCCCAGAATACGGGATATGATATTTTCCTCTGTCTTACTCCCAGTAACCCTACAGGCTCCTCCAAGTCTCACCCCATAAACGTTACATGACCTTGCAGGGCCCTCTCTGTCCCCATCATCTTGGGGCTCAGAACGAGGACACTGGCCCGGTCCACCTGACTACTACAGCCCATCATGACTTAGTTAAGCCGAGGTAGGTATTGGTACATATTGGTGGACGCTGAATATTCAAGACAGGGTGTGCAGTCACTGTGGTTTATCATAACATTAGCATCTACCAAACGAGGATGGGTTGCTGCTATGGTGATCAAATTACCTGCAATCCATGGGTTATTTTTTGGATTCTGTTAGCATCTACCCACCCTACAGCAGGTTCACATACTGCAATAAGCCATGGTGACTGCTTACCATGTTTTGAACATTCACAAAGGCTGCTAGCATGTGCTGTAACCTACCATGGCACCAATTGTTCAATTGCAGACTCAAATGATAGTACAAATGGGCCCCCTGGGAGTCCACCATTAATCCAGGGGTACCTCTTCCCCCTTCTTCCCTTCCCCTGCTCCACCAAAGCTGTCTTTTGTAGCAACTTACCTGATCAAGATATATGGTGTTCTTGCACATGTTTACATCATTTTGGTAGCTCTGGTATAAGTGTTAAACTAATATGGATTTTGGTATATTTATGGAAAGAAGGAATGAGCGATAAACATTTCTGGAAGATCTATCCCTTATGTGAATAATCTAAATTGTTTGAATTTTGGAGGAAAAGTCATCAGTGAATTTATTAACCAAGCGTGACATCAGACAAGGGAGAAATAAAGCCACTGACACAAACAATGAATGGAACAATGCTGCAAAAATGGAAAGTAAGAATGTCTAGACTGTGGCAGAGATAGCGAAGAAAATAATCATCCATCATGCATTGAATGGATACCATGGCCTCTGACAGTCAAAATTACAAGAGTGCTAAGAGCAGCTCTGCAGTCCTGGGCAGAGATGGGAGAAGACATTAAATCACTGGAAGCTGGAGAGAAATAAAATTAAATAGAGCACTTATGGAAGGCGCTTAAGGATGAGGCTCAATCCTGTTTGCATTTATTTGCAGGTAAGTCTTAACCTGGTTTTAAATTGATACACATAGGAATACATAGGGCAACTTATCTCCATCATTAATTATTTGGTGAAGCGGCGGGGCAGGACTGCCACAAATGCAACAGACCAACGGTTAAATAAGCTGAAAAGGTGTTTTTTCCTTCAGGTAGGGAGGAACTGGCTCATATGCCAACACACAAACATTTCTGGGCAAGCACAGCCTGAACCTCTGTTTATCTGCCTAGAATTTTAATATGTGTAACTTCACAAGCTTTTCTTCAAACCACTCTAATGTAATTCTTCTGAAATAAAAGGAAATTTAAATGAGAAATTTAAAAAGTGGATCACTTACCATGCAGACCCACCGGTCTGCAGGACCCATGCCAAACTCTGCCGGACATTGTTTAGAAACGTTGTGATGTCAAAGATGACATCATAATCATAGGTTTATGACCACTCCAACTTGTATCCATGACCATTGCAGAGGCTGGGAATGCATGTTGTTGCTGAATTTGATAAAGCCAGATGTGAAACTCAGGAGCAAGTCCAACTCAAGTTGCTATATTAGCACCAAGGGTTTTTTTAATACACACACACACACACCTTTTGTAAAGAATTATGATTCATGTTTTGGCCTAAAAGGGTGCCCAACCTAACTTACAATTTTAAAACCTTAAAATCATGCCATATAACGAAAGTAAGAACAGGACATTGCCATCTTTAGAAACAAAGTGCAGAATTATTCACATCCAAAATTATTTCAAGGCCAATCAGAACACGCTAGTTTCAATGCCCCATGCAAAACTAAGCTAAAATGGAATCAGTTTAACCTCCCAAAGGAGTGGACTCCACTATCTACTATCTGCACTCTCTTTTAGTCTTAATCATGTGTAATGTGCCTGGAGAATGCTTGTTACTGGGCATATGGAATAAATGAAATCAGTTCAAAAAAGACAGAGAATAGAGTATCAATGGTGTAGTGGTGGCATCCAACTCCAAAGTGCCAAACGATCTCCCCAGTTTTTTCATGCAGTTGTTAAAATTCACAGGGGATGAAACAGTTCCTCAACGGTTTCCCCTATCAGCCCAGTGGCCCCAGAGGACAAGCAAAAGACCCCCAAATCACCTGCTAGGTACACTCTGCCAGGACTGGAACTAATGCAAACAATGCCCCCATGTCCCAAACTGGCCAAAGGTCCCAGGAAGATACTATGGTCAATCATACAGACTTTACCTTCTAGGATTAGCATGTTATTATGCTCCATGACACAGAGAAACCTTTATGTCAGGCAAATGCACAGTTTACGCTTCACTAAGGTGCCAAGAGACACTTCTGTTCACTAACCGGCTCTTTATTTCTGGGTCTAAATGATGTCTAATAATGTTTCTTTTAACCCTCATCTCCTCTCAACAAAACAAAACAAAACCTAGCACTAATCACATTGTGGGGTCAGTTGTGACCCTAGCAGAAAGTGCCTCAGATGTTGAATCTGAAAACCTTTGCTCTGGCCCCCAAGGGCTTGTAAGCAACATAAAAAGGGCTTTCAGCTACCAGCAAATACAGGTAAATCAAGGTTTAATCCTACCTGAAGCTATCCAAAATGCCAAGCCTATTGACTTTTTCACTACATAATAATAATTTGGCCTACTAACTTTAAAAAAATCATAGCAAAGCTTTCCCTCAGTGAATTTCAATTTGGTTTGCTGTATGTTTAGCCACAAACCTTAGCTTTAAAATGAGACCAAGATGATCTGTTTGTTTTGTGCCTTTTTTTTGGGGGGGGGCACTATTTTTTCAAATATAAAAGTATATAAAAGTACCACACACAGCTTTCCCTAAGGAGATTTTGGGATTACTTTTGTGTTCAGGCATGTTTATACACACATGCACACACATACGCACACACACACATTAAAAGATAGGACATTGAAATTTGGGGATGTTTCAGAGTAGAGACTTTGCAACAGAGTCCTAGGAGAACATGTAGGTAGGATTACTTGTGTGTAAATTACAGCACAGAATGTGAGCTAGAGAGATCTAGTTATCCCAGAATGTAGGATAGTTAAACATATGCATTTTTCCTAGAACACAGATGGAATTCTTGCTGGCCAATGAACTGTAATTCAGTTGTAATGAACAAAGTGAGCAATTCGATGTCCTGTGGACATGTGTTCCAGGCACCACAGGTTTTCTCAGATTGCCTTCCCTGAAGCTGGATATAGCACTTCAGCTTTGGAGGCAGACTTGGACCAACCTTGTCTTGGCTCCTCTCAGGCAGTCCAGAGAGCACCACTCTGCCTGCCTCTCTGAGTCTGGACAACTGACCTGGGAGAGGGAGAAGAGAGAGCATTCCAGGAGGCAGGGGGAGAAGGAGACTGGAGAAACCAGCATATGATTTGTCCTGAGCCTCCTCCACCTTCCTTCCCCTTTAGACGGGCTAAAAAGATGGTCTGGCAAAAAAAGCAAAGATTGGAGGATAAGGAGGCCAAAATTTGTGTACCATGGCCCTTATTATACTGGCATCAGCCTTGTGGGGCATAGGAATCTTGGAAGCCTCTGAGCTTGGGGCTTGTGAACAATATAATTTAGATCTACATCCAGTACAGACCATAGTTCTGAGGAAAGAGGCAGCAGTGCTTTGCTTTCAAATGATGGATGCTTATCATAGCAGACACCATTTTATAAAAGGTGTTCTCTCTCCATGGCTTAGAGAAAGAAGTAATCTGTTTATAAGATGCATCTTCCTACCTATTTATTTCTACTAAAAGCAAATATTTTAATTTAACAAGTCTACATTAAAGCAACAACATTCTGCCCAATTAAAAAGCAATCCATCTTAATACTCTATGACTTGATTAAATGTTATAATAGAATCGTAAGTGAGAAATGAGCTTGGAAAGTCAACTTGAATTTCAAAAAGCGGTGTTTATCTGAATGCAGCTGATGATGAACATTTCTCGCTCACATCCCTTTCAAATGAACTTCTCATTGCACCTATTTGGTTTCATTTCAGTGAGATCTACCCAGGAGATACTCCGAGAGGTTTCTGCACATTAAGCCTGTAAAGTACCAAAGCAAGTGCTTTCTGTATTGCTATTGTACTCCAGAAGCCCTGATTTAATCTTGTAATAACAGGAAAACAGCAAACACCTTGAATATTTCTCCATTCTCATACGAGACTTTGCAAAAAAACGAACGGCGCATGAAATTCTTTCCTCTAGCAATGTGTATGACAGATAAAATAAACAAAAGAATGGAGATAATGGCTTGTGGTGAGGTAATATACAGCAACCTTTTTAATCTTACTGGCTGTGTGTTCATCTGAATTGACTAAGAGCTATTAACCTGGATAGCCACCACTGGAAAGCCTGAAGTCAAGTAGCACTTCTAACCTCGAGTTCTCAGAACTATTTCAGCCACTTGTAATTAAATCTGCTTTGTGGCATTTCAGGTGTCAGTGCTCTGCTTGCAGTTTATCTCCCCCATCAAAGCAATGTAAAATTTCCATTATAACCAATTTAGGTCTGGAAACTAGCTAATGGAAGCCGCTGCAAAAGGATTACACAGCAAGAAGGACACCGCCTTCTAAAATTAATTAATTGTAGGCTTGGGTTTAGAGTGTAGTCCATTTAGAGCAATTTGGGGCAATCAAGAAGCAGGGAAATGGGAAGGCAAGTAAACCTGGCACATTTCTTTTCTAATGTTCACAGAACTTCACACAAAGAGCTCATCCTAAAACTCATTTGCTCTAGACCACATCGCAGGCAAGGAGTTGATATGGAAAAACGCACAACAGGCCCTGGTAGAAGGAAGAAAGAACTCATCCTGAGGTGTGAGCATTCGACATAAATCCTAGAGCGGGACGGCGCCATTCAAATTGCTCTATGGGCCATTTTAAAGCCTTTTTAGTACCTCAAGAAGGCTGCCCCATAAATTATCGATGGGAAAGCGCTTTCACCATTTCTTTCACTGATTTATCCATTCTTATGGACTTAACCAACACGGGTCAGGTTGCAAGGGCCACTACCTCTGAGTTTTCATTTAGCAAAGTGCCACTCATCCCTCCATGCCCCATCATCTCTTCCATATTTTCCTTACGACCAAAAATCCATTCAGGACAGAAAGACAGAAAAGGCACTGCATGATGTCTGTGGGTTGCTATAACTAGGAGCTGTCTAAAAGCATCCAAAGGGGTCTGTGTAGAGCCCAGTGCCAGCAAAGGGGCACTACCTTTCCCTTCACAGCCCTCTTCCATGCCGTAAATGAATGCTTGTATGCTTCGCAGGTCACATATCCTGCTTTCATTTGTCCATCTTCAACTCTCATTTCACTGTATGTGCCAGTAAATGTTATCCTTAACTGCTGTGCTGCTCAGTGACTTTTATCCTGTATTCTAAAATACAGACAGCTCATGCATAGCAAAAAATGAGCCCAGCTTATTCAGGCTTAGGAAAGTACATTGGCAGTAACCCAAGCCAACCTAACTTGGAGCTCTCCAGAGATTTTGGACTACAGTTCCCAGGATTCACGACTAGGGATGTGTGACAGATTCATTCAGTTAATGTTTTTGAATGGATTGAATGTGCTCTTCCTAGACCCAGCTTGTGGTACATTCCAGGAAAGAAAGCAAAATTAGTTTGATAGCATTCACGTAATTAAAAAATGCATACATTTCCAAAAGGCACACAAACACATTTTGGTTATCATCATCATCGTTGTTACATGGAATTGATATCCTACTTTTTTTCGTCTCGCAAGGAACTCAAGCCTGCTTCCATGCTACTCCTTTCCCTTTTATCCTTACAACAACCCTGTGGTGTAGGTAAGGCTGAGAGGCCATGATGGGCCCAAAGTTGTCCAGTGAGCCTCTTGGTGAGTGGGGACTAGATTACCTGCTCCAGCACTGTACCCAGTGCACTGCACTGGTTCTTCAAAACTGGCATACATTTAAACATGTATATGGTAATGCATACAATACACAAAACGATTTGCAATTTTTACGATGGCTTGAAAAATAACAAGCTGAGGATTTGCTGAAACAGGGAAATCTGGCTCATTTGATTTGGTTAAACTTCCTCTCTTCTTCCAATTAGGCTGAATTGTGTTTTTAATGGATTTCTGTCTCTAAAATGGGCCAAAATTTGTGCTTTAAAAATGATAAGGGAATTTGCATAAAATAAAACAATTTGCACAAATCAGACTTGAAAATCACGCAGTGTAAAATTGGTCCATTTGTGCAAATTGCACCCAACAAGAATTCACAGGGATGAATTATGTAAAACTGTAGGATTTTTGCAACCCCCTCTCTGATTCTTCACATACGCCTATAATATTGAACACAAGCTTGTGTCAAAATAAGGCAAAAAAGCTTGACCTCAGAAAACCTGATTACTGTATGACTATTGGCAGGGTCAGATCTGTCCAGCCTTGTTCCAGTCCATTGACTAAGATGGTTGGGGTGATGGCAGTTGAAGTCCAGAAGATCTGGGGTGGGTATCCATTTGGGTAAGACTGAGCTAGAGTCAAGGCTGAAATTTTGCCTCCAGTAACATTCTCCCTCCAAAGCAAATTTGGAGGTTTCTTCTTTGAAAAAATAATCTGAAGACCTTTGTGGGTATCGCAGAGACTAACAAAGTTTCTCAGCAGGCTTCAGTATCTTTTACCATCACATTACTATAGAATGCCTTTCATCCCAACCTAACCCAACCAGCGTATCATCACATTGTAAACAGGAAGCATACAAAGTGCTAAGATTGGAAAAGAAAAAAAAAATCCATTTAACTGTCTGATCCTGGAAATAAGGTTCCTTGTATGTGAGAAGTGGCATAGTTGTCTGTTTTAAGTCAATTGAATTTTATAGAGTTTCTATGAGCTGGTACATTGACTGGAAGATATTTATGTAGCTAGTTCCCCTTTCCACCCACCACAACCCTGTCCCTAAGACTTTATTATGTTCTACAGAGATTCTAATTTGTTCTTGTCTTGTGAAGCTGCCAACTGATAGTTTAGATTTCCATTCTGCAAATGGCTCCCCAAGACACTGGGGGGGGGGGTGCGGGGGACATGCACAACACACACATCTTTCCCAAGCACACATTTTTAGTTTTTGGCAATGAACGTCAACACCTCAACAAACAAAAGCAATAAACATCCCCCTATTAACACTGTAGAAAATATACAGGGTACACGATCTCTATGAATATAAATCCTGATTCCTCTGTGTGTTTTTCATTGGGGTTTTGTTTTACTAAGCTATTATAGCAAAAAGAACATGTTCCATAAACATCACAAGGGCTGGGGGAGATTCATGGCAGCTTTTTGGAGGTAGCAATTTGACACCCACCACCCCTTTTAATTTCAGTGCATTACAGCTAACCAGGCAAAAACAATTTATGGTTCCTGGGAACATATGTGGCTGCTTTCCTCCATATGATTAGTGAGAAGCGAGGGAGAGAACGGAATGAGAACAAAAAGTCTGTAGTTAAAACTTGATGTTTCCTATACTATACATTAGCTCAAACAAATAGATATACCATGCTCTTTATTTAAACATTTTATCTGCTTGAAGTGGATAAAGAATATGTAATTATTAAGCCACACAAATATACACTGCTGCTTCCCTTAAGTGGCCAGTGATTTATAAATGAACACACAGGATATTCTCTTCTCTGCTGGTATCGTAGCTCTGCACACACGCTCGCTATGGGCATTGACAAAACACAGCTTAGGGGGCAAAGCGACAGCGTTATATACAACATAAATAAAGGTCAGTTATTCTTTACACTGGATTCAGTTCATATACACAGAGCCTATGTATCACTTCAAGGTAACAATCATACCATCAGTTCAGTTTGGAGGTAAAGATTATATTGTATCAGGCTAACATCTAATCTCCTATGTTCACGGACTATAAGAGGCTAGAGCAAAATGCCTTTACATTGACTGAGGCACTTTGCTTTTTCTGCTGTTAATAGCAGCAACCTACAGAAGAGGTATAACTGTATTTCTGAGAAGCAATATTCTCTTCCCTGAATAAAACAGTTATAGTGGCAGGCATCAGCATGCAGAAGGACAACATGATAGGCCTTGCTGTTCCTGATGCAAGAACGCAGGCCTCTGTTTTGATCTTTTTCTTACTTTCTTTGCCAAAAAGATGCCTGAAAGGGTTGCTATGAGATTTGCATTCTAGCGTCATTCAGGCAGTGGAGTAGCAGTCTCTCTGCACTCCAAGAACTGAAGGCAGCATAAGAGAGCCACCATGCACCCTAGAAACCCATGCACCCTAGAATCAAGTTGTATTTTTACAAGTTTTGTTGCCTGCTTCAGCAACAGGGATAATATTTTCTTCAAACAAATGGGGTAAATCATGCAAAACATCTAGCTCTCTCTTTTCAGTCTGAGTCATGAACCTGAAAAATAGTTATCATGGGGAGATGTGCAGAAAGTCACCAAAGGTTGTAACATTGCCATTTTGTCAAGCTTCTGGGAACTGAGTAATTACTAACCTTGCCCACAGGGCCAAAGTCAGGATAGCTCAAAAGTGTGGGTAAACTTGCTAAACAAGGAAGTTGCGGAGTCACTGTGCTAATCAAAAAAGACCAGAGAGGAACCATTTCCACACATCACGGAACAAAAGCTCAGCCTGCTTCTTTTTATTTGTTTGTTCTTGCATAACGAGCCCCACTGGTAGCAATCTCCATTCTCTTTTAATCTAGGGATGTGCTAATGTGTGTTGGAATAAAGTGGGATATATATTAATGAATAAATTGGCAAAACTGACTTATATTCCACCATGAAACTCATTCCAACTAGTGTTTGCATCAGATGGCGAACTTTGAAGTGGGAGTTTGTTGCTTAAAAATCCATGCATGGTTTGGTGTGACCGAACATGCACATTTTCTCCCACTAACTAATACATTTTTGTGCACATTTTTCAAAAATGAGGTTTTTTAGTCCATATTTTTCACATGTACACATTTTGGAACATGCTTTTCTTTGGTTGGTGAATGCTTTTGCAAGCCCAGAATGGAGCAATTTGGTCCACAAGGTTAAAACTGTGTTTAGGAGATACAAACTGGATAAATTCTGGTTCAAAAAGAAGTGAAACAAACCAGTAACTATGGTTTAACCAGGAACAACCATGAGACAAAGGAATGCAGATGGATACCATGGAAAACAGTGGCTCTATTGCATCACCTTAACTGTCCTGGGAAATAAAGCCTCTGCCTCCAACCTCAAATGCAGGAAGACAGACACATTTAACAGGGTAGTGGTGAAATGGATGGAAGAGAAACAAAAGCGTACAAGCAATTCCAGTGCATGCCATTAGTTTTCTTACCTCGTTAACATAGACCCAATGACTATCCTTTGAAGCCAGGTTAGTTTCCACAGCCTAGAGAAAGAACACAAAACACAGGAATCATTCAAAACGTTAAAATAATTTTGCGGGGAAGATTACTTCAGGTTCACCCAGTGGTTGGTGTGAGTTCTCCACTTAGCATTGCTTCGAATGTGGTGGAAAATTTGCTGCAGGCACTGGGAGAGGGCAGAGCAAGGCACATGGGGTTGGGCACGCCTTCCCAATCTCAGATCCTGCCTGGACTGGCCACCAAATGGTGACACCGGAGACAGTGGCCTTATTGTTCATGGTAGGCCATGCTAGTCCAAAACTCTTCTTGCGCTTGGGAAGCACCACCTGTCAAAAGAAAAGCCGGCCCTGTTCCAGCTCATGTTTGCAACTAACGATCAGGGGCCATAGTCACTGCTGTTCCCGAGGCAACATTCAGCTCCGTTTTCTCCATCCTGGCACCCTTCAGATGTGTCAGACTACGGCTTCCATCATCTGCAGCTGGGAGCTGATAGGAATTGTAGTCCAACAAACATAAAGGGTGCCCGTTGGGAAAATGTGGCCTCGGTCTTCATCCTGCAGCACTGTGTATAATGTATGGTTCAGTTGCTTCTAAACTGGTAAGGATTATTTTAATGGAAATATTTTATGGTATGTGCAAAATTATTCCACTGTTCGTATGTGTCTGTGCATGTATGTGAGTATGCATCCATTTCTTATCAAATCCCCCCAGGCTCTAGACTTCATTTTGGACTAATAGTCTGCAATGTTTCCATCAAAGAAGAAAAACTGCTTTTAAGACAGTGCATTAGGAAGCAGAGGGTTTTCAACTTTCATTTATTTCACCATCAAATTGCCTAAAAACTTCATTTCTTGGTAATTTAGAATAAGAAACATGTCAGACAACTTGTTTCCTCTTAGTTCTACCTTGTGCAAACTTTATCAAGCCTATTTTGCTTTTAAAAATACCCTGTCCCCCACTTTAATGACAGCGCATTAATGCAATTCTTCAAAAAGAGTCATGAAACATCTGGGTGGAAGTAATGGCTTGGATCCTGAGCACAATGAGTGGAAGGAAGGTCATGGAAAAATAGCTGCCCAAGGATCACCTCCTGTTTTATTTATTTATTTAGCAAACTTATATGCCGCTCCATTCGCCTAAGCCTCGGGGCAGCTTACAAATAAATATAATTAATACAATAAAATACAGATGGAGACAACCTGGCCAAAGTGGTTAAAATCAATACATAGAATCAACAATTAAAATAACGTTTGAATAAAAAGGTCTTGGCCTGGCGCCGAAAAGCAAATAACGATGGCGCCAGGCGGACCTCTCTGGGGAGCGCATTCCATAGGTTGGGCGCCACCGCAGAGAAGGCCCTCCTCCGGGTACTCACCCTCCTAATGTCCTTCACTGAGGGCTCCCGGAGGAGGGCCTCTCCTGCTGATCTCAAGGGAAGGCTGGGCATATATGGACGTAAGTGCTCCTTCAGGTAACCAGGACCCAAGCCGTTTAGGGCTTTATAGGTCATCACCAACACCTTGAATTGGGCCCGGACTTCAATGGGGAGCCAGTGAAGCTGATGGAGGACAGAAATCATGTGAGCACAATGCCCCGTCCCCGTCAGCAGCCTGGCAGTTCTGTTTTGCACCAATTGAAGTATCCGGACCGTCTTCAAGGGCAGCCCCACATAGAGCACTGTGCAGCACAGTCCCCTGAAAAGCTACTTCTACAGGGGCTCTACACAAAGTGAATGGGACTAGGGGAGCCTGCTAAAGGAAGGGGGAAATTCCAAAAATTGGGCAGAGGCAGTTTGCATGAGTGGACAAAAAATGGCTAGCAAAGTGGTGGATCCACCACTACTAAATCAATGCGAAAGAAGCTAGTCATCTTTACCACATCCCAATTTTTTGGTGGGTCTACTGTCAATATGGCAGTCTGGATCCAATTCCAAATGTATTGCATATGTTAACGTTAGTGTTGTTGCTGTTCTCTTAAATTTATGACTCTGATGGTGGCTGTTGCTGTGACCACCAGCTATGGCAAAACTCAACGAGACGTTGGAAGATTCCTGATTGGACAAAACATACGAAGAGTTTTGATGAAAGCAATGACAGTGCTGATAAACAAGAGAAATTTCTGTACACCCCTACTTTGCACCCACAGGAAATAAATCAAAGGTGCAGTTCTATGCTTGCTTACGCAGAAAAAGTCCTACATATCCCAGCTCAGCATACTTGCTCATCAAGCTGCAATGGGGATGCTCCCTGCCTATCCTTAGCACTGCATGTAGATATTTCTCTGATCCAGTAGGCAGCATTGGTAGGATCGGGGCTGAAGTTCCCACAGAGATGGAAATAAAATATTATTTTGAGGAGTGTTTTGGAGGTTTGTGCTCGAGAGGAAAAAAACCTGGAACATGTTAAGGGAAGCAAAAGGGAAGCAAAAGTTTTGCAGGGAATGTTAAGGGAAGCAAAAGTTTTGCAGTTTGTACGACATTCTCTAAGAGGCCTTCCAGGCAGCTGTCAGTAAAAAGAGAGAGAGAGAGAGAGAGAGAGAGAGAGAGAGAGAGAGAGAGCGTCGCTACAGTATATAAAAACCTGTGATGGCAAGCATACTCGTGTCTATAAACGACTTCACGAAATGTAAACTGTATTTTGTCAGTTGTGCAATTCACTGGTTGTATAAATTGTACACCACTTCTAGCTTCATAAGCCAATGTGGAAATGTACGGAGAAGAAACAGAAGGCATCGCTCCCTTTGGTAAATGAATCCACACGTGCATCCAGGGTACCTTATTAACTCCATTTCTGAACTACCCAAAGCTGGCACTCTTGTTTTCTCTTGATTGCCAGTATGAATGCTCCTGCAACTATCCGCAATCATGAGAATGGGATCTGGGAACAAGACATTTACTCATCTTTTGCAGCCATGTTTTATCAACCATCCCGCTCTGTTCTTATCGAGTTCATCTAAGAAAACTCTGACAGATGTTGAATGGAGGAGAACTGGCAGCGGCTAGCTAGATTGATCTGCTGTATCATGGGAGGAAAATCAGACGCCTGTAAACATTTCCGTATTTTGTGTTCCTATGGGGCTGTTACAAACAGCTCAGTCTTATCACTTAATGCACAAGTGCCTTTGCCCTTTCAAGTGGGAGGGGCTGCTGAAAAGATATGACTGCATGCAGCTAATAGACAATATTACACTGGAGTTATATCGTTGTGGCTAAAGCTGTCAGCCCTTAACCCCACACAAGCATTCAATTCAGTGAAGAGGTAGGTCCATGGTCTATTTAGCCCAGCATTTTCAGCAACGACTGGCAGTTTTCAGACAAGATTTCTTCATAACCCTCCCTGGAGATGCTGAGGATGAAACCCAGGGCCTTTCCACATGCAGAATCTGTGCTCTAAGAGGGAGCAGAAATAACCTTCCAAGTGCTTGCACAGCCACAAACAGTGCCAATGGAAGTAGAACCCTTCCAGATAAAAGATACCAGCCAGAAGACCAGACCAGGAAGCCCTCCTGCCCTACTCCTGTTTGAGATAGAAACACAGAAACATAGAAACTGAGCGAGTCAGAAGGGGTCTCCCAGGCCATCTAGTCTGACCCCCAGCTCCAGCCGGCTCCGCTCGTGACATGCTTACCATGTGCATGTCTAGCCAATCCTTGAACACCCTCACCGATGGGGCTTCAGCCACTGTCAGAACAGACCAAAGATCTGACTCAATCAAAAGCGCTGGCATAACAACGGGGTTCTGCCTCATTTCCCAAGCCCTGCAAGGCCCCCATGTAACCTCTCGATGCATACCTTCCTTTATTTTCTTTATACATTGAACTAAATGTGTTGGGTGGGGGGGTGCCCATGCTCCATGCATGCCACATGGGCATACTTCCTCCAATGCACACACTTTCTCCCACTTTATGGAACAGCAGGTGCAAACCTACTCCCTGTAGGTGGGCATCTTCCAAACAAAGATCAAAGGTCACATGTTCTTTATAAGCATATTAATTTCCAGAGATGTAGACGTTTCAGCACTGTGATCCAGGTTGACGACTGCAGATCTGCCAGCAAGATCACAAGTCTTAAACCACAAATTTCACTAAAATGAACAGTGCCATCCTGCTGCACAGGTTCTCTGAAAAGTAATGGGGTTTACTTCTGAGCATGCATCTATAGGATTGCTTATATCCAGTATAAGCTCAGTAACTTAACCTCCCAGGATTAACATTTTAGTAACATGCCTCGTGTTGGTTCTGAAGACATACACCTTTGCGTATTATAAAGGCTGTTCATGGCTTGTTCGTCTATGGGTTGCTCTGCTCAGGGGAGACAGGCAGCCTTTGATCGAGAGTTTTATTAAAACAAAGTACAAAGACTGCCTGGTGATTTCCAGCTTTTCTAATTCTGCATGGACTTGTTTGTGAAGGATCCCCTGCACCTTGTACTGGATACTATGGCCTGCACGGGGAGGTGCACAGAGCACACTGCTAGTCTATTGGGCCTTCCTGTCATACAGTGCGGACTGAGAATGACAGCATATGCAGCGATTCCCAGAGGCCGTGCATTTCAGGGAAGATCCATAATGATGGATAAGGTGTTTTCCAAGAGAGCTCGCCTATCATTCCTGACTTCCCTACTGGGGCTCCTTTGATTCATTTCCAAGGGACTGGACAGGATGACAATTGCTGGCATTGTGAAAGAATCACTGGATATGGCTGCCATCTTGGATTTTCTTCAAGAAGAGACATTTCCCTCAGAGAGTCTTTAGGAACTTGGTTCTTTGCTCAAATGTGCAAAATGTTTAACTGTTTTGTGAAACTCAGCATTGTACGTACGGATGGGCAAGTGTTTGGGTGAATCTAACTGATCCTCATCTCCTGGGTTGATATGCAGCTCAAAACACAGGTTACTTGTGGAATTTCTGCCAGACATTTTGTGGCAACCATTGTTTTTCTGCGTAATACCGTGATACATCATATCCTCCAGTTGCAATCCAGCGGTATCCATAGCAGTAGCCGCTCTTGCTAGCTTAACAGCTTGTCTATTGATGAAGAATATATAAAAAACCAGTCCTCACATCACTTTGTGAGTAATTTCAAGGAGGGAGTTTTGTAGAGATTTATACTGATGATACACTCAAAGAACTGGAACAGAACAGACTAAAAATTGCGAGAGTGATTCAGAATTAGAGAATCCATCCACCCTTAAGAGTATGAACAAAGCTTTCCAGAAATAGCTCTTAAGAAACCGCTTTTCAGGGTGATTGTTCTCCTGTCAATTCTAATGATAAATAACCATTCTGTATTTACAGTAAAATAATTAATATCCACCCTATGATGCTCAGGCATTCCATCATCTCATCTTTGCTGGCAAAGAGTTTTTTTTAAAAAACCTATCTTTATAGGTTCAACAAGATAGTTTTAATTTTCATACTTCAGGCAAAAAGCGCTCCTATTTAGGAATGGGCTAATGCGCCATGTTCAACCTCCTAGAGGCTCCACAAAGTTCATTCCTTCTCATTTGCAATTTCAAACATGGGTGTTTCTTTTATTGGAAAAATGCATTTTTAAAAGTGCATACCAAAACGAGCACTACGTAGGTTGAAACATGGTAACATGGATTAGGAGAGATGGAAGAGCGTTTGTGCAAGTGTGCATTTTAGGAAGTGCATGCACACACAAGTACACATTCATGAGTGCAAATGCAAGATTGGAAAATTGCAAACACTTTCCTGGAATTGTGCTCCTACTTGTATTTACATTCTAAGCTTCAAGAGGATATGTTTGCTTGATATACGAGTGGGAATTATATTATCCTACACCATTATTCCTACTGTTCTCTGTGCAAGCTATTACTGATCCACCAGAAGAGACCACACGGAAATGATGAACTCTAATGAGCAACACTTGCCTGCATTTCATCTCTGAAAGCAATGTTAGAAAAAAGTGTGGCTTTTAGTCACATACAGTTGCCCTGTGTGACTGCGGCTTACTTAATTTTTCTCTTTCCCTCAATCTTACTGTCCAGCAACCTCATCAGGTAGGCTAAACTAAGACTGGCCTAAAAGTCACACAGTGAGTTTTGTTGCCATGTGTGGACTAGAACCTTCATCTCCCAGGTCCCCAGTCCAACCTTCTAACTACTACATGACACTGGCTCTAAAGACCTGGAGGCTCAATTCTATCTATGTTTAAGCAGAAAAAAGTCCCACAACTCTCACTGGTTTATATCTAAACATGCCTAGGATTGCTCTCTTAAGGTGAGTTATCTCTTAGCCTGAGAGGTTTCATCGCAAGACAGTTTTAGCCCTTCCCTAAATCCATACTCTCTTTCCTCTACCAAGGTCTTCTGGCTCTCTCTGGCTATGGCTACTGGAATGTATGGCTTCGTACTAACCATTGAAACCAAAAAATACTTAAACTATGCTTAATTCTGGATGAGTTGTACCCTTAATATCAGTATGGTTGCACCCCACCACAGTATATTTCATTAATCCTTTGCAGATGGCATTCATTATTTCTCCAATATTGGCAAATTGATCTTGTACAAACCTCAGGAAGAAAAAAATATTGCTGATCATTCTTTTAAGAAATCGTGCATTTTACCATTCCATTGTGCTATTGTAATTGAATCAATATTTCTTATTCTCTTGTCAGCTAATGGAGAAGATTACAACAGAAGGCACCAGAAAGAAATGGCTAATCAAACTTAACAGTGGCCTTACTGTGAACATAAAGGACATTGCAGTGGCTTCTAGAAGTTGTCACTGTGATGGCCACAGGGAAGCAGCGTGTTCCCAAGCAGGTCACAAATGCACACATATTCTGTGGGGAAGAAAATGGGCCCCATCCCTGGGCTGCTCTCTGTATTACAAAGTGATGTTGAAAACTTGGGGGATAATGTCAAAAGCTGTCACAACTCAGGTGGTTGGGTCATTGAACCAATTCTCTCAACCACACCGAAATAGCTCACAAATAGATAGGTCACATGTAGCTGGGAGACCTTCTACAGCAACTTTCCCCTGCCTGATTCATTCCAGGTGTGATGGATGACACATTCTGGAGTGCCTGAACATTGGCCATGGTGACCATGGCTAGTGGAATCTGAAGTCTGAAGCAACTGGAGGCCATCAGACTGGAAAAACTCTGATCCAAAGAGCCATATATACTGGAGTTCTTTCCATGGGGTGTTTTAAGCCACCACCTTACCGAGGCTTCTCCCTCCAGATTTTTCATGGGGTGAAAATCAGTTCCTTTCTCCAATATTTTTTCTGGACGTTTTCCTGTATTGCCAACCACAAGGTGGCACTGTGGTATCGTTGAACTGTGCAAATGCATGAGGGTCTCAGTCCAGTCCATTCTGTCCTTTCCCAATAATAGCACACTTTCCTCTCTCTAAACAAAGCCACCCAATTTGTTACAAAGAACATAATGGGCTCTGGAGAACAGCAAAATCATATAAAGTGCCCACACACTGCATTGAGCAAGGAATCACAGGCGCACAATAAATGCTTCCTTTAGAGAACCCCACTGTATCAGTCTGACAGGGTCACTTCTATGAAAGAACACCCATGCACATGGAAGTGAAACATATGTCAACTTAACGTTAGCCGTGTTTTTCTCCCCAGCAAGGCCAGTGTTTCGGCCAGCTGCAAGGGTGCTTTGCTCTGCAGCAACCACAGCAGGGGAGAGGGCAGAGTGGCCGCCATCTGCCTGTACCTCACTGATGTCCCTCGCTTCATGGGAGGGTCAGCCTTGACTCCAAACGAGTGGCAGCAGAAGGATCGCTGAATTTGGGATGCTTCCGATTGTCCCATTAGAAGCTAGAAGCACACCTGTCTCAGAGAAATAAAAGGAGGAACCTTGCTTACAGGTACATGATTGCTTCTTCCTAAAAAGGGGTCTGCAGCCACCAAGGAATGGGGAGAGCTCCATCACCATGAACCAGGGTTTGGGCAACTTTGTGCTTGCCATATTTGAGGAAAGAGTTCAGAAGGAATGAATGCTTAGTAAAACCCGGGTGGCTGAACATCTGGGGGGGGGGGGTGTTTGGACTAATTCCCATGTACTCGGTCTGTGTTTGTGTGGCTAGACCACTCCGTCAGGGAGAAGAGAACATGCATGCCACCGGTGAGGTGGTGACATTCCTGATATTCCCCCATGTGTTCAGTTGCTCTAAACAAGAAGTGTCACCAAATTTTGCCCAAAGGCAAAACATCTGAAGAATTTCAAAGGAAGCTAAAGGAGTTTGGAAAGAGACTACTGGTATTTCCACGGGGGAGCCATACGCAACCATAGCTGTGGCAGGCAATGGGATAAAAGGAAGCAAGGAACAGGACTAAGACCTAACCAAGGAGGAAGTGAGGGCACCCTGCCAGGTTTCGGGAGAGGGAGAAAAGTAAAGTTCAGAGGAGATATCTAAGATGCAGCTGTGCAAATCAATTGCAAATATACTGTACATTGTAGGATCATTTTTCTGACACACACACCCCTCTTGATAGCCAGACAGTTACATATTCCTGATAATCATAAGTGGGGAAATTCAGGCTCCTGGCTTCCCTAAAAAGCACCCCTGGGGAAATTATGATACATCACACCAAGAAGGCCTTGCCTTCTTTCTCTACCATACTTTGGAATCACCATTCCTCCCCTCCATCCACCAACTTGTCTATTTTGTCTCTTACAACCTATAGCACTAAATATTGTTATTCTACAGGTTTGGGAGGCGTGGAGGTAATGCAGTGGAGAGGATGTATGTCAGCAGATCAATAAAAGAGCTCCTTAGGGTAAACACCCCAAACGTTTTATATTTATAAATAGCAAGCCAACAATAGGCAGATGAGCAGCAGCATCTTCTTTGTTTATTATTTATTTATTTAGTAAGCTTCTATGCCGCCCCATTCGCCAAAGTCTCAGGGCAGCTCACAACAATAAATAAATACATATTAAACATATAAAAACAATATAATTGGAGACGTCCTGGCCGAAGATATAAAATCAATAAATAAAGCTAACAATTAAGATGATGTTTAAATAAAAAGGTCTTGGCCTGGCGCTGAAAAACAAATAACGACAGCGCCAGGGGGACCTCTCTGGGGAGCACATTCCATAGATTGGGCGCCATCACAGAGAAAGCCCTCCTCCGGGTACTTTGCCTCCTATCTTCATGGTCCAATGAGAAGTAAGCCCACTTGCTATCTTAGTAGGTGTGCCTAGAATGGCAACCTAAAGTCAAGGTAGGATCTGTAGGTCCATCACCTCATACAGTGTTTCATGGGGGCATGCCTCACAGGGACACAATGTAGGCACCTCTGAAAATATTATTAGTGGGACCATGACCCCCAACCCCCTCAGAATTCCCTGTTCCTTCTGAGCTTAGTAGCAGGGACCAAGGTCGCAGGAAGAGCATGCATCTTTCCAGCAACAACATCTTATTCCCTGTTGCAATGCAAAGTGTTTGGGGTGGCATTGTGTTGAGTGGGCTACTGAGAACTGTTTCCTTTACAGAACGACCACTCCTGGTGGAGACAGGAGCTGGGACTGGTTGGTTGATGTGAATCAGCACAACTGCCTGGCTTTTTGAAATCTCTTTGGGAATATGGGTACGGGGAGATGATGAACAGGGTTCCTATAGTGGTGGCTTGTTGATGCATAGAGATAGCCACTTGATGCTGCAGTGCTCATGGAATAAACATGTTTGTGTGGACCAGTACATATTATCTTCCTCATCACAGGGAAGTGGGAATATGTTTTGAGGAATATATATTTGAGGATGTGAGGAAGGCATCATTTACCTCCTGGATTGGGGCTATGCAGACTTCTTGAGACAAGTCCATTCAACATCAACCATAAAACTAGCATTTGCCATAATGTTAAAGACATCTGAGAACAAAATCTTGTGATACTTGCATCCCACCCTGTTTCCCCCAAAATAAGCCCTAACCAGAAAATAAGCCCTAGCATAGTTTTTCAGGATGCTCATAATATAAGCCCTACCCCTGTTAAGATCGTCAGCCAGACAGACAGGGAAACCCGGTAGTACCTCCATTGTAATGCATGATAGACATACTGAATTATAAAATTATAATTCATATATGTTAATATATAATTAAATATAAATAAATAATATTATTGACTTTAATTCTTAACATAAATGATAATATACACTATAATTAAGTATTTGTAAATACTGAAGCGGGCACTTTTGGACAAGAGGTAAATGCCTATGTAAACAGATGAACATGGGACTTATTGCCGAATGAGCAATCAAAGTACAGACACAATGCACGAATAACGTCAATAATGGACATTACTGGACATACTGTAATGGACATACTTAGTGCTGTAATGGACATACTTAGTGCATGGATGCAAAATGTAAGATGGGTGCAAAAAGAAAGAGCTATTCTGTCGAGTACAAGAAAGGAATCGTGGAGGAATCTCGGGGCAAGAATCTTATGACTTTTGTAAGAAAAAAATAAGATATCACCCAAAAAGAAGCCCTAATGCGTCTTTGGGAGCAAAAATTAATATAAGACCCGGTCTAATTTACGGGGAAACACAGTATGAATCCAACTTGAGAGGAACTAAAGCATGCTAGGTTAATCTCTGTGTACTGCAGCATGAATTTGTACTATCTTCCCCATAAATGGTATGAATGAATTGAAACACATTTTTTATACATAAACTGCAGCTGAGAAAATTCTACATACACTTTCACGTACACACTCTCCATCACAGCCTCTAAAAGAATATAGGCACGCGCACACACGCACACACACACACACACACACTAACATCGCAAGGTAAAGTTCATGTAAGTGGTTTGAACCAACAGAGAAACATGCCATGTGGACAGAGAGGTCACTGAGCAACACAGCACACTGCAGAACTCTGTCTTTAGCTGCCCAAGCCCGAGGGGAACTGCTGGATTTCAAAAAGTACATTTAAGCCATTCCAAATTGCAGGGACTTTCCTAGAGTTAATATCAAGTTGACATTTCTATTAGAAACTCAGACATTCTGGGTTTAATATCTCAGCCATTCCAAATTGCGTCATCCCAGAACTTGGCAGGTGGGTTGTCAGCCTCAATGTCATTTCTTGATCCCAAGTTAAATTGTTTTTAAAAGATTAAGGTGTTCTAAAAGAAATTAAGACAACAAGAGCTACAGAGGCAATCGCTTACCATTCAGATAAGGACTTTATAACCCAACTTTCATCATTTATTAAAGGATGTGGAGGGGAGAAAGCCATTTTTGTGAAGCTTGCATTCCAGATGTTTAGAATTGATTTTGGAATTTGAAATCAAGGATGGACAAAGTTGCAATAAACTACTTTGGGAGGAACAGAGTCTTTCTACGGTACACTGCTTATACTTTGTGCTATGTGGCCAACACCTCTAACCTCAACACACCCCAGAGCAACCTGCTCCACTGTAGATTGGATTGTTCTATGATTAAATGCTGCAATGCCTAAGGTCAAAGTTAACTTCAGTGCCTGAATTATTGTGACACTGTATTAGACATTTTACCTATGCCTATCTTTCATTAATTTGACATATTTTCAATACTATGCTTGTGAAATTGGCATAAAAAACAGCCTTCTTAATAAAGACACTCCTGATTGAAGGGCCACATCCCCTTCAAATCGGTACCCCAGCACATCAAACACCCCCAATGATCCCAATTCCACATTTCCAGCTGGGGCTACAAGCCCTGTTCCTGACTCAGGTGAAGACATGGGGAAGCATTGCTCAAGGGGTGCCTGTTCCACAAAGCATGACTGCTTTCACGTCCCTCCCCACCCACTTGCAATACAGTATACAAGGAGGCCATTCACTGTAAAGCACATATCAAAACTAAAACCCACACACTATCCTATACTGTGAAAGAGACCCAGTGTGGTAGTGGTTAGGAGCACAGGACTGGGACTCAGGCAATCAGGGTTCTAGGCCCCGCTCAGCCACAGAGGCAACTGGGTGACCTTGCGCCAGTCACAGACTCTCAGCCCAGCCTACCTCACAGGGTTGTTATTGCAGGGATAGGATTGAGAGCAGAAGGAGAATAATGTCAGAGGATGCAAAAAGGAGTGATGACTGCTCAAGTTTACAAAATATAGAAGGCAGAAGTGATTCAGATCTGTCAGAATACTTGAACTGGTGGTAGAGAACTTACCCTTCTTCTCACCCTTATGGGGAAAGCAACATTCTCTCCAACAACTAGTTAATACTGGCTGGCTCAACTTCTAGACCTGGTGTACCATCAAAAATTAATCTTCATATTTGCTAAAATGTTATTGCATTTTCCAGTTCTCTACCTTAAAAGACTCCTATGCATTCCGATTCGTGCCAGAGGCAATTCCAAACAATTGCTAGCTTTTATATTTCTGAAAGAGTGTAGTTTGAGATAGTTTGATGCCAGTATAGTAATTCATTATTCCTGCCACTTCTGGGTTGTCATGAAGATAAAAAAAGAATCCCACATATAAACAAAGCCCCCCTCCAAACAATATCCAAAGCTTCAGGTCCCCAAACCCTGCTGGCATGCCAGAAAATTCTGTTTATTTTCCAATTATAGTATTTTCTTCTTCTCACTCCAAAGTAAACAGACTGGATAAGACTCAGTTGCAGTTGATGAGCACAAAACAGAAGGAATTTTTCATAGCCAGACTGAATTGCATCCCATTGTAACAGGCAGTGATAGCCTCATTCAGTGGTCTGGATTACTTTTAATAAAATGTGTACTTGAGTCTCCCAAGTAGCTATCAAAAAAGAACAATTGTGGCTCCCCAACATTTTCTTAGCTTAAGCCTCTCTTTATGATTTCAGTGCCCCCAGCTCAGACCAAAAGGTCAAAATGACAGTAAAGCAAATGGCGTTCGCTGTATTTGCAAAGCCACTGTAATGATGCGAAAGTCACATGGCAGTTCACACCTTGGAAGAAAAAAAATAGAAGGCCGTGGAATCTCAGCTTCACACACATCCCAGCATGTGGATCTGAGAAGGAATTTAGCCTCAAGTTGCACATGACTGGCCCTGTTGGGAGATGGAAGGCACTCCTCCACCAGGACATGCCTGATGTAAATGCACTATTAAGATCAGCCGCACTAACAAGTAAATTGAAATACTACATTGTTTGCATGGATCATAACAACTAATTTCCATCTTGGCTCCCATGAGTCTGGATGCATTTGATGATTGCTTACACTTGGCACCCACATGGCAAAGGATGCAAATCATCCAATTAGGCACATACAGCCTGATGTTCCACTGCCTTGTAGCATGCGCAGTCTCTTGGGTACATGCTAAATGAGGCTGAGAGTACGATCCTATACATGTCTACTCAGAAGTACGTCCCACTGAATTAAATGTGACTCACCAAGAAGTGGTACCAGTGGGTGTGGTATATCAAATCAAATCAAATCATTGGGTATGGGATGATGACCTAACTCAAGCATTTGAGGCCAGGTTGCACAAGAAAGCATTTACAAGAGACAAACATGTGCTCTGACCCAATGCAAAACAATATTTCTCCACAGAGCAAAACAGCTTTCATGTGTTCTAGAACTGACTCAAGCCAAACTGCCCATCTGCAGAGATAACATGAAGAGCTATCATCTTCCCTGTTCCTGATACAAAACTTAACTTTTTTGTTGTGTATGCGTGTCTAAATTTAATGCCTTGTGTGTAAATGAACAGGAGCATATTGTCATTGGATCCATGGAAGAAACAATGACAAAGGGCAGGGGGTGATGTGCAAGAGGGATTCAGTCCTATATTGTGTTGCTTAGAACAGGGATAAGGCCTTCCAGATGTTTTTGTACTATAGCTTCCATCATCCATGACCATTGGCCATGTTGCTTGGGGCTGTTGGGAGTTAGAGTGTGCCTACATCTGGAAAGCAATAGGTTCCCCATCCTTTCTAAGGCATGCAGGTCTCAGCCTGTGTAAAACTTTGTAAATTAAAATCACCATTCCCACTGTGTTGAATGAGTTACAGATATACACTGTCTAGACAACTTAGGTTAGTAGGTGGTTTAAAAGTGAAACAACTTCCAATGCTCACAGGCAGTGCAAAGTCAGTGAAGACAAAAGGGACTTCTCTGACTTCATTTCATTCTCAGTGAGGAGAGGCGCAGCCTGAGACTCAGCCAGTGGTGAAAAGAAGGCTCCGATCCCAATTCCATCCGAGTACTTTTGCATGCAATTCCCAGGAGGACGATGTGCACCCCCGGAAGCTGGGGACTTGGCTGATGAAGGCAGGAGCTGCTGTCAGTTGCTCCCCACAGTTCTTATCAAAAGCCCCCTTCTTTGGGCTGAGAGAGGCACAGTACTCTGCATTGCTCTCAACGTGAAGAAAGGCACCGTGGGTGGGCTAATGATGTTTAGGCCTTGCCTGCTAACATCCTATGGGGAGCCTGAGAGCAGCACAAATCTGGACCTGTGCATCCAACTGGTTCCCTGTCCTTGGTTTAAATTTTGCTTCCGCAGCTTGTGCCTCCATTCTTGCGGTGAATGCATTGCGAACCTGCAGAAAAGAACTGCCTACAGAAATGACTGGTTTCAGTTACACTGCTCATCTTGCTGTGGAAGGTGCATTTCCTGTTAAGGTTTTCCCATGTTGGTGCAGAAGTATGTGGTGGAGTGGGGAGGGTATAATTCCATCAAGTACAGGTTTACGAGTTACTTTCCTCTTAAAGGCCATTTCACCGCTTCTGTCAAACTGCAACGTTTCAGGGCTGCATTCTATGTCAATTATCAACCCTGGGAGACAACATGCTGTGCTCAAAACATCACCTCCCCTAAGCTCCCACCATCCTAATTGTCCGCTGTTTTGCTTCATTTGGCACCCTTCTCTACAATCCATAAATCGGCCTTTTGGCCCTATTCCTCTCTGCCTCTTTCAATAAGGACAAGACTTCTAAGGGAGTGAAATAAATCACAGAAATAATGGTGCTTATATAAGTCATAAGATCCTTGGCATCTATGAGATTATTTTTGGCTATCTCTTGACATTTTCTATGGTCAACACACTCTTGCAAATTTATTAGGAAGCACCAAATTTTCTATTTTAATAGTGTGGCCATATGGTTCACCATAAATAGAAAATGATTTCACTTTCATTAAAGTTCCTGTAGAAAAACACAATTTGATGGCCCTGTGTTTCTTAGAAGAGGAAAGGAAAAGTAATATCTAAATAGCTCCTCTGTTATGTTCTAAATTAGGTTACTCGCCACTACAAATGCACCCATAATTGGAATAATTGAGTGAGTGATTTTAAAGAGCTATTTGAAAGTCAACGAACATGTAATATGAATGGAGCAATGAGCACTGTTTAGAGATCAACACCCACTCCTGCAGTCAACTGTAAAGTTGATCATATCTACAAATACCATATTTCCCCCCTGTCATTGCACTGTTAATTTCTCTTAGGTTTTAATCCTTCTCAATCAACCCTGAAATACTCTTACCCAAGTATACCTAGCTGCTATACTGGAAGAACTGTATTTTAATTTTAATGCCACTTGGAGTCTTGGCACTGTTTGATATCATATTCTTCTGCAAATTTGTGACCCTTTAGGTTTTAGGGTCTTGGAATCCCAAGAATGCCTAGGGGGCTTTGGGCTTGACTTTCTTAAACAGCAGTCCATACCCCATGTAGTAGCTTTTTTTTGAACCATGTGGGGCAGAGGTTGCAAAAGTAGCTTGTGATGCGAGATGTGAGTTTACCATTCAAAAAGACAGAAGGATGGAAAAATCAAACCAGGCATGCTTAAACTTTGGCTTTATGCGAAGTAGCACTTTGAATCCTGGCCAGATTCTATTATCAGCTCTCTGCCTTCATGTCTTACATACTCTTTCTGGCTCTTTCTTCTCTCTACTTCCTTTGGATGTACTCCAAGGTCCAGTCCTCAGCTTTTCCTTTTCTCTCTTTACAGTGTCTCTTTGGGCAACGCATTCATTCCCACAGCTTTAGTGATCATTTATACAGCTACACTGTCTATTTCTGTTCTTACCCTACAAGGTAAACTTTTAAAATTCAATATGTGTGCAGCACCAGGCACACTGTGAGTGCCTTAGAAATATGAAGAACACTAGCTGAACACAGAAGTCCGTGAACACAGAACATCCTGGCTAACAAAATGGTGTTAACACAAAAAGCTATTTCTCAAAATTAAGAGCTGAAATTAATGCCAATTTCCCATCATTCATCTCAGCAATGTTCTTTCCCTCCAATTGCTATTATTCCTTTGCCTGTGACCCATCCACTTAATGAAGTGAAATTAATTTACAGTAATAGGAAATTTTTAGAGCCACAATCTACATGAAAGCACAAGGTTTAATATCGGAAGAACAAATGGCCTTTTCATGCAAGAGTGACCACAAGCACTGTAAAGAAATTTGAAAGGACACCATACCTTTAAAAGCAGAGAAAGTATTAGCCTAAGATAATATACTGCAATAAATAAGACAAATGACTGCATATATCATCGGAGCTGAAAGCAATGATGCAAATTTAGACTGACTTTCTAAATGCTAAGCAATTATACCCTTTGCATTCTGCTGAATGCCTATCTCTTCGTTTGTGCCAGTTCATGCTGTATTCTTTTCTAGTCTGTGTCCTTTAGTATACAGTTGCTATGTGCATGTGTGTACACTTATATGATGTGAAGCGGTCAATCATAGAACATGAACATGGCAGTTCCTATGCTTTTTATGAAATACAATTAGAGTGTAATATTTTTCCAAATCCTACTCTGAATGTTCCCACAGCCATTTCCAATTCCCTGCAGCTTTCATGAAATCTGCTTATGAGCCATGCTGAGATGGTGCTTTCTTGTGTTATCAGCATGTTCACAATAGTTTAACACCAAAGTCCTTTTGCATTCTCATAGTCATCACCTTTCTGTAACAAATCTGTATTTTCATACACTAACCCCTTTGTGTCAAGTCACTTCCAGTCTCATAACTAAAAGATACACTGAAGGAAAAAGTATGCTTCCTTACGGCTGCGAAACCCATGAACTAATATCACCATAAGGGCAAAATAAACCCTTTGGCGCCTTTCCTGGAAGAAGAAATCGCTAATATTGAATTAACTAATAGATGTCATAACAGCAGCAGCATTCCAAACTGCCCTCGTTCAAGGCAGGGATGAAAGTCCCACTGATGTTCAAGCACATAAAAGTTTTCTTAAATTTACTTTGAAGCTCAGATTGGCTAACCCCTGCCTTTTACTCCAAAGCTCAGGAATATGCAAATACTTTGTGCAGAAATGTGCTTCCTTTCATGTTGATGGAGGTGAATGGGACGTGTTCAGATAACTTGTGAAATTAAATTCTTGGGCATCCCTAATTCAAGGCATCTCTGCTCACGGAAGTTCGCTTTCTCTACCTTCACTGCCAACAATTCCCCCTCCCACTGCAGTCTTCCACCCAACTCATGCTGCTCTGTAAGGACCTCAACCTTCGAGCGTGGCTTTCTGACAGTTGCTGGAAACTACACTGAGAAAGAGGTTGTAGGAATGCCCATTGTGTGGATGGACTTTTATGTCTTTGGGACCAGTATGTGAGGGGTTGTATATTATATTGGAAATTACTGTTTCTGGAGGCAGAAGGAAGGAAAAGAACATTCCTTTACATCTGGATTTTAATAGTCTACTTGTTCATAAGAAACAAATCTGAATGTCTACTACTGAGCATTCTTTTATCAGCTCCCCTTTAAAGTAAAGGATACAGTTCTGCTCACACTGAATGTGCAAACTGAATTCACCTTGTAGATTTTAGAAATATCCAAAATATGATTGCATCATAATGTTGAAATGCAAATAACAGGTTCAATCCAACTTTAGTTCAAGTTAGTGTAGGCCCAATGGACTAAATGAGAATCACATAAGTCCCATTAATTTTAATGGGTCCATTCTAAGTAAGACTACTATTGGTTTAACTCATAGAAAGGGGGTATAAGAAATCTGGGATACAGAAGAAGAAAAAACATCTAAATGGGATGGAATCTATTCACCACAATTCTTATGAAAAAGGAATTACCTGCTTGAACTAATGTTTGGTGAGCTGTGGTCATTGTTACTAACTGGTAAGAAGCAACTTATTCTGTGAGATCCACTAAATTTACCCTGATATACAATCTGTCACAGCGAAATAGCCAGCAACTGTTACTATGCAAGTAACAATGGCTGAGTTCACAAGTCATGACAAAAAATCCTGCATGGTTTCCACAGTGTACAGTTTTTTCCCCTGTATATGCCTAACAGATGATTACATGGTTTCTACTCTACCATGGTACTGTCCAGATATGCAGATGATACCACTCTCATGGCAAAAAGTGAAGAGGAATTAAAGAGTCTCTTGATGTGAGTGAAGGAGGAGAGCACAAAAATTGGCTTGAAACTCAACATTAAGAAAACTAAGATCATGGTGTCCGGCCCTCTCACCTCCTGGCAAATAGATGGGGAAGAAATGCAGGTAGTGACAGATTTTATTTTCCTGGGCTCCAAGATCACCGCAGACGGGGACTGCAGCCAAGAAATTAAAAGACACTTGCTCCTGGGGAGGAAAGCTATGGCAAATCTAGACAGCATACTAAAAAGCAGAGACATCACCCTGCCA
>NW_025335317.1:11039022-11238952 GCF_004798865.1 Varanus komodoensis
TGGGACTGCAGCCAAGAAATTAAAAGACACTTGCTCCTGGGGAGGAAAGCTATGGCAAATCTAGACAGCATACTAAAAAGCAGAGACATCACCCTGCCAACAAAAGTGCATATAGTCAAGGCTTTGGTTTTCCCAGTTGCAATGTATGGCTGTGAAAGCTGGACCATAAGGAAGGCTGAGTGCCAAAGAATTGAAGCCTTTGAATTGTGGTGCTGGAGGAGACTCCTGCAAGTCCCTTGGACCACAAGGCGATCAAACAGGTCAGTCCTAGAGGAGATCAACACTGACTGCTCTTTAGAAGGCCAGATATTGAAGATGAAACTCAAATACTTTGGCCACCTAACAAGAAGGAAGGACTCCCTCGAGAAGAGCCTAATCCTGGGAAGAATTGACAGGAAAAGAATGGGACTGCACAGAATGAGATAGCTAGATGGAGTCATTGAAGCAGTCGGCATGAGCATAAGTGCACTCCGGGGGATGGTGGAGGACAGGAAGCCCTGGAGAAATGTTGTCCATGGGGTCACGATGGGTTGGACACAACTTCACGACTAACAACACTCTAGCATGGTTTCCACTCTCCTCACTCAGCCCTCCTACTAGTGGCACTTACCTCATCAGCCTCCATGCCGAATTCAATCCCATGGTGGATGGATGAGGCAGCCCTTGAAGGTGCAGCTTTTGCCAGGCAACTCTGGTAGCTGCATACCAGGACTGTGGAAACCAGTTGGGATGACCAAGGAAACCATGGTAAAGCATGGAAACCATAGAGCAGACTTGCTTCTTATCATGGTTTCTACAAATCAAATGTATCATGCTAAAATTCTGTGACAGGGTTCAGATGACACAGAGGACCATTCTGCACAAGAAACTGCCAGGGCTTGCCATGTCATGTGAAATTGCTCTGTGGATCTCAACTGTGCATCCCAATATAAGCTATTTTGCCTCTCTATGGACACCTCCTGACTTACCGTTTTTGCAGTACAGACAGAATAGCTATCATGAAATCTCTCCTAATGTGAAAGTGTAGGAAATTTGAGAGGCCCTCCCTTGGAGAACTTCATGGCAATTCCAAAGGAGGCCAAAGCAGTTTTGATACAGCTAACATTTTTCAGAAAGTTGTTACCGAAATGTAGTCTGTCATTAGATGTCACCTAGAGCAAAAATCAGAAACAAAATCGAGAGTTCCTTCTCAGGCAAAACAACTTAAGGATTATGAGGGAAGCCAAAAGAATTTTGATAAAATGTGTGACATTTCTCCTCTGGATTTTGCACTATAAATCAATAGCTAAACCAGAAATTACTTTATCTGGAATATCCCTTAGAACAGCTACCTCTTGAGCAATGCAAACCGAGGCCTGTCAGTACTTTAAAGATAGTGAAAGATTTCTGTGAAATGATTGATAAGAATAGTGCAACTGACATGAATAAAAGAGACTCAGCAGCAAATATTACTTTATATCATTTTCATCTTACTTCTAATCTTCTTTCACTGAGATGAACGGGACTGTCTACACAGTTCAACAGAAATAGCTCTTTCTTGGAGTGGAATTATAGATTTATTAATTATTATTATTACTATTATTTATTAGATTTATTATTGATTCTATTTTTATTATCGTTTTATTGCAATTGCAGGTTTTATTGTATTGTTGTAATGGTTATATTGTGGGCCACCCAGAGAGTGTTATGATTAATTGGGCAGCACATAAATCAACTAGACATATAGATATAAAGATTGATAGATGGCCTCTCTAAGGAGTTTTCAAAGAATTATCTATTTTAACTAGATTTGCAACTACTACAAAATAAACCATGGCTACAACTGCAGCTTGTCAAAATATCTGCCTCCCCCACCCTTCCCTTTCATATTTTGTCTCATCTAATTCACCAATGCAGAACAGCAAAGGCTACAAATAGCTTTACTAAAAAGTGATTAGATAACTTTCAGCTGAAAGTATGCTCAAAATAAAATATAAACTTTCTTCAATAATCCTTCTCATAACACTGAAAAACCTCGTGATAATCTTGTAGATAATACAAATCTACACAAAGCAGAGGAATAATAAAGTAGAAGTGGAGTCTGGAGACATACCTACAGTTGCAACGGAAGTGCATACATGTTAAACTATTCACACGCAGAACAAGAATAACGGGCACATCCTAGACATGAATTAGGGAAATTGGTTGCATTCCAGAAAAAATGGAACTCCTGTCCATCAGTTCCAGCCACTTTGAAGAGATTAACAGGGCACAATGTGTTATGGTCAGTGATCAAATCCATGTGTTTCCACACTAAGGGCTTTTCTATATGAAGCAATTTTATGCACTTGTGATCCCACTCTCATGAGAGTTTACAGTGCCTTTCCAGGAAGCTATCTTCCTCCAGGACTCTCCCAAGTTTTCCAGCCATTTTCACAGTTTTTAAAGTGAAAAAAGTCTGATATTTTCCTAGACAGCAGCTTTATTTGCTGCAGAAATCTCATGCATTTTTGCAATTCTGCTCTATACCATGGTGCCACCTGCTGCTGTTCAAGGGAACATATACAAACATATAGAAAGGCAAAGAACAAAAACCCCAAAGGAAAAAAAGCTGTATGAGTGTTTCCTTGAGGGAGACACTCTAATCCTCCCTCAAGTTAATGATGCTTTGGTAAAGCTCTGAATACAACCCTCAGGTAGAAAAATTCTGTGTGCAAGTTTGCTTCCTAACAGTTCTATACCTATCCAGTGGATGGTAATAATGCAACCTTAGTAGGATTATCTTGCTCTTGAACCTTTGGTATTTTCTCCAGTTAGGCCAATGAATTTCCAAGCTATGGTTGTAAGAAAGTTCAGGTTTCTCAGAAGCTTTTCAGGGGCTCCACACACGGGTCAATGATGACCAAACTCATACCTACCCCTGCTGTCCTTTCCAGCATGCAGCAACCAAGCAACTTTTGCTGTGCACTGGCAGTGAATTTCTGCCATGCAGATTATGTGCATCACAGAATTGCCCACAGAGCCCTCTGTGGCTCGCATGATTCTGTGGAAGTTATTGGGAGTCCGGGGAATCCTCAACTGGACCTTGTACGTACAAAGCAACATCTGAAGGGAAATATTCTAGAAATCATGGTGACAAGCAAAGCATTAGAAAGCTTGTCCTCTACCTGATGTGACTGCTACTACAGAAAAACATTAAGGCCACCTTCACAATCTGTTGATGCTCCGAAGTTTCAGAGTTCAGCTAGCATCAGTCCCAGCCAGCATGGCAAATAGCCAGAAATGCTGGAAGTTTGGGAGGCATCAGTTTGGCAAACACTGGCACAGATTTCAGCACAGGAAACAAGATGCTGCAATAGTGAATATTTTCTGTAAAAACCTCAAAGGGTTCTTTTCTTGAGAAGCATATGATGATCCAGGTGCTTCATCCATGCTGAAACAGTGCAGCCTGAAGTGAGCTGGTGGAATGGAGCCAGCCCAGTTGTCCAGCACACCCTGCACCCCAAAATATGGGGAAAATGTGACCCAGGATGGTTACAAATTGCTTCCTTATCTCTACCCCTGCCAGCAGTGCAAACCAAAATACTGTCCTTTCATCACTGTTTTGAACCATGTCATAAGGCAGTTTAGTGGCAGCACTGCCAGCTTCCCACAATCCCATATTCCTAGTAGTTTCCCACCATGATGACCTGTGAATTGCTACATGGAGTTTCACTCCTCTTTCTTAAGTTTCACTCCTCCTTAAGTGAAAACCCATTCCCATTATTGTACTTCTGGCTTGAAGAGTTCGGGGCATCAGGTCTCTATTAGAAGGACAGGAACAACTGCAAAATCCTGCATGGAATATCTTACATACAAAAGGAGCCCTGCCAAATGCTGTTTATGCGTGACTCATCATGTCTACAGATGCATAGCCCAGAACCTGTCCTATTTCGTTTGAAAAAGTACAGTGGATGGGGAGATAAAAGTCCATCATCTTATATACAGCTCCAAACAGGTGGCCTCCCAAAAGCTTCCATTTGGAGAGGGTGCTCACCACCGGCAGTGACCGTAGCAAAGTTTCAAGGTTTTTGGTTACATTTTCTGTGCCACCACTGCTAGGGTTTCTACATTAGGGATTTGTTTTTGCTTGGCATTCTCTTATACATCCCTCCACCATTTGGCAATCGCCCAGGTGGCCTGTGCTTCCTGATTTGAAAAAGCACAATGGGGAAACTATGTCATGACGTCCACTTTTGGAAGTGCAGGAAGATGGAGGTGGCTGAAGAAAGATGATGGAATGATGAAAGATAGGACACCCACACACACTCTGCAGGCACCTCTTCCTCATCCACCATGTTCAGAAGGATAACCAGGCTCAGGGAAACAGGAGTTGGCAGTGATGGGTGGCTCATGGCATGAGCTGCAGCCGAACGTCAATGCAATTGCAGACTTGGTTCGTAATGGACTTGGCCAGGACAAAACTTCAGATGTGTCATTGAGTGAAAAATCATTATTTCTTACCTAGTATTTATGAATGACAAAGATATAGTCACAGATATAATCAAGGAAAGCAGAAAAGCCAGGAGTGATAGAAAAGGCAAAGTGACACCTCTATACAAAATATTTTAGTTGTTACATTAACAGCCACCAGGCAGCCTTAAGCAGCTTACGCAATGCTTGTCCTCTCCATTTTATCCTGACAACAACCCAGTTAGGTAGATTATGCTGGGAGTTGACGACTGGTCCAAAGTAACCCAGTAAGGCTCATGGCTATGTGGACCAGAACCTGGGTCTTCAGTCTGAGCCCAGCACTCTAAACATCACACTGGACTGGCTTTCAAGCATTTAAGCTACATATTATGCCACTCAATTGCCCATTCCCATTTGCCAGCCATCGATCTTGCATACGGGAATCAGTAGTTTATAGTGCATAAAAAAAGAACGCTACCAATGTCTCTATTATTGTTCAGAGTAGGGAGAAGCAATGAAGAGCCTTTTTTCTTGCTCTTGGAGTGGCTGAGGTCTGTACAGCAGGGGCATTGCCCAAATGGTTATTGTTCATATGAGATGAAAAGCCTTTTTCATGCAACTTGGCTCATTCAAAGCATGGCACTGGCTGTAGCCCATGTCATTGTCCCTTCAGACCACAATCCATTCAAAATTACAGCCAAAGTTTAAACATTAGGTGCCAGCGAAGGGTAGAAATTAGAAACGCTAAAGTTGCATAAACCATGCATTTGAAGCAAGCACTCGGGGCTTTGGCTGCTAGCTTTCTAATCCTCCCAGCAGCTTGAATCAAACAAGTTTCACTCCAGTTATGTATTGTGGACTAAACACTAAGCACACACATTCCAAAACCCCTTGCAATTGTGAACAAACTTTGCTGTAATGGAATGTAAGTGCAGGAGCACACAGGATGAATAAAGCTGCTTATTGGAAGGAACAATTATGATTATAGCTGATTGAACTCTTGCCCTCTGCTCTGTTCTGGCTCAGGCTGATGCTGCATGTTATTTCAGCTGGGAGCTCTGCAGCTGTTTTCTTTCAAATTAGTTGGTTATTTCCATTAGCAACTGGCCAGCAGGTAGCCACATCATCAAGCGCAAGAGCATTGACAGAAAATCCAAGAATACACACACACTTCTCAGAAAGCCCTACTGGAATTTGATTCCAACCACGCCTACCTGGCCTCCAAGGTGTTTCTTTGCTCTGCTGCTTCCTGACCGATCATGCTGGAGTACATATATCCCATAATTTAACAAACAAAATCCCTTCTGATTCCGGCAGGAAATCACGGCCTTGCAAATGAAAAGCAAAGAATTTAAAACGTGTATTTAGCTCGTGCTTTCCAGGTCATCTGAAAGAAGGAAGCCAAACAATCCATTTCTTCATGTAGAAAGCAAATTGTTCCATCTTCTACTCATGCTGCTTTATTTTTGTCCTCAGATTGTTTTGTCCAGCAGAGGAACACCACATTACCTGCAATTACCTGTTAGCACCACATCTCCTGTGATGTGGCAGATCCATGATTGGATCTCTCCCTCCATTACAAAAATCCTAAAAACAGCACTGAGTGGAGGATTGGACTCTGCTCAGGATCTGATCCTGAATCTCTGGCATTACATGTAGTTTGGCTCTCAGTCCATGCTTTTTGAAGTCTAATGCATTTGTCGTTGTGCCACAGTGTTGGCAATGAAATAGGCAGTTGTTCTTGTCATGCATTTCGAGGCCAGGGAGACATGGCCTCTTCAGATGGGGAGGATGGGTCCTGGGAAATGGGCCCCCCAGACAGCAAGATGGAAGAGGAAGAGGCAGAAGGCTTTTCTCAATGCCCCGCTCTCCAGGTGCTCAGATGGACCTAGGAATAGCTAGAATCTGCAATTGCCAGGAGAGGGCATGCATGGGACAAGATGACCCTGATACGACACCTGACACCTACACTGCAGCATCAGAAAAGAAGCACTCGCCAACTAGAGGGGCTGTACACAGCTCGGAAGGTTGGCCACCCACAAAAGGGCCCTCCCAGATGGGTGGGATCCAGGGTTATGCAAAAGGAGGGTTCTTAGAGGTAGCTTCTAGTGTGGGTTCAACAAACTGCATGTTCAGAGACTCTTTCTTTGCTGGTTATGCTTTACTGGATATGCATTAAAGAATAAAGAGCTTTTGCCAAAGAACGATCTCTTGATTTGAAAGTGTGAAGGGGGAAATCTAGCTCCCGATACATAGGTAAGAATTCTATTTACCCCATACCCCTTGCCTACCAAAAGCCCGTTGGTCTTTAAGAAGTGAGGAAATGTGCTCTTGCCCCTGGGAACTTCGCCTCGTGTGCAGAGGTGAAGGGGAGGAAAAAAGAAGGTTAAATGAAATTATCAACTGAACTGAAAAGAAATCTAAGTAGGTGACAGCGCTACATGAAAAGAACAATGGAAGACAAAGGAACAACGGAACAAGCAAGAGTATATAAAGCTGGACCCCATAAGGATTTTTTTCAAATTGTTCTGTGAAGGCAGATAACTGAAGATAGAATGGATATAGGCTTATTGCTAGGAGATGAGACAAATCCTTCCAGCCCAAGATTTTGGAAGCTGAGCTTCTTTCTGGCTTGCCTCTTGCACATCCTGCATCTAGCGATGTTGGGGGGGGGGGGAGCTGGGGCACATAGGAACACAGTGGAAACATTTCCTTCTTTTAATCAGTAGGAATGATGATATTACTGGCCATTCCACCCCCTTACCCCTCCTTGTGCTCTCTAAGCTTAGCTGCAATTCTCACAGGAGGGGGAGGAGGAGGAGATGATTATGATTCAGCTCCTGCTGCTAATTCATTTTAGACCATCCAATACCTGAAGTTCCCTGGGTGGGTCAAAACCATTTTACCAGCTATAATATATCATTGCTTGTTGTAATGCAAAACATTTTTCGGTGGCCTGGTCCTCAGCAGCCAATTAAGATGCATTAGCTTGACAAAAGCTCTGCTCTTGGTGGAGACAAGAACGGGTTTGCTGATACAAAACAACACAGTGGCCTTCATTTTGGGACTCTTCACGGGGACGCGGCTTTAGGCACCAGGATAATATGTAGCAACACCTCAAATTTTACCACCATGACACTGTTTGCATCCATTCTGAAAAAAGCCATTTATTACATTGATCAGACTAGAGAAATCAGCTTTTTCTAACCTTTGTATAGGAACTTTGACTGAAGATTCCCTTCTTTTCAACTGCAAGGTAATATGTATGGTCTTATGTTTGACTTTTTTTTTTAACCTACTGTACCACCAAAAATTAATCTTTGGCTTTCGTACGTAACGTAAGGACTGTCCTCTTTCTCTGTGATTCTGTTTTATCTCAGCTCAGAAAGCAGTATGTTTTGATCAAGGTAGGAGACAGGTAACAGAAGGTCTTTGAGTTTCCAAAACTGGAGAGCAGCCATTGCTTCTTTTCCCTAGCATCTATTGCTAAGTGTAATCTGATACCTTTGACTTCTATCAAATGTCTAATTCATTCAATCTACAAATCTCCATTTAGAAACTGGGTCTAAAACTGTAGCTCCTATGACCAAAATATCTGGCTTTATTTATTAACAAAATTAATTAATTTTGCCCGCCCTCTACTTTTTGCACTACACTAGCCTAATGAAGAGTTCTGGAGAACTCCTAAGTTTGTAGACTTTTGTTTATTCATTTGTTACTCATGCAACCTACCCTATTCAAAGGAACTCAGGGCGGCATACCCTGGGTTCTCTCTCTCTCTCTCTCTCTCTCTCTCTCTCTCTCTCTCTCTCTCTCTCCAAGCATCCATACAAAGTTACCTAGTGGGGTTTATGCTGAGCAGATGCAGGAACTGGTCTCCCTGGTCTCTGACCCAGTGGGCTAAATCCATCATTATGAAAGCAGAATTCTGTTTGTACAGACTGACTTCCTATTTCCTCCACCCCCTCTTCCCCTCACTCTACATTCCCCCACACATCCAGAGTTCTGCTCTGGAGGGTCCCACCAGCAAAGTAAGATGGAGGAGGAAATTGACTTTTAAACAACCCCATACTTCTGTTCATTCTCCAACAGAGGAACAGGCACCCCAGAAGTTTCAGGAATCCAATACTGCTTTACTGGGGAGAGAGAACCAATGCTCATTTTCCTGAAAGGTTACTTCTCTTCACAATGCCAATGCAAACGCAATGACAGGCAGGAAATTAGGACTAAAAGGTAAACTGAATATTTTCCATTTAGCTCTGCGCATACTTAGAGTACATCTGTGGGAATGGGGGGCATACTGTTGGTTATACTGATTAGGACACCCGGACATTTTCACTCAAAAACAGACCAAGCTCAAAGAAAATATTAATTTTGCATGCCCAAGCACTTAACTTTTCTTCCTGCAACCCCCACCCATTTCAGTCCTATTCACAAAATGATGATGTGAATGAATTGAGCAACCTTTTAAGCCTGACTGGTTCATTTTACCATTGGCTGAAAATAGTGTACTCTCATCTGAACAGCAAGGGGGCACTTTTCAAAAGGCTAGTCAGGAAACTATCACTAATGACTCATAATATTAAATCCATCTAAAGTCGAGGGTATTTTCTGAGAGTGCTATTAGGTTTTTGATGCTTTCCATACAGTCCAATTTAATCTCCTCTAATACCACAATTCAACTGCTTTGCCCAGCTCCTGATGATTTTCATGAAATAAACATTAGCACAAAGTAGTGGATCAAATTTTATTAGCATGGGGTGCTTTGCTTCCTCCTATCCTTCCTCCATTCATTTATTCCTATTTTTTTCTACAGTCACAATTATTTTCTAATAGACTTTCTTTTTCATGATTATGAGCACATGAAAACAAACAATGAAAAAATGTTTATTTAAAATTTTTAATTAACTTGGGACAAACTACCCATCGCATGAAAATGCATGTAAAAATCCAGACAGATTGTGGATTTGTTATCAAAAGGGCAATAAAATTATGCCTTGGAAAGCTATTTTCTCCAGTGATGTGGGTGCATTCTGACTGGCTGTTCTTCCCATGCAAAAGTACCTACCCATCACTACCTACCCCCTACCTACCCCCGACCCTCCCATGCAAAAGTACCATCCCCTCTGCTAGGGCTCCCAGATGCAGGCTTACATAAGGGAGAAAGCATCTTAGGAAGACAGATTCCAAGCAGGAAAGTTATTGCCAGTGGGAAAACGCTGAAGTGTCTCCCCTCATACTGATTTTCTATTCAAAATCCTAACTGAGGTTGCTTCTTATATTAAAAAACAACAGGGTTCTATTATACACATTTGCATATTACATACTGTCTGGATCCATTGCTGGGACATGGGTGGCCAGAGAAAAGACAAGTGGAACAGAGGCACCGGGATCAGGGCAACAGAACTTTGAGAAAGACAGAGTCCAAAAGCAAGGCTTAAGGGAAGGTCCAAATCATAGTTATGGTCAGTGCTTTTTTTGTAAAAAAAAAAAAGTGCCGGAACTCATGTCGTGGAGTCACACTTTTACACTAAAAAAGATTTCAATTCACCAACTTTTTTTGAAATAAAGAACTTATTTACCTTTTGCACGTAGCCAGTCACTCTACACACACATAAACATAATGGTCACCGCCAGCAGTAAGCACTCAGTGCACGACCACACACACCAATCCCAAGCCAAAAAAAGCCCTGGTTATGGTGCAAACTGAGGGTCAGGAACCAGAAGAATGTATGAGGGAAGAAAAAGGACATGGTCAGGAACAAGCCAAGGGTTGAGAATAGGGACAAACAGAAGTACAGGTACCCTGGATGGGATAACAGAGCAGTGGTACATGGCATGGCAGGATACATCATGCAGCAGGATACATGTCAAGGCAAGACACACAAGACAAAAGGAACCAGATGCAGGAAGGGTCAAGCCAGATGCAGGAGCCGAACCACAGCTCACAGGAAGCCCTGCATTACTGAGGCTACACAGCAAGGGAGGATACACAGCTGAGACAGGTGTTAGGACATCTAGAAATCACAGAAGCAGGATAATGTATGATCAGACATTACATTCAGTTTCAGCAGTTTATTGGAAGGACCTGGGAATCCCTCTCTGACAGAGAAGAAAACAGCAGCATGGTTGAGCAGCCAGTATACCAAACTGGTTTCAAGCTTCCAGAGCATAGACACAGATTTTATAAGTTGTTGGTTGTGTACACAGTTTCAAGGCAGTGATGAGATTCTGAATAGGTGAGAAGGCAAGAACAATGAGGGGAAATACAGAAACACTGCAAAATCATTATAGGCGTCAGGAAAAACATCATAACCCATTGAAGGCTTGGGTAACAGATAATGTATGAAACAATCAGGAGTTACAGAAATCTAACAGGTTTAAAATGTTGCGGGTTTTGCAATCAGAGATACAGAATTCCTTAAGACAAAGCATAAGTTGGCTAGGTATTTTTACATTGCAAATGAAGCACAGCTTCCTCGGCTAGCAATCATTGTTTCAGTTAGGAGCTTGTCGGATTCTGCAAGATAATGCATGGAACCCCCTGGGGCTGCCTGCTTTTCCCAGGTGAGTGGAGCTGGAGGAAAAGTTCTAGTCCCTTTGAGTGGAGAGGAGCAAGGGCACTCCTGCCAGATTTTGCATTAAAGGGTATGCAAAAGCATATCTTTTTACTTGAGGATTTCTTTGGACTTTCTTAGTACAGGATACAGGTCTGGCAAGAGGCAGAAACAACAGCAAGGCAACACGGGAAGGCAGGATACACAGCAGGAACCAGGAGCAGGAAGAGTCAGGCTGGATACAAGCACAGCAGTAAACAGGAAGACCTGTGCTGCTGAGACCACATGGCAAGGTAGGAGACACAACAGAAGCCAGGAACAGGCAAACAGGAGGATCTGCATTGATGAGGCCAGTTCTGGAGGGAAGAGTTTGCTCTTATATGGCACTTCCCCCAGAACTCCCAGCAGGTGTTTGTCGGTAGACTGAGAGCTCCAGCAAAACCTGGGACCTATAGTGGTGATTGCTCTCTTTCTGGCAACCAGAGCAGCCCAGGTCCTGACACATATTGAGTCTGTGCTTAGCCACCCTACTTCTTTTTATTTCATCACTTACTGGATTTTTGTTCCTTTTTGTATTATATTCAAAGGCAGTTCCCATTATTGGAGGCCTGTTGTGTTCATGCTGGGGGAAAGTACAGGCACACACACCCTCATTCAAAGTTAGTCATTTTCAAAATTATAGCACAAGATGGAGGCATGTCTTTTACATAAAGATGGTGGGTTCTTCTTTCACAGCAAGAGTGCAAGAACAGTTCCCCATGATGTACAACTTACTCTCTCAAATGATATGCAACAAACGCATTTCAGAGCCAAGCTAATCATTAGGTGGCAGTCTGTGGCCTGGGAACCCAACACCACAAACAAGCTCCAGGCGGCAGGAGGAGGGCATGGTTCCAGGCACCTCCTTTCCACATCATAGCAGAAATTTTGAGGGAGTTGAAAGCAGAAGGCAAAGAGGGGGCCAGGAGTCATCCAGCCCCTAGAGAAGGTGCCCTCCCTTCTCTGTGACAAATATTGCTCTCTCCCTGCTGTTTGGGGGCTCTTCTGGAGGTAACTGAGGATGTGAGCGTTTCATTTCTGTATGCCATTTATTTCAGCCTCCCCACTTGCATTCTCATAGGTGAACTGAAATATTAAAGAAGTTAGCAAATTCCCAAACAAATGCGTATTTTGAAAAAAAAAAGTGCATGAAAATTGCACACTTTTTTATTCTAAATGCAGACTTTCCCCATTAAAATGAAAAGGAAAACAGCCTGCATATGAAAATGGAAGTGAGGGGAACCTGTGATCATGTTTTTAAAAAATAGGTATTTTGAAGTGTGCATTTTAAAATGTGTATTCCCCAGTCTCTGAAAAAGACATTTTCCCATATTAGTTCATGGGCAAATGCAGTTTTGAAAAATATGCATGGAAGTACACACTCTTCACATTCAAATTTGGCACTTTCTCCATTTGAATGAAAAGAACAGGGAGAAAGATGAACCAAGCTTGAATAAGCTTGGGAAACTTAACATTTCTGGTTCTACCTTTCCTAGTAAGCCAAGTTCCAGGCCTGTATCAGCTATCAAGCATCTAATTCTTAGAATCATGGCAACATTCTTCTAAAGGCCTTGTTGTGATTTGATGTCAGCTGCTCAATTCCTGCATCAGAAAGATGTAACTTATCACTGCAAATGAAGAGTAACACAGCTACCCCAGTGTATTTCCACATGAGTTCGTCTTCACTCCAGGAAACAGTTCACCTCCTGATTTTCTGAGCATCAGATATCTCTGAAAAGCAAATACACCTTACCAAAATTTGTAACCCAATGGAAACAAAGATAAGAGACCAAAGATAAGAGAAAGGGATGGAAACACTGCCCAGTAATAAGAAAGGGCTATATTTATTTTATATTACAGTTATAGAGTTGACCATTTTGGTCCATAGATCAGTTGTTATTTGGGTTAGCTGTTCTTTGATTGCTGGTGAGTAAAACTCCCATTTTCCATGGGACCAATGAGCATACAACAGCATCGTAATGAAATCTGTGTGGAACAAGTCCTGGCCGGCTCATCAAATGGTTGACCAAATGGTCTATGTCCTGATGTGCTTTTGCCCAAAATACACAACAGGGGAAGGTTTTCTTTAAAGGATTTATTCTCAAGAATAACCAGCTACCAATGAATTGTAACAGACAGCATACCTAAGCAGTCCCCAGCTGGCCCTTTTATACCTTGATCATTAAAGGGTTACACATAACACAATTGACCAGTTTCCAATAGGTTACAGAAGCAAAAAGTTACAACAGTGTGAGATTTCCCACTTGCATACCAAAGAAGATGCTCCAAAGGAGGGGAAAGGATGGGGTGCTGTTACTTAGAAGAAAAGGAGGGGGGTGGTATGAATTGGCCTTTGTTTGAGCTGCTGTTTTCTGTCAAGTGCCAGCTAGCTTTCTCTGGACTGGTGCCTGGCCAGTGTCAGCTCCATTTCAAGGATGCTCACACGCTGATTTCTAGAAAACAGGGGTTTTCTCAGGCCTGGTTATGTATCAATGATTGCATGATTTAACCAATGAAAGTTCTACCTATTGATCAAACACTTTAGCTTAACAACCAAGTAAACTAAATTGAACTGGATGCTGTGAAGATGTTCCAGGCACTAGTAAGGTAGTGCGATAGAAATACATGTCTAATTTACGATGTGCTTCAATGAAGCACATGCTTTTTTCTCGCAAGATGGGGCCTCCAGGCTCATTGGTTGCTAGAGAGATACAGCAACAGCAGGAAAACAAAATGATAAATTGAGTCAAGAAAGAAAATAATGTTCTTTGAAGATCTAACTGGTGACTGTCACGCAAGGGCGGGGAGGGGAGCAATTTCACCAGCAGTGCCAAGTGATCTTTCCTTCTCCTTTATTTCCTTTACCTTACTCTGCAATAAGTTGTCAGCAGAGCAACTTCCTGCACTCAGTCAAATAAAAGAATTTTTAAATAAGGCACCCTGCAACATAAAGCTGGTGTGGTTTCGAGACGGAAATGTCAGTCTGAGAAGAAAAAAGTGGTGGCCTCAAAAACATATCACTCTCCAGTTTGTGCTGTGGGATGGCAATAGTAATGGTGATGACCAAGAAAAGCACACTGGCAGTGATAAAATGTCAGGCAACCAGTCGGTGTGAAGATAATGCTTGGTACACAAGACTCAAGTCCAAATAGGCTTCTACTGCCAAGATTCTCAATAATTTCCTGTTCCATGCGGGGGTGAGGGGTGGGGGGAGAAACTCATGGGGAATAAATTATTTGATGAGGGAGATAGGATTTTTTAAAATGAGAAATTCCTCAGCAATACTGAAAAGTACATTTCCCAAAGTATTACCACTAATCTTTAGCATATATGGTGCATTTTTCAAGTATTCCAAGCACTTCACATATATTTTCTCCACAAGCCTTAAAACAAACCTGGTCGGTATTATTATTCCTTTTTTGCAGATGGGAGGGCTGAGGCAAAGAGACAGAGGGACTTTGAGTGCTTTGAACCACTTGGAAAAGCACTACGATGAGCCCTGATGGATCGGACGAAACATCTACCTTGCCCAGCCTCCCATTATGGTCGCTATTACCTATTATCAGCTAAATTCCCAGAGGATGCTCATAAGCCTGTCGGGGCCCTCTCCCAGGCAGCCACTTCCTTCTGGTTTTCCTTCCCAGAAACTGATACCCAGCGATATGTACCTTTATTTTACTGCTGCATGTCACCATCTTTATTAGTAGCCACCAATAGCCTTATCCCCGGGCTTGAACCCTTTTTAAAGCCAGCTATGTAGATGGACATCATCACCAGATCTTGTGGAAAGCCATCATTTTTAACCACGTTCTTCTATAAAGAAGTACTTTGTCTATCCTGGATTCATCATTCAGCTTCATGCAACCCCTCCCCCCCCCACACACACACATTCTAGTATTCTGTGAGAGGAAACCTCTTCTCTATTCACATTCTCCCACCATGCATAAATTTATATTCCATCAGGATGCATTCCCTCACCCATGCTTACTTGCCTTTCTTCTACATGATAACCTTTCCTCAAAATGGAATTGCTTAGTAGCATAAAGATGGAAACCAATTTGGATTGGAAATGGAAATGGAGACGGAAAACATACATTTTCAATGAAGTAGCTATAATCTCTTGAATGTATAGAATGTATAGAAACAGGTAATGGTTTTAATACTGTTAATAAATACATTACACTCTAAAAGATCATAGCTTTCCTTGTATCAGTTGTCACAACAAAAAAATCCAACATCTGCTTCTCTCTTCTTTCTTTTTAAAAATAGATCATTTTACCCAGTTTCTTTAATGTATTTGCATTTATATTGCTTTAAAGCAAGATTTCTTAAGAATTTAGATGATAGCAGTAATTAAAATTGCATATTACCAATGACATTTTTTGCTCTTAATAAGGAGAGGAAAATATGTGAATTATTGTAGAAGGTCTCTCAGCAGAGGTCCATGGAATATGTCAACTCTCACTTGCTCTTCACCAAAAAGCATTATATCACTATCAAGTTTTCAATTAGTTGTAAACTTGTACTTCTTTATTAACACATTTATCCTTCTCCTTCCTCCCAGGCCCTGAGATGGTGCATACGGATGGCTTGTTCCATAGAATCCTAACTCCAACCCTATGATATGCCTTAGGATGAAAGCATCACTGCTTACCATGATCCCCCGCTTTCAACTTCCCATTGTGTGGCACAGGATGAAAGGAACTCCTTCAAGCATAAGGAACTTCCTCAGTGTCTTGCTCAGAGCCATTTTAGCAGGAAGAAAGAGGCTTGCTAACATCCTCTGATTTAGGGGATGAGTCCCCAGACTGTCCATCACCCCAGCCTTGTGGAAATTTCAGTCTACAAAATCTGTTGAGAGCTCTTTAACAATCCAGTCAGATCCTCCAAGAGGGCTGGACCTGACTACATGTATCCTACATAAGGCTTCAGTTGGGTTTAGTTCCCTGCTGAGACAACATTCTTCTGTTGCCTAGTCCCAGAGGGTTCCACCCAGCAAGACGCCCTAGGAAGTACGCAAGGTTCTACTTTCTGCCTTTCCTGAGCTTCTTCCTGCCTTGATCTTGCTATGGGTTTCTCCTCCAAGCCTCAATAGATCACTCTATACACTACACAACAGAGACTGTTTTGGGATTGCTCTGCCCACCTCCAATTCTCACTGTTGACCTGGCATCCTAGCATGCATATAATGAGGTAGCCCAGCAAGGAAGTTCTTCCATCTTCAACTTATTATCACTGTGCTGAAGATCTGTATTATCAAACAATGAATCTGAAAAAGCACATTTTGAATGATGAGCAGGATCACTGACTAAGAGTGTGGTATTATAGGGGAGAGTCAATAATGGTAGTACATTTGCAAATGGTAGTTCATGCAGAGCTGATTCTGGCATCAAGAGAGAGTGTAACTTTATGAGCTCCTCCCACTTGGTCCTGGAGTTGTCATGCGAAGCTGAAGCTGGTAAGGAGTCACTACCATCTGTATAAATATATGAAACTAGATCAGATTATTGGTCCATCTAGCTCAATTTGCTAGGCCTAGTACCTAGCTGCAGACTTCCAGGGCCCCAAAAGAGCTAATTCCCAGTCCCAGCTATGGAGATAACAGGCACAGAAAATGCGGCCTTCTGCATGCAGGGCACATGCTAAGCAACTGAACTATGATCATTCTCTTCTTTTCTGCTTCTCTTGTGTAATGTGAGAATTGGGATTGTTATTCCTCTAAGATCATGCATTCAGTAATTCAGAACCCTGCTCCTGTGGATCTTATACTATAGTACTTCAATCCTTAATTTTCTCCTATAAATAATTATTCTGACTATCCCTATTTTAATTTGATAATTGAATACATCTTCACATCCAGTAAATCTGAAATTGTTTATGACTTTTTAAAAAATCCATTTCAGGAAAATAATCAAGATGGTGAACCAAGCCTAGAAGATGCAGGTAACTTGACATGGAGGTTCTTGTGATACCATTGCTCTTCAAGTTTGATGGAACAGGAACAGGTGAAATGTAAGTTTCCAGAGAATTACTAAGAGTTAGCCAACCTTTATTTTTTACAAGATACTTAGAAGCTTTATGATATAAGATAATGAAATTAGTAATGAGAAGTCACACTCATTTTAATGTTCTTTCCATGGGTTATTTGAATTATAACTGAGCATAATTTTTAAACTTGTAGAACCGAGGGATTTTCATTTTAATTGGAACTTAGAATGAAGGATAAGAATAGTAACTTGAAAGGTACATTGCTTCCACATGACAGGAAACAGTCTTGAACTAACCAAAGCTCAGCAGATGCAGTGGGAAGGCTATCTAGATTGCGAAGGCTTACAACTGAAAGCAGATAAAAGGAAGGAAAAGAAGAAGGGGGAAACTAAGGCATGACTAAGTGAGGGGAGAATATGTGACTACCTCATTATGCATACGTTGGCTTAGTTGTAATAAGGGTTAGGGACTAAGGAGATTATTCCCAACGGCTCCTGGGAAATGTGTGTTTTGGGATGAACTTTAAAGGAAATAGGAGAGGTGATCAAGTGGAGGCATTCTGGGGGGCAGTTCCAGGCATAAGATGCTGGCCAAGCAATTAGGTGAATTTGTTTCAGAGGCCAGAAATAGGATGGTGCAACTAGACAAGCAAAGATCAGAGGAAAGGAAGAGTCAAGATCTAAGCACAGAGATATGGAGGGGACAGGCCATGGGGGCGGGGGGGGGGCGGCTTTGGAGATAAAGACAAGATACTTGTGGAGGATTTAACATCAGCCAATGAAGGAATTTAAGAGGTGAAATCCAATGGTCAGTATGACAACAGAAGTGAGCAATTTTCAGCGTATGGGATCGACAGGAGTGGATGAAGGGGCAGCCATGGAAGACAACTGCAGTAGATTCCAGGTGACCAAAGTGTGGCCCAGGAATTTTTATGAAGGGACAGAGAAGAAAGGCCAATATTTTTATATGGTTATCAAGGAAGAAACAAGAGGATTTGGCCATGTCTAAATTATGGGTGTGGTAGAGGGAAGAAGGAAAGAGAAGAATAGAAAGAAAACTAAGCCTTTAAGTCTCACAGATTATATGGTAAAATGGTCTTTGAATAAGGAGAATGAACAAGGAGATTAGGGTTTGGGAGTAAAGATTAAATGTTTAACTTTGAACGTAACAAGGTTAAGACAAAGTTGAAGCATCCAAGCAAACATATCAGAGAGGAATGAGATTGAAATATCTGGGATAGAGAGGAGAGCTGGACAAGAGACAAAAACAGAACCCTGAGGGATGCCCTTGAAGGAAAAGCACATGAAAGGGATGGTAGGAGCAGGCAACTTGTGGGACCAAATTTCTCCCCTGAATCTACCGTCCTCCTCATCACTGTGGCACAACCCCCTACAACATCTTCATCCTCTGATTTTTGAAGGAAATAAAGCATGAAGAGATCACATAGCTCACCTACAAGCAGCATAACGTTCTCAAGAGGCTGCTAACATGAGAGAAGCAGGAATTGCCACAAATTCAGCAGCATGTAGGAAATAGTGAACAACTGTATCAAAGGTGGTAGAAACTGAAGGAGGCTGGGAACTGAAGCAAAGGCTTCTGAATCAGTAGTAAGGAGGTCACCAGGGATTTTCATGGGGACAACTTAAGTGGAGCCTAAGAGGTGAAAGCAATACTGAGGTGGTCAAAAACAGAGTTGGATAAGAGGAGATACAATAGGTGTAAGCAACTAAGTCCAGTGTTTGGAGGAAGGAAAGGAGAAAAACTGAAGAGCAGTTAGAGAGGGTAGATGGGCCAAAGAATGCTTTTTTGATTACAAGGAAAACAGTGGTGCAGTTGCATAATTAAGGGATGAGGAAGAGAGAGGTTAATAATATGCAGGAGAGGATGGATAACAGCCGGGGAGAGAGCACCTAGAGGCTAGAAGGACTTAGGTGTTCTCATCCCAGTGGCATGTGTAGGGTGGTACATGTAGGGGTCTGATAAGGATTTCAGGGTAATTTACTCATCAAATGTGAAAGGTGAGAAAAAAGAATGGTTCACAAGGAATGCCAGAGCTGGGAGAAGTGGAAGAGCAGGAGAAAAGAGAGGTATAGTGAGATCAAAGTGGATCAGAGCACTGGAGGAGCAAGATCAAAATATCAAAAGCTGAGATCAAAGACTTGGGAAACTGCAGCTGGTGTGGATCTTAAAGGGGACAACATGCCTTTAGCCAGGTTGATGACCAAGGAGGAAGGTATGGCGCACATAGGAACTGTTCATTGTGGTGTCACGTGTCTCCCCATTGTGATGTCTCTCTGAAGATGTCACTGGGTAAGTCTCCCAGGCTGACCCCTGACTCTAGACCAGTGTTAAGAAATTAAGCAAAGCTGAGTTTCAGATCAGTAGTGTTGGAGTCCACATACTGACCAGATTTGCTCAAATCCTTTCAATGATTAAATGATGAGAAATATGAGATAGTGACTTAATAGGGAGCAAAAGGTGCTTGGCAGATGAGTCTGTGGGACACCTGAATGACAAGTGAGTATGACACTTATTTAACAGAACCCGTAACTCTGAGATTGACACTACTGGCTCAAAGCAGCGCTGCCATGAAGAAAGCCCAAACAAGGATCTCATTCATACACTAAGGGCAAATCTTCAGATGACTTCACCGAACCTTTGTAATTGCCAATCCAAACATCAGCATCCAAACCTAAGGCACTCATACCCACCAAGATGGATCACCATCCAGCACTATGGAATCCCCCAGCCTTGGCTGCCTCCATTACTAGGCTCTGATGCAGGGGAGGCAATGCTACTAGAAGCCTCTTGGGGCATCATCCAATTCCTGCATTAAAGGTCACCATGCTGAAATAAATGCTCTCCCTGACCTCTTTCGGGCTGAAGTCAGGGGGAATTTTATATCACCATATAAGGGCCATCCTTTGGTTCTTTCGCAACGTCGGAGTGCTAAATTATAGCGAGCAAAGTTGACAAGGCCAGTGTCAAGGCTAGGCATGCCTGGGCACCTGCCATGGGCCTTTCTCCCCAAAAGGGGCCAAATGATGAGGGGCCAACCCAGCTGTTGGTTGCCCTCTTCACCGCTCCAACCAGGTTGTTCACCTGCCCCTTGTTCTGGCCATACAAGGGTGGTGAGAAAGAGGAGTGGCAGATGCCACTGTCTACTTGCTGTCAGTCTGGCAAACAAGCAAGAGGGAGCAATGGTGGAAAGGAGGAAGAAGAGCCATAGCAGCTAGTGAGAGAGGCAACAGGAAGGTAGACGCATGGGTAGAAGCGAAATACTGAGGGTGTCTTACGCCTGGTCACTCGAAAGCATGCGTGAAAAGCAGCTTACCAGCATCCTTTTCATAATCTCTTCTGGAAGGAAATAGGCGCTACGGCAGCCCCATCCCCTTTAGCGGTTGTGACTACCACACTTCGGAGCTGAGCTGGCAGGAGCCACCTTGCAATAAGATGGATGCTGGTGAGCAGGGGGTTCTGCAGTGACTGGATCTGTACAGTCCTCACACATGGACATGGTGAGATGCAACCTGGACCAGACTCTGCAGTGATGAGTGTGACAAGCCCGCCATCAGCATCAAATGATGCTGAAGTTCAGTGACTGGAACTTGGTCATTGCCAGTGATTGAGAGACGTAGTCCTGCTCTCCCACGATGACAGGTTTCAAACCACAATGTTGTTCCTGTGTCTTTGATGTTGCCCTCAATTCTCCCTGCCAGATCCATGTGCACATAATAACCGTGGCCTTCACCATCCACTCCATTTATCTGATAAAACAGACAACTGCCTATGAAACCTCGTGCCACAAGGAGAAGTCACAAGCCACTAATTTTTCCTGCCACTAAATCTGAGCTGGCTACCTCAAATGGTTTAGATGATTCATTATGACAGATAGATCTTCTGTGAAACACAGGGACCTATCCAATGCTGTCCACGTGCCACAAAGACCCACCACAAGCACAAGGTGGATTTATTACGTCAGGTAGGAACAGAGCAGGTCGCTGGAGGTCACTTAATGGTTCTGAAAAGGAGCTAGTCTGCTCGCTCGGGGCCTTGCTGTATGAAGCATCCAATTGCTGTTGGGCAAGCACTGAGTTCCACTTGCGCCATAGTGTTGGCCCCATTGAATCACAGTGGTGCGGCTGAATACTACCCAGGTATTGTTTCCCCTAGATCATATTTCTGGCCGGCTAAAATGCAAAGCTGTATCGCAAACCTGAGTGACTTGTTAATGTTGCGGCTGTCCCTGGCTGTCGTTTGAATAGCTAGTTATTTATTCTTGTAGGTGTTCCTGAGTCAGCCCTCATACAATGCACTCAAGCATGGCTGTTTATATAAATAAGCCTCAAACTGTGACCTTACAGTCAACTGTTTTTGTCTTTTAAAATAATGTTTCGGCCCCCCTTTTCCTCCCAACAGTATACACACAATTCCCAGGCAATCTCCCAACCGGGTAGTTTACAGAGTCGGACCTGCTAGGCTTTAGATCTGTTTCATATCTTGCATCCTATTCCCAAGGCATAATCTTTGGACTGTTCGCATTGACCAAGTTCCTTTGGCACTTCACCTTTTCTTCCCCTCTGACCTCCACCTGGTTTGCATGACAAATAGTTCCACTCTGTGCCTCTCTGGTTGCTCGTTAGCCTGCTGCATTATGAAGGAAGCAGTTTTTCATCGTCATGCAAAAAAGGCTTGTTGCCATGCTCTCAAAATGAGGAGAGACATCTCGGAAGAAATGTTGTAAAATGAGACGACACCTGTAAGGCAGCGAAGAAAATTACACGGACATGGCGCAAGATTAAATCAAGTGCAGTTCACCTCTTCAAATGAGGCAGCTGGGGGAGGGGTGTTATTTCCCTAACGGCTCACATTGGAAATGCAGCAAGGATATTAACCGTCTCTGGAAATTCGGCCAAGAGGGACATGGCCTCTTTTACGCACAGTTGCTCGTCTGAAAAAGCTGTGAATGTTCAAACTGTTCCACTGCCCCTCCCTTTACTCTGATCTCATCTTTGCCATGAGGACTAAATGTTTATTGCAAGGGAAGATATAAACCGTCTGCCCTTTCTGACATTTATTGAACCCATACTCAGCATTAAGTATCCTCACTGGCATCCTGGAGTGAGATAAATAGCAGTTTAAATGGCAGAGAGCAGGAAAGGCACTGTAGATTTTTATTTATGCATTCATTCTCCCAGGATTAGGAATAAAGATGCTGGGGGCGAAGGGGAACCATGTGCTAGGAACGCCAACGGTATCATCAAGGTACGAAATTTCTCAAGGTAATTGTGTATAATTGTCCACTTGCCTAACGCACACACGTGGAGGTACATTAAGCAGTTTCCCACAATTCCATGAGACACTAGAAATGGAATCCATGATGGGGAGATGTGGATGAGGAGCTGCCGCTGTGCTCAACAAGGTTAGTACACAGAAATCTGGAATGTTGCTACAGGGAACAAACTCTGATCTGCACACGCCAGGAGCAGACTGCATTACCACTGTAGTGAAAACTCTTAGCACATCCCTATATTTTCTTCTGTGTATGTGAAATCAGTGAAGTGTAAGGAATCAGGAGTAGGAATGGGAATCCGTTGGTTTTCCTCACCTGGCTTCCCAGACTTCGGCCTGCTTTCTCTCAGGCCGAGTGTTTACATGGATGTCCACCTGAAAGCAAGTCTAAGATTGTCTGTGAGCCAACTTGCACACACACAGCCAGTGTGCCTGCTCTGCAAGCAGAGTTTTTTTTTTTTTTTTTGCACATTTTGTGCAAACAATTATGTGTGTTGTGCAAGGAGCCACTAACATTGCCGAGTGTCTGAGACCTTTTCAGCTCCTCTTGATTCCTGTCTGGGGCCGAGCATGGGAAGACGTCCAGCAAGCACAAAAGAGCCAGATTCTGGCCTGGTCTTCACGTAGCTATGTGAATGGTTGTTGGTAGGCGGTTCAGGCTTCGGAGAATTGAACCTTGTCCTGAACGGGGTTGCACTCCCTCCTAGGGATAAGGTCCGCAGCTTGGGAGTGCTCCTCGACCCGGAGCTTTCACTCGAAGCTCAGGTAACAGCAGCGGTGAGGAGCGCTTTCCTCCAGCTTCGGCTGATTCATCAGCTGCGCCCCTATCTGGAGTACGACAGCCTCGCAACAGTGACTCATGCACTGGTGACTTCCCGTCTTGACTTCTGTAACACGCTCTACATGGGGCTGCCCTTGAAGACGGTCCGGATACTTCAATTGGTTCAAAATAGAGCTGCCAGGCTGCTGACGGGAACTGGACGTTATGCTCACATGACTCCAGTTCTCCGTCAGCTTCACTGGCTTCCCATTGAAGTCCGGGCCCAATTCAAGGTGTTGGTGATGACCTATAAAGCCCTAAATGGCTTGGGTCCTGGTTACCTGAAGGAGCGCTTGCATCCATATATGCCCAGCCTTCCCTTGAGATCAGCAGGAGAGGCCCTCCTCCGGGAGCCCTCAGTGAAGGAAATTAGGAGGGTGGCTACTCGGAGGAGGGCTTTCTCAGCGGTGGCGCCTAAGTTATGGAATGCGCTCCCCAGAGAGGTCCGCCTGGCGCCGTCATTATTTGTTTTTCGGCGCCAGGTGAAGACCTTTTTATTTATGCAGCATTTTAAATGTTAATATTATTGAATTTTATTCGGCCAGGGCGGCTTATTTTATTTTACTGTATATATTTTAATTGTCATTGTTTTAATGTATTTTGTATTCAATGTTGTAAGCCGCCCCGAGGCCTTGGCAAGGGGCGGCATAGAAATGTTTTAATAAATAAATAAATAAAATAAAAATGGTCGTTACATCTTTGAGGAAAGCAGTAACTTGCACAAAGAGGCAACGCAGCTGTGGGAGTAAAATCATTCTCACTACTCACAAGGATCCCAGAGTGAGGCAGAGCGTGTGAGATGTGCTGGTGCCATTGGAAGCAACAGTTCTGTCTCTTCCTGGGGACATTTGGAAATGCAGTGTTTATGCCAGGACGTCCCTGTGGTAGGAGTGTCCCTGCCCTGTTCCACTCCGAGATGCTCCCGCTGGGCTGGGACAACGAGCAGCACAGTGGAACACTGCCATGTGCTTTGTGTTATTTAGCAGCTAGCAGGGGGTGAAAGGATGCGTGCGTATTATTTGTCAGCCACAGCTACACATCACCCGCAGTGTCTAGTTCTGACCTATATCTCTGTACAATAAACAGGCTTCTCCACTCACCTCCTGTTCATGATAATGAAAGGCATTTCAGTAGATGGCAACACAATTTACCTTGTACACTGTAGCTTTTCTTGATGGCGTGGGATTTAATCTGGTAAATTCAAAGCAAAACGAAAAGCACTTAAAGGGCATACTGTGGCACAACCTACCATTTCAGGAGTTAAAAAAGCTTGTACTTCTAAAACAACATTTGGATCCCCAGAATTTTTAAAGTATAGTCTCAGGTCATCATTATTCCAAGACAAGAGATTGTCTTGTGTTTATGCAGTTCTAGTCCAGAAGCTTTATGCAGTAAGATATTGAAACAGGAGAAATGTGATCATGAAAACATCAGATAAGAAATTCTTGGAATGATTCACTGGTTTGCAGAAGGGAGGAGGATGGCACAGGGAACTATCAGGCCCCCCACCATCATGAGCTGGGTTTCTGGGGTCCACGATCAGAGACCCAGAGTGGTTCCAAGCTCCATCCTCTAGCATAAGAGGGAGCTGAGAATGTTCTGAGGGGTTGGGATCTTGTGAAGAGTTATGATCAGTGTGCCAATGTCACTGAAAATGACATTCTTAACAGAGTCCTTATTAAAACTACAAGAATTATTTATGTCTGAAAATACCACTGCAGCATAATCTGGTCCTAAATGAAAAACACATCCTTAAAGCTATTTAAAGACTATGCCAAATGCAACAAGGACAAAATTACTGAGCTTAGAGAAGAAACGAGAGAAATCTTCTGTGTAGTGTATAATTCTAAAAGATCGTCAACAACCAAGAGGCACTCAGGAAGTGCAAAACACTACTCACTAGATGGAAACATGCTCTGAATCCTCTTTTATGCAACAACAAGTCTAAACCAGGGCATTTTCTAGGCTACTCCCACCTCAGATTGAGGCTATGGAATGCGCTCCCCAGAGAGGCTCGCCTGGCACCGACTTTATATGCTTTTCGGAGCCAGGTCAAGACCTTTTTATTTACCCAGTATTTTAAAGTTTAAATATTTAAATTATGTTTTTATCCTCAGTCATGGGTTATTATGATGTTTTTAATATGATGTATTTATTGGATGATTTATTGTAAGCTGTCCAGAGATGTACAGTAATGGATGGGTTAGAAATACCCCTAATAAATAAATAATAATAAATAAATTTCTTTGTTTTAAACAACAAGCCCAAAACTGAAAGTCTGAATTCATTTTCCCTTTACAAAATAACCGTCCAACCATCAAGAAGCAGGTGCTCCTGCTCACACATTTCAAGCTCACAGAATCACATATTGACAGTTCCCTGCGATAATTCCTACATTTGCTTCCTCCAGGTACCCATATTTTTGTTAATGCTTGAACATAACATTCTTCAGCATTAGTGCTGTCAGACTGCCAGTTCTGAGTATCTACTCCTGCTCTGCGCGGACTGCTAAATCTTATGGAATATGATTTGAAGTCACGCCACTACAAGGAAAATGTTTTGTAGAAGCATAGCTATATAAGGAAATTAGAACCACGAACCGATGCGCAGTTCAAAATATTTGCTTAGAGGTATCCTGCATCCCATCACATTTCCCCCATTCCTTTTCCCCATCAAGTTTTTAATTCCTAACATCCATCCTTTCCAACAGTCCTTTCTCCATAGTTTGCTACAGTACGCCTCCTCTGAGGCTGCTGCCATTATTTCTGGACCTTCTACCCACTCAGCTTCAGAAAGGCCATGCTTCCCTGCCTGAGTAGCACCACCACACAGCATTGTGTGAGGTTCTCCCAGTCAAACAGGGACTTCCATATCCTTACACAAGCTTCTGTTGACAGTCTGCCTTAGGAGGTGAAAAAGCTTCTCTGTGTAAGCAAAACCTGTATTAAATCCTATATATAGTGGACTGAATCCAGGAAACTGTCATTATGATTATGTCTTGTAGAAAGTGCTAGGATTCCAGTTAGTCATGACTAATGTGTCCATTGATTCCAATGGGTCATAGCCAACCCTGGCCCAAACAGCTTGCTCCTCCTCTGCACACCTAAATCTACTGTGGGCAGAGCATCAGGGGTCCTCTGGAGACGATCTTGTAGATAACCCAAATGGAGTGACATTAGAGAGAGAAGAAAGCACTTGTACAATGTTAGTTTTAGGGCACTGGGATTTAATAACAGACCTGGATTGGGCCCAATGAAATATCCATATTCACTATTAAACAGATGTTAATAGTAAGAAACATAATGCAAAAATTTAATTATTGTTTTCCTTATCATTTAGAATTACATTTCGCTTCCCGTTAGCAGTATACTGTATTCAAATATGAAGGTACTTCAGTAAGCATCACTAATTATTTTGAAATGAAAAAGAAATTAAATTATACAACACCTTGTTATCCAATGCTACCATTCTCTTATATCAAACAAGTTGGCAGAGTTTAGTCAGTGTTTGTTAAGTTTATGGAAGTGTTTTGGACTTGCTGTGACTTATAAGGCATTCATGGTCTGTCTTGATTACAATAGCTGTGTAAAATGTTCTATGAGTGATAGGAACGTATTAAATTAATACATGAGCAACTATTTCTTTAGAAGAGCAGTGTTGGGAGGAGGGATTCTTCTCAAGAAGCATATATAAAGAATCTATTTTATGTATGTTGCTACACTTTTTGCAATAACAAAGGCAGTGAAACACTTGAAGAAATTTTTCCAACTTCTTTTGTTCTAGATTCTCTGAGATCCCTGCAGATGTTTCTCTGGAGCATGACCCTCCAAATTTGCTCTGAATTTTGCTTTGTATTAACGTTTGGTGCCATTTTGACAAAGTTCTACCCACCTGCTGCTTTAAAATCTTTCACACCTGGGAAATTCCACAGGTTTTATCAAAATTATTTTCACTTTTACTGACATCCCAGAACAGAGCCCCTCCAAATTCACCACAGCCATCTGCTTCAGCCAAAATTCAGTAGAAACTCTACTTTTCCCAAGATATGTCATTGTGTTTGTTGGGTTCTGTGATAACCCCAATATTTATTGGCATTGCAGAAGCCAAGCCCAGCTCCAGTCTTAGGAGAACTTCACCCTGCCCTTAATGCTCCTCTGACGGCAGGCAGCCTCCGTGCCTACCTACCCATGATGACAACCATGGGAACACTGAACAGAACCCTGCACTGCACATTCGAACTCACCAACAGCATGCCAGCATTTTAATCATGGCAACCCACCCCTGCCATCAATATTCTGTTGGGAGGCAGCCATGTGTCCTCTTCTACACAGGACAGTCCTCTACTTGAAGGGCCAACATACAACTGGTTTCTATTTTGAAGATGCCCACATATTTGAAGGAACATCCACATCCAGGTTACAAATCAGGAATCAACAGCAGGAAGAGCTGGGCCTTCAACAGCACTTAGACTGTCAACTGAGCAGCACGTATGCTCAGCACCTCATCACAGCCTTATACGCAATGAGATACACAGTATTCCTAGTTAAATGGTAAGAATGATAGCTGAATTTGCATCACTCTGTATAAATTACCATCTGTGCATTCTATGCCAAGCAGCATGCTTTTCAGCCCTTTATTGGTAATGCAGTTCCACTTTTTTGGTGATTCAGAAGTGGTCTCCCTACCAGCTTCACTCAGAAGCAACCCCAGGGTGTCAAGTGCAGGACCTGAGAGAAAAGAGAGATCAGTTTTTCTCTATCCCAGTATTCAGCTGGAAGAAGCAGAAGCAGCAACAGCAGCACTTTCTCTCCCGAATCCAAAACACTTTGCAAATCTTTGCCAATTCTTATCATAAACAAAAATGACATGAATGTCTCATTGATCTGCACTATTCAAATGATACAGCTCATCCCAGTATGAAGAGATCCATGATGCACCTGCCTGCTATACATTAGTTAAAGATAAGGAGGCTGCCAGAAAAATAGTGCTAATTCAGTCACACAAACTTGGTTGAATACATAGATTGAAATACACAGATGCACTTAAGATGTCATCACTCAAAGCCTAGGTCCAGACGAACAATTCAAACATTTGTGATTTTCCTATTATTTCATTCATTTATATTTCCAGTACTTTTTAACCTTGAAAATGGAGAATTCTGCCAAATTTGGCAAATTATCAAAACTGAAGTAAAATCCTCACTCATCCCTAGAAAAAACTTCCAGTGAACAGCCTGGTGTATCAAGGATCTATCAGCAGTTCATTTTCACTCAAAACAATATGCAAGTTTGACTTGCACAAAGCTTCAATCATGAATATGCATTCACTGAAAATGTTCAAAATTCGCCAAACATGCGCTTAGATTTAATTTGCACAGGTTTGTTAATTTGCACGATTTTCTTTTATACCCTGGACCAGTTCACTAGTCTATGGAGGAACTGTGTGCAGATTTGAAGAATCTGTGCAAATTTTGTATTTGGTCACCCTTCCTGATTTGCACAATTTCTCATTTGTGCAGCCCAAGCAACAATTGCAAATGCAACAGCAAATAAGTGCAAGATGAGAAGCGAAATGGTATTTGGAGAATCCTAGCAATCTTGAGCATCATTCCTTCATCCAACCTTAGGGTCAAGAGTGTGCCATGAGCTGTCCTATCTTAATCTAATCCCACAACTGTGTTTTGTAGTCCAAGGTTCCTGTGCTCACATGTTAGAGCTGGGAACTTAAATGGAATAACTGGAGTCTGAAATACAGAAAGTACAGCACTGTTAACGATGCACCAGGTCTGACCAATCCAGAAGTTTCATACAGCATGTTCCTCTCAGGAGGTGATGCTGCAGACCCTCCAGCTCTGTAGCCCCAGTGTACACAAACCCAGTTAGTATAATCTCAGACTCAGATCAGCATTTAAACCAGCATTTAAACCAAGATTCCTGGTTTAAATGCTGGAATCCCAAGCCCTGAGGTGTTTTGTGAGCAGACCAGCTGTTTCACTCAGACAAGAACCTTGTGCAAGGAAAAACTGGCTGCATCCAGGGAATCACTGTCAGAGAGGTTTATACTTTAGACTAGGGAAGAAGGTTAGCAACAGCAAATCTTCACCTGAAAAGTTTACTTCATTCCCAGAAGACTCTGAGAAAAAAAGCAAAACCCCTTCATACTTGAGGTCAGACCATAAGACCTAGCAATCCTGCCTTTTGTAGCTTCACAGCAGGCAAAGAGTCAACAGGAACAGTTTTCCCAAATACTAGATTTCCAGAATTGGATCTTGAGTTGCCTGGCAGCTACTGAAACAATAGGGAAATGCATAAGCCCATGCTAACAGACTAGGAGTTATCAACTTCTGCTCTGCTTAGCTACGTCACAATTGATGGAAGCTGTATTTACTATTTTGGTATATTACCTTTGTAGTTTACAAAAAATGGGGGAGAAAAGAAAAATCTTCATTTTTTCCCTTAACCAAACCAATAATGGCTAGCTGCCATGCAAAATCTGTAGGCATTGCACGGTTGCCTCCCAAGCATCCCTTCTGTCCATGCCTAGGTGGGGTTCCTCTGCTTGCATGGTGCTTGTGTAGTCATCAAAGCCTGAAGGAGATTCGGGTTGCAGTCATATTGTAAATGCACCTGTGCTTATCATTAGCCATTGCAGTGTATTTAAGTAGCATCCAGATTGCCCAGACATATAGATAAAAGCTCTTCCATTGTGTCGTGATAAAATACTTATTGATTTTAATGGCACCGTTCAAGTAGCAGGCACTACTTGATGTGAATAAGCAAAGCCTGATCGAGACCCGCTCGGCTCCTATGAAACAGTGCACACCATTAGCTCCTGATATAATAAAATCTTTTCAAATTTAATTAGATTTCTAAAATTGCAATTCTCTCAGTTTAATCTGGTCCATAAATTTTAACTTGTTCATCAATGTTCCTTCTATGAAGATAATTTATTTAGATTTACAAGTGCCGGCATGCAATAAATACCAGCTTTCTTGAGAGTTTTAGTCCATGTTTCGGTTCCAAAGCCACTAAGCATATAGAGTACTTCATCTGCTAGACTGGTGGCTGACCACTGTCAGCGAAGCGGTGGGTATGTCCTCTTCTATAGAGGACAGCCCTTTACTTGAACAGCTGGCAGAGGATGCTTTCCTATTTTGAAGACACCCCCTGTTTGAAGGACTGTCCAGTCAAGCCAAATTTAAAGATTAAAAGCCAACAGAAGGAAGTTCTGGGCCCTGAAGTTTCCCATCAACAGCACCTGGACAGTGGCCTGTGCAAAGCAGACAGGTCATCCGGCAATAGTCTTCCTCATTATGGCAAGATATACTATCTTTCTATTTAACTTATAAATATTACTTCTAAATTTGCATATATAAATAAAACTGATATAGGCACATTTATGTCTTTTTCTTGGTGATGCATTTTCTCTCTCTCTCTCTCTCTCTCTCTCTCTCTCTCTCTCTCTGTGTATTTGTGTGTGTGTGTGTGTGTGTGTTTGGTGATTCATAATGCTCACCTACTCATTCGCTGCAATAGCACTGCAATAGCAAAGAGATGTTTGGAAAGGGGATACAACATTAGCGGCACAAGTGCAGGATGACTACATGGTGGTGCTCTGTTTGCAATACAGAACAAGCAACTTGGGATATTGTGCTTGTCAAGATGGGTAGCTCAGAATTACGATATCATGATTCACCCTCATGCCACATGCACAAGAGACAAGCTGCACAAACAACACTGACACAGGGTAGAGTTTACCTAGACTGTACCGTTGGACATTGCAGGTGAGTGTGCCAATCCAAATGTTTTCCCATGGAAGAAACTCTGCGTGCTGGAAATTATTATGCTATGAATACTACTGTTAACCCTGCCTTCTCCCTGTATGCTAATTTTATGCATCATATAGAGGAGCATTCAAAACAGCATGGCAGTGTAAAAGCGGGGCCATCTCTCAAAAGTGTCAGCATGAGGTCCTCCTGCTCATGGAGGATGTCTCTGGAGTGTGAAGAACCTGTGTAGCTTGGAATGGAGATGGGATGGAAGAAGTTGAAAGCATAGAAGAGGGAAAGTTGCCAACACATAGTCCCAAAGGCAGCGGCTCCAGCCCTGTTGCCAGAAAACATGCATGCATCAGCATCCAGGCAGTTAAAGCAACCCTGAACATCTAAAGAAACAAATAGCAGCAAGCAAAACAGGTAGGAGGTGCTCAGTCTGCCATGGGCCATGATGAGCAGAACTCAAACCGGTGCAGATAGGCACTCACAGGGCTGCAGAACCTGGAATGGCCCCCATGCTCTCCCTACTCTGAACTGCACAAGCAGCAGTTTGGCCGGCAGGCACACTGCTGCATATAATCTCATAAGCAGGGACACAGGTCAAGGGCGGAGTGGCATCCAGCAGCACCTGAAGCATCACCGAAGCCAACTGAGAGACTGCACATGCGGTGAACTGGAATGGCAGGCCGGTTGTGGTATGAGGACGCATGCCTTCATTTCCTACTGCTTTGAGTTGTGTGCTCACACGAGTCAGAACAGAGGATGCACTCCAGGGAGGGGTGTGTGAGGATTCTATCCTGGTGGTGGGATTCCACTGGATTCCCTGGGCTTGGCTCCCCAGACTCCAGCCCGCTTTCCTGCCGCCATGAGTTTGCCTTCCTGGCGAGCGTGCTAGGCATTCATGAGGGGGCCCACCAGAATTCATGCCCATGTGCACACTGCACAAGAAGTACTCATCTTCTACGCTGCACGTGGCATGAGTGAAGGCTGGCAGTTGTGTAACCAACCAGCCTTCCATGAGCATTCATGGAGTTCCTCTTGGCTCACTTTCTAAGGCAGGGCTGAGCAGGAAAGGAAGTCCACAAAATGAGGAAGGATGGATTTGAGGGAGCTTTGTTGCAACCCGAACCCAAGGTTTTCGTGCCTTTTCCTAATTAGAATTAGAACTTATCTAGGCGTGCAGAACAGGGCAACCACTCTAGCTTGCAAGGTGCCATTTGCATTGGTCCAAACCCCCATGCCTTTTATTTGGTATTTATAAATGGAATTGCAATCCATCAGTGCCAACAACACTGCACAATGCTCAGCCCAGCATCACAACTATGCATAAACAAGAGGAAGAATCAGGATGCATGGTCCTGTATCTTTCACACTTTTAGTCCCTTGGGTAGTAATAGTTCATCACACTGCCTTTGTCTCATGCTAGCAATGTGTCATATACATTGCCTTCCTGAAATATTTTCTGGTTGATGATACAATATACATACAGACATATGCTAAGAAAATATTTGTAACATTCACTAAAGGCAACATGAATGTATTATATCAGAAATGTAATGGCTGATAATTTTAAAATGTGTTTATTTGTAATATTTCCACCACAGAATGTCCTTTTTTTGAAACAGTAGTCTATCAAAATGACTTATTGGGGAAAATTACAGCATCCCCAGTGAAATGAAAACAAATACTTACACAAATTAAATGCTACTGTCAAAGTTATCAAACAGAAAAAAAAAAAGTTTCTGTTTAGTATAAGACATAAAAATTATAGCTGGGAAACTAATATTGCCTAAAGTTTCTCCAGACATATATACTTCCTTGCATATTGATGATTGTTGGAAGAAAACCTGGTTTCAAGGAAATCATACAAATCACAGGATGGGATTTCTTTACTAAAAAACACCATTTTATTTCCTACAGCCAAGGTTTGACCACGAGGAGCAAGATGATCGAGGCCTTTTTCCTTGATGTCCGATCAATACATGGGGAGAGGACACTTCTGGTGTCCTATACCGGTGGACGACAGCAGCCTGAACAGGAGGACTTCTGTTCTCTGCATGACCCCAATTTTCCAGAATGCAGAACCACGCAGAGAGCTTCCAGGGAAATAGGAAGATGGAAATGCAAAAGGTGGTAAGGTGGTGGGGAAGGGGAACTGAGATCTCTCTCTCTCTCTCTTTCTCTCTCTCTCTCCCCCTCCACATGCTGGTTGTACCCCACCTCCCCAAAAACGACCTCAATAGTGCACAGGACTTTCTTTCACTACAGGAGGATAGGTACGGTCTCTGTTCTCGACGCAGTTCCAGATATAGGGAGAACTGCACGGGAGGCAGGGAGTGAAAGAACACCCCACACACATCTGCCCCTATTTGCTATGATCTGAAGGAGGATTCGACACGCACTTGCGGCTGGGCGCTTGTCCTGCTCTGGGATTGGAAGCTCTAGCTGCCTTGCAAGGAAAGCAACACACTTCTAATTCCTCTTGGAAGCTCCCAAGTGAAGAGGGATAGTGGAAGCACCGAGACTGATCTTTGCATCTGCTGGGTGGTTGAACTCCACACATTGGGCAAGTGGAGAAAAGGCTCACATGCCTCCTGCACCCATTCTCAGCTCTGCACTGGAAGGGGATGGAGAAGGAGACTATTTCTCCCTGACATTGTGCTGCATTGCATGGATGCAGTATGAAGTTAGCCATGAAACATCACCTCATCAAGCAGGAACATGTCTGGGCAATCACTAATTTTGGATTGACCACCCAAAATTTGTAAAGTCCTAGCACTGGTAAGAATTGTTGAGACACATATTTAAAAGGGGAGTAGATTCCCTTTGCTAGTCTTAGCATTTATACTCCGAGTAATGAATAAAGCTTTTCTGCTCTTCCTTCATTCCTTCTTGAAGAATAAAATGGAACAGAAGGCTGAAATTTACACTGCTGTATAAAAAAGAGGAAAACAAAGCTTTCTTGAAATTTTATGATGCTTTAAAAGTTTTGTGCATGAGCAGAAGAAATTATATTGTGCTTCCAAAGAAGGACCACTGTATTTTTTAAGGGGCAGTGTAATTCTGTTGAGCAACACTTACCAAGAAGAATAGCCAAAGACAATGCACTGGCAGCCCTACAAAAGGAGAAAGGATGACAAATAAAGAGGATAGGTGCAATTTCAAAAAGAGAGAATCCGTGTTTGTTCTTGGCAATGTTTTTTAGTTCTGATCGAATAAACACATCTACCATGATTAATGGTAATAATACTCAAGGAGTAAAATTCAGACAACACATTGACTGGGTTCAAATATTATGGCAAACAACCCTGCATTGTTTGCTTGCCTTACAGGTTTTTGCCCAAACTTACCAATCAGATTATTGCATGGTTCCCTGGGCAACGTGATTTCCACACTCTCCATTCCATCCTCCTGCTCTCGTCACAAGTCCCAACACCCAGCTTGAGGGGAATGTCCTTCCTTACCCTTTTTCTTCCTATGGACTTCAACTACTTTGTCCTCTCTCATTGGCCCACTAAGGTTTGGAGTGGGTTTACTCTTTCCCTCTACATCTCTACAACACTTATTAGCCACCCCAATCCACAAAGGAACTTTTTCTGAATAGTAATAAACACTTTTGCCATGATCTCCCCCTCTTCCTCTGTGCATTTACCCACTTCCCTATTTCTGAAAGTAAACAGGGAGAAGGGCCCATGGCTTGGTCCACAGCAATAAAGTGAGTGGTAACGCATGTGTTGCTAGGTTGCTGGGTGTAATAAAGAACAGATGATGGAGCAGCCACTTCAGTGACCACTCTTTCCATGGGACTCTATGGTGTTTCCATAATACACAAAGGTAAAATGGAGATCCCAGGTCCGGACAACCAAATAAACCATAGTGAAACATGGAAACCTTTGATTCTCTCTGTGGTTCCAGGAGACCAAAGGCACCATGCAGAAACACCACGGCTGGGTTTGGATGGCACAACAAATCCACAAGGGCAAGAAATCACCAAGGCTTCTTGTGATATGCAAACCTGGGCACTGAGTATAAAGAAGTGAGCTTAGCCACCTGATTTTTACATGGTGATGCTAAGAAAAATCTTTGGGCTTAGGGTATACTGGAAAGCTGGGAAGGACAAGTATGCCTTTTTTGGGGGGGGTATGTTTTCACAAAGGAGGAAGTAAAGGGATGCATCTGAAGACAATGGGAAAATAAACCTGCTTTTGGTAACCCCAACATGTGTCATAATTTTACATCAGACATAATTATACACCAGGATTATTCACCAGGTGCAAAAAAATAGCTTCTAGGAGGACCTCACTATCCAAGGAAGCCATTGGAGAAATTTATGAAGAGGTAAACATGACTGTAAGGCTTGTCAACCTGTAACTGTAAAAGTTATGATGTCAGATAGAAACCCTGTAGTCAAAGACTGTGTCTTTGGATACTATGTATTATAAAACATTGGCCATAATGTAGGAATTGAAGGCAGGGAGGGTTGAATTAAGTGCAGATGCTATGAGCACACTAGAATCTTCCTAATGGCTAGTTCTATGCAGTTCTCACCTCAAGTCCCTCTTTATTATTTGTTGGGATTCATTGAAACTCCCATTGCTGAGTTCTTCAGCTTGCTACTTCTACCAAAGAGGAAAACCAGCCACTGATCATTTGCCCTTTCAACTGACAAGAGAGTAAGCATAGCTTTAACTGGTGGTTGCCCAGTAATTTCATTATTTACTGTTTCCAGAGCATTGCACAAACATATCATTTAAAACACATATCTTCCCTGCAAAGACTCACAATTTTTGTTAGGTGAACAGGAACGGAAGGAAGCCAACTTACAAACACAATATTCCCCTCTGTGCCCACAGGCACACTCACACAAGCACTGACATTTCCTAATCCTGTTGGAACTTTCATTGAAAATCCCATTATTTCTCCTGAACAGTGTCCTCAGTTCATGCAAAATTCAGGAGTAACTCTTATTTCCAGTCTTTATCATAGGTGATACATTTTTAACTAGTGAACAGAATAACCAGTCCTGGTGGGATATATATAATCACTACATGACAAGGGGCAGGTTTTCATACCATGAGAAGCTACGGTGTTTTGTTTTGTTTTGTTTTGTTTTGTTTTGTTTTGTTTTGTTTTGCTTTTGTTGGTTGGTCTGCCTTGCCATCCAAACCCAGTCACTGAATTTCAGCATGGTACATTTGGTTGCTGGACACCACGGAGAGAAAGTTGCATGGTTTCCACACTTCAGCATAATTCTTTATGATGCCTGGACATATGAGCATCATTTTTCAATTTGTAGTGAAAAAACACCATAGAGTCCCATGGGAAGAGCAGCAAAGAGGCTACTCTAGACATCTGATCTCTACTATCCACAGCTTCCTAGCAACACACACTTGCTTTGTTCCAATTGGCTGAGTGCTATGCCCATTACCCTGATTACTTTCCACAACAGAGTAAATGCATGGAGAGAGGTGGAAACCATTATGAAAACTGTGCTTAGACATGAAATATGAAGGGCTGCATGCTGCAATGTGTGAATTCAGTCAGTGTGGTCTTTTGAAACCAGCTTGGGAAATCACTCGGGGGTCTCACTGAAGTCTGTAGATGAGCTCTGCCAACTTCCAGATTCTTATCTTGCTCCATTACATTCAGTAGGGAATGCTGCTCTGAACAGTCTACTAACCTTATCTAGATGCCTTTTGGCCTCTCTTTTGAGTCCCCTCTAATTTTATCCTGAGCAGAAAAATCAGATTTCACCCCAAAGTTGCAGTAGTAAGTCCATTTGGGGACAAATCTACCCTTTCCCTTTGGTCTGTGGTGGAGTGGAGAAAGTGGTCTATTCTGTATAGCAAACCAGGGCAACTTCAGTAGCTTACTATGAGGAGACAACTGCCATAAGAAGGTATTTGAAGAAGGCCCCGGATGTGGCAGCTCTACTAGACACATTGGGCCTTCTTCCTATTGAGATGCAAGTACATTTTTATTGCATTAAACTTAGGACAATTTCTCTTTTGTGGTGAAGAAATATATGAGGCAGAGTACAAAAGAAGCATAATGCACATGAAGGAAAACCACGATCCTGCCATAATGAGAAATTGGTCATTTGCAAATCACCTTCCATTAACCATCTTGCTTACAATGTACATTTTAACGCAGCGTTTAGGAAATGCAAAACAATGTTTATGTACATACTCCATCAATTCTAAAAAAAGTCTCATATTACACACTATAATTAGCAGTGACTTGACAAATTAATTAGAGCCATTATTCCATGTATTCTCAACACCACTTAACACTTCTTTCCTTTGAGAAAATATCCTCCAAATTGCAAGCATTATTAAAAATGAGAAATGCCACAGTATTGTAATATTCAGTCCTCTCCACACCCAGCCCCAAGTGTGAACTTGTTGTAAAAGTTAGGATGAAGGAAGCAGGGAAACGATGCTATAATACAGGACCATTTTGAAAAAGTGCACCATGAGAACCAGCAAGTACCAGAGCATATTTAGGAAACATTACTGTAATCAACAGAGTACAGATTTTTGTTATTATCCACAATTGCTGAATGGATCCTCCATGTACAAAGGCAGCGCACCCCTAATTGCCAGATCTTGGGAATAAAGCAGCTGATGACCAGTTTTGCACTCTGCCTCAGAGCACCAGAAGGATCATGCTGGCTATCGTTGGAAATACAGTAAAGGCCTATAGAAGCTTTTGGTTTGATCCTGCAAAGTGTTTTTGTGTGAGGGTACAGGGCCCTGGGGCTACTCCTTGATCGGACAGTCATCACATCAGGGCTGCTGCACTAGCAAGGTTAAAGCCAATGTGAGTCCAATACAAACACACACAAAATGCAAGCATGGGCTTTGGGCACCTGCCATGGGACAGCAAGCCAGCCCAGCTGCCTCCTGGCACAACCAACCGGAGCACAAGCTCAAACCATGAGAGCAGGCAAGGCGTCTACTGGGCCATTGTCCCGTCTCATTCAGAGGACTCCATGAGGGGACCGGATGATGCCTTCCCATTGTGCCACTCTGGTGTTTTCCAACATTCCTTTGACCTTTCTCCTTGCCAGAGGGACTCTGATGAGACCATCTTCTCCAGCCTCCAGAGGTTCTGGACTTGAACTCCCAGCAGACCTAGCCAGTGTCAAGGTTGGCAGCCCGGCATGTAAACAATCCACACTTTCACGAGCAATAAAACTAAAGTCCTTTAATGCTAATCATCTACAAGATTTACAACTCTATAGATAAGCCCTTCAATTGAGGTCTTTGGTGTGTAGATGTTAACCCTCTAATGGCTTCTCTCCCCGAGCCCATGTGGGTCTACTCCTCTAAGTCACGCCTTTCCTCCCTCTTACGTAACAAAGACTGTCGCTGTTCATATCTTTGTAGAATTTGACAATTGGCTGCTCGAGAGAAATCCACCATGCCCACTGAGTCTTCTGTATCATGCTCAGGGAGATCAGCGTCAGAGGGGGAAGGAGCAGTTTGCTCTGCCTCCTTCCAAGTAGAACTTGCAGCTTCCTCCTTCTCGGGACTCTCTGGCTTCGATGAGGGCTCAGGCGTTTGCTCAATGGACTGGGAGTCAGAGGGAGGTGCAGCTGCTTGCTCATCCGCCCCTAGACTGGGTTGTGGGGTTGGCTTTTGGGCCCAGGGTGTCAAGCACAAGACCTCCTCGTGAGTCACTGTCTCTGTCGGGGCTTCCTGCACGACAGCCCGGATGGTCAAAAGTCAGGCATTCTGGGGCTGCAGTCCAAAATGCCTGGAAGGTACCAGGCTGAGAAGCTCAGTGAAGGGAAAGGCGATGTCATTGCTTCATACTACTTTCCAGTCCTCTGCCTAGAAGCACCCCACAGCTGTGGGGAGGCCACACTGCACCTGGCAAGGAACGCTGCTGGCAAGCTGGGCTCCCACACCTCATCCCTAATAGTCCGGAAGTTCTGAGAAAGGACAAGCAGATGCTAGATCAACTGAGCTTATCCACGAGCCAAAAGAGGGGTCTGGCTAGCTGGACTGTGAGTGTTTTTCATTAGGGAGTTTTTGAGAATACAGGGCAGAATTAAATGCCCAATCCTAATTAGCCCTCCCCACATGAAAAGGAGGGAGGCTATTATCAAGATCTGGTAAGAGTCTGTCCCCTGAGTAGTAACACCTTAAAAAGCTTTACTGGCACCCCAGTAAAGGGGTGAATTCAGTGGCACCCTTGGCTGAATTGATACTTTGCATACTGCGTCACATACCGGGGCACCCAAGACACCCCCCGCCCCACCATGAGACGGAGCAGTCCTCAAGTTACAGCACTGAGGAACTGCGTCATCCTGCAAGGCCACCCTTAGCGCAGCTGCGCTGACCAAGCGTGCCTTCTGTCGCTGGCCGTCACTGCAATGGTAGTTCCCAGTCAGCATACAACTCTTTCAAATATATCGTGTTTTGCAGAATTCTTGATAAGAAAAGGCTGCTTCTGAGAGTAACTATGCCTCTAGAGTTCCTACTCAGGTAAAACATCCAAGGGATTTCAAGGGAAAGCAAAACTTTCAATTAAGCTTGAGAAATTCCAAAAGAGGCTTTTTTGCATCCACCCCTGTGCATAAATACCCCTCCTCATAGAAGAGTGTCCTCATGACACGATCACATCCATTTTCCATCCAATTATTGTTTTTGTTCTTATTGCTGTTATTAAGACATTGCTTTTATACTCTGCCCCTTCTCCTCTTATGAGGAACCCAAGGGGGCGTACACAGTTCCAGTTTATCCTCAGAACAACAACCCTGTGAGTGTCATGCATGAAGCTCCGCCAGAAACAGTGACTCACGAGGAGACCTTGCACTTGGCACCCAGTGCCCAAGAGTCGACCCCACAACCCAATGCAGGGACGGCTGAGCCAGCTACTATGTCTTCCTCTGAGCCTCAGCACGTTGAGCAAACGCCTGGACCTTTATCAGAGACAGAGAGTCATGAGAAAGAGGGAGCTGCAAGTTCTACTCAGAAGGAGGCAGAGCAAACTGCCTCTTCCCCCCCGCCCCCCTGATGCTGATCTCCTTGAGCCAGAAACAGAAGACACAATAGATGTCGTGGATTTTTCAAGAGCCCAGAACAGGTGTATTTTACGCCGATTTGAACAGCTGCAAAGTAGACTGCGTAAGAGGGAGGAAAGGCGTGACTTGGGAGGATGATCCCACGTGGGCTCAGGAAGAGAAGCCATTATAGTCTGACATCTGCTTAGCAAGGACCGCTATTAGGGAACTTATCTATAGAATTGTAAATCTTGTAGACAATTAGCATTAAAGGACTTTACTTTTATTGCTCTAGAATGTGTGGAATGTTTACATACCGGGCTGCCCCTCACGGCAGTGAGGCAGGTTAGAGTGAAAGGCAATAACTGGCCCAAAGTCACCCACAGGGCTGCATGGCTGAGTGCGGACTAGAACCCAGCTCTCCTGAGTTCTGGTCCAGCAGCAACCACTATACCACACCAGCCTTCTGGGCTGCACAGACTTTGCCCACACCTGCCTGCACCCCACAGGTGACTTCTTTGGTGAGGCAGATGAACTCAGCTAGCCTTCCCAACCCAGGGCCTTCCAGATTGTCTGGGTGACAGCATTCAGAATTCCTGAGCATTGGGATGGGACCAACGGGAGCTGGCCCAAAACATCTGGAAGGCAGCTGGCCTGCAAAGATGAACTAGGCATGGGTTCCACAGCTGTCAGGTGCATAATGTTCTATTGTATTTCAATGTACTTTATTGTGTTGTAAGCCGTCCCGAGGCTTCGGCAAGGGGCGGCATAGAAATGTTATAATCATCATCATCATCATCATCATCCCAAGGACGTGCCCCATCACACATCACAGTGAAGGTGTTACTAACACCATAGTGAGCCAACCTGGTTTTAGGAGAAGATAATACTTCAAAGAAGACTTTTAGTGTGTGTTTTCCATAGCTGCTTAACTCTATAATAAATACAGAGCAGAAGAGAATAGAAATCGGACAAAATATGTTCTTGCTATAGTTGCAGGAAAGTTGTTATTAGCAATTAAGCCACTTCTGCTTTTCCTCCTTTTCAGAGTCACCTTCCTCTTTTCTTTCTCCCTCTTTTTGTGCATTGCTCTAGAGCACTAATTGACATGCAGATCAAGCATTGACTTCCTGTTAGCTCAGATAAGTCAGGACAACAGTGCAATGGAATTTCTCTGCAAGAATAATAAAATGGTTCACTCACACTTTTTAAATAAGAAGGGCAATGAGGAAACTGTTTAAATGGTGATATATTGTGCACGTACTTCTTTAGCAAAGTTTGAATAAAGTAATTGTTGGGCAGCAGTATAAAATAAGTGATTTTTCCCCCTAAGTGCCATTACTGGCATATCAAGCAAACATTTCAGGCCTGAATTCTACACATTCAGCTAGTAATGGGATTTCAAAAATCCAGGAAGCTTCCCTGAAAGAAAGAGCAAGAAAGGAGGGTGTCTTTTGGCACCGAACCTGTATTTGCCATGTATAGTCTGGGCTTCGAACTGTTGTTTGTTATTTATTTATTTGTTTATTTGATACATGTCCCACTTTTTTCTTAAAAAACAAAAACCTCAAAGCAGCTTACATCATTCTCTTCCTGTTGCTCTCAGTCTTACCAACCATAGCCAAGGTGGGTTGGGCTGAGAGTCTGTGACTGGCGCAAGGTCACCCAGTCGGCTCCATGGCTGAGCGGGGACTAGAACCCGGATCGTCTGAGTCCCATACCTGTGCTCTTAACCACTACACCACACTGGTTCTAGACTGAAATTATATTGCATGTTACCCTGAAACCATTTCTACATGGAATGAGAATGGCAATTACATATGTATGAACCTATGCAGTTCTTCCTGAGCACTCCTGAATACTCCCTAGAGAGAAACTATATATTTCCTGAAAGCCACTCAAATAGTAAACTACTTCTGCCCAATGATTATTCATCCACAAACAGCAAAAAAGCAAACATTCTTCTTGCCCATCATTTTCTACTGTTTCCTTGTTTTTAGCTTCCACGGAGTATTTGTTTTTGACAAATCAAACACTTTTAAACCCCTTTCATGCTACTCTTGGTTTCTTTGCTGCCCTGTTTCTTTAAATTTGTTCACTACTCGTCCCCTACAAAAGCCTCCGAAACAGCTTACAATAAAATAGTTCATAAATTGTACTAAATAACAGAAAAATCATAATTTCCTCTAACCTTAGAAAGGGCTTCTCTCGTAATCACGCAAGCTGAAAAAGATATTCCAATTTGCCACGTTATCTCATCACAGTTCATTTCCGAGTTTTCTGTCAATTTTAGGTTAAACATTTCAGACATGTGGGTGTTCTTTGTGCTATGCTGCAAGGAAAGCATTTTCTACCCTCATGTGTCTGTCTGAGAAAGTTTTCATTCTTAAAATATGCCTCTTTTAGATTTTTCATAGTTCAGCCTCAGAGTATGTACTACATGATTTAGATTCCAATATGAAATGAGTTCTTAATTTCTAAGGTCACCCATTCACAATACTACCCTTTCAATGAAAGCACCATCTTTGCCTCTCTGCTCATTATTACAATTACTGGAGTTGCCTGTCAATGGCAGGAACAGGAACATACCGAGACTTTTCCTCTGCATGAAAAGTTGCTCATGTTTCTCTAACATACCAATAGAAATATAACTATACAGTGGAGGTACAGTATAAGGCTATAATAACCTGAAAGGCAAGCCTTGTACACAATTCCATCATCCCTGTGGCTGATGTTCCCAAGTCTCCAGACTCAGAGGCTTAGTCGCATCCAGCACAAGGTGTGAGAGTTCTGCACCTCACAGCCTGCCTTTTTCCTAGATGGCCCTTTTCTGCTGTCTGGATTTCCTGCCAGGGACAAGGAAGGAATGAGGTTGGGCACTGACTGGAATCTGTGCAATGCTGCAGCTCCAGCCTCCTCCCCTCACCCAAAATGCTCCTTCCTCCCCAGAGACTCTGTTGTGATCTCAAGCGGGGATCAAAAGACTGGGAAGAAATGCCAAAGTCCTATTCCAAAGAGCGCTTTCACCATTCAAAGGGAAGAGGGCTGCGCTAGGGACCAAGTAGCTCTAGAGCTCACACGATAACAAACAAACAAGTCTGCACGAGCTATTTTGCATGTGCTCTAAAGTCTCAAAAACAGGCCCAGGGACAGGGCAGAGAAGGCTATTTGATTTCAGGAAAAAAGGAAGATTTATACACAGGAGCAGGAGGTGAAGCCCAGCACCACCACCACCTGTTGTTATGTATTTCACACATGGAAAAAAGACAGGTAACCCAGGAGATCAGGTGCAAAAGGGCACTAGGAGATCAGGTGCAAAAGGGCACTAGGGTCCCTGCACCGCTTTTTCCACAAATGCCCATGGAAAGCAGAGGCGTTGGGGGAAACGGCCTCCAAGGAAAGACATGGGACCTCAGCCCTAGTGAGACACCCCGTAACACGGAAAGTTGACTATCCCACAAAACACACCCAAGGGACTGGGTGGACCCAAAGTTGTTCTTTAGATGCCATTTAATAATATTCATCCTAACAGTTATACTGGGATTGGCGCATTACTGCTGCTTCTGACAGGCAGGATTTTCCTCAGGTGCGCACGCCTGACAAGGTCGTATTTTTGCAGGGCTTTGCATACAGATCCATGCATGCATGCCCACGTGATGATTGGTAGATCCACAGATGATGCAGAGGAGTTAATACAACTACCAACTGGCTAACATATTCAGAATACATTGAACACAAAGCATTCCACTGGATCCAGTGTCCCCATAAAATGTCTTGGGCTATTACTATTTAATCTTGTTTTTGTATGTTATCTGGGAAGTTCTACTGAAGGGCAGTAAATGGGTGTGTTGTTGTCGTTTTTATATAAATAGGTGAACAATCACAGGGTGTGCATGGCCTAAGGTCAAGAGACTTTCTGGGGGAAAAAGAATGCAAAATGTCAGCCACTGAGAGAAGCATCAAAAGAACATCTTCGTATCCCACTTTAGCACTGAATGTAGGAAGAAACAGGGGCTGTGAAAGAAAGGAGATCGCCTAATAAAGCATTTTCAATAAAGCTTTTACCAATATATGTAGACCCTTCAGGGGGGACCAAACCTGAGATTGCTTGGGCTGCAAAATAAAAATTACAAAAAACTACAGGACCGCAGTGTCTGTTCTTTAATGTGCAGTGGGAAAGTCTGTATGGTGGACGAGGGACAACCATTCCATCACACAGAAGTGTCATACTCCTGAATGAGACAATTCCATCATAAAACAGGAGCCATCTGGCAACTGTTGATATATTGTCAGAAAAGGGCATCAAGGGGGAAGCCTGCATTCTCCCTGGCTGATGCTGCATAGATATGACCATACCCAGCACGGTCCTTTGTGGGGGATCCCACTCTCTTTCTGCAGGCAATACTGCCCTTTGCCACTAATTTCAATTTTTCCTTGAGTTAGCTCTTAGGTCTCTAGTCTGTTGAGTTCCTTGGAATCAACCTTGTAATGTCACACAGGTACAAGGATGTAATGAAAGAGGGAATGATAGCCCAAAGACTAATTCACACAACACCATCATCATATTATTATTGTCATCTTGTCATCTGTGTACATGGCCATTTACAGAGTAACAGCAATAACGATTTACAGCACAATTTAAAACCAGCATACTTCTGAGGACCAGATGCTCCAGACAAACATAGCCATAAATATCATGCAGCTCTTGCAAGAGCCCGAGAGGCACCTGACTGGACACTGTTGGAAACAGGGCACTAAACAAGATGGATGTTTGGCCAGATCTAGATGGGGTCTCAAATTATGATGAAGAGGGAAACATAGGAAATGGAAGGAAGAGAGTGCCCTGAATTGCAGATGAAAGGTATGCAGCATCCCTTCACTACACATGTCCCAAACTCTGGTTTAAAGGACGAACTGTTTTTATATGTTGACACAGCCACTGTGCAATCACAGCTCATGTCGGACTGCTCATTCATGCAGCTCACTGAGTGGCCTTGACTATTGCTTTTACTCAATATTGTTGCAAAGGTGAATAAAATCGGAGTACTCGGAGGAGGGCTTTCTCTGCGGTGGCGCCCAATCTATGGAATGCGCTCCCCAGAGAGGTCCGCCTGGCGCCGTCGTTATTTGTTTTTCGGCGCCAGGCGAAGACCTTTTTATTTAAACGTCATTTTAATTGTTAATATTATTAGCTTATTTTATCTGGCCAGGGCGACTTATTTTATATTGTTAATTTGTTTTATATTTTTAATGTATTATATTTTAATTTATGTTGTGAGCCGCCCCGAGGCTTCGGCGAATGGGGCAGCATAGAAATGTTTTAAATAAATAAATAAATAAATAAATAAATAAATAAATAAATAAATAAAAAAAATAGGATAGACCTAATATATGCTGTTCCAAGAACCTTGGAGAAAGGATAGAAAACATGTGGGGTTGGTGTCAGATTAAGGGTAGAATCCTATGCAAATTGAGTAAGAAAAGTCCCACAACCCCCAGCGTTCCTCCAGTCAAGTTTGCTACTTAACAGATACGAGGAGTCGTGAGATTTTTTTCCATCTAAACACGCAAAGAATCACACTCTGATTTACTTGCCCTTTGGCTGCATTAAAAAGAATGGAAACAAAATCCAAGTGATTGCAGTTGATACTGAGTATGGCTGACTTATTCTGGATCCAAACCACAGCAAATAAAAGTACATCTGCTCATCCATACAAAGCCTTTGGTTGTGGTCACCCTGAATTGACACCATTTGACCCAGTCAAGTACATGCTAGAACAATATGCAAATATTTTTCTGTGCCTTCATTTCTGGTTTTTTGACTCTGAGTATTTGAATACTGCACTGGACATATTGGCTTCAAGCTTTCAGCATCTTTGATTGCTTCTCATGGATGTCATTGACTAATTTGATCACTGAGTATAGCGTTTTGCCATTTAGTCGATAAAGCAAGTCAAATGTTGGAAGAGCGGGAAGCATATGGACAGGGGGAAAACAGCAGAGATAACCGCATGCAGTAATAGCCTAGCAAACCTTGACAGTAAACATGTCGGTTCCTGCTACTGACATTTTTAATAACAACCTGTACTGCTTAAATGCTCACAATGTTTCCTTCTGCACTGATTATTTGTAAAAGCCAATCAGTTAATAATTTTTATGTACCGGATGTATCAACACAATCAGAAGCAAACCCAGATTGCAAAAACAAAACAACCCCTGTCAAAAAGCAGCTACATTTTTCATTTGAAAAAACTCACCTGTGAGATTTGCAATTGCCCAAGAAACAAGAGTTCCCCTTTATGTATTTTGAGAGGAGAAATACAATGGACGTTGCGTTAACAGTGCCTTTGGGGTCTAACGCATTGTTTTGAAATAATACATTATATGATGCTTTTGTATGGGCCTATTGAACTGTCCCAGTGACAGATTTCTGCTCACATAAGGCAGTTCCACAAGGCTTCACGCCGAATTTCTACCAAATGTACAGTTTGTACGCCCAATTTGTATTGTACTCATCCATAAGGTGTGACACTGACTTTTTCTAGTCTCCCCTATGCATAGTCCCCCCCACTGCCAAAAAAAGGCTGCTCTCCAGAGGCAGGTTCCAGAACTGAGGGTACAGCAGACTTGAACAGGGTCAGCAAAAATCAGGTGTCCTTTGTAAGAGGAGAAGCTTTTTTTTTTTTTGCTACAGCAGAATCATCACTTGATACAACAGACTTTGTTTTGTTTTGGTGCATAGATGCCTCGAAGGCAGGACAAAGTAATATGCACATGCATTAAATGCAGAAACAAATAATGTCTAACTCTCCTTCCCTTTTCACTCCTCCCCTCACTCTTCCTATATACCCTTAGTTTTTCCCCATGCATGGACTAGACTCTGTTAGTAGTGACGCCTTTAGCCCCACCTGCTGTGGCTCAACAGTAGGCTTGGCTTACTGCTGGGACTAATCTGCAATCCTTGTTTATATTTCTCCAGCAGACCTTGCAGCAAGAATTTTCTAGCCTGTTACAAGAAGGAAAGGGAACTGGCTAAGCTTCCATGTTGTGCCAGGTTCTGTGGCTATCTAAATTCCCCTTGTTTCTCATCTGATCTCCATTCAACCAAAACTGTCTAAATATAAAGTCCTCTGGATCTTCTTGAGAACCTGGAGAGCTGGACTGGGATGCATTTAGCTGTGACATGAACTTCATTCCATGAGGTCTTCAGGCTTACCATGGGCATTTCTTCCCTTGGAAATTCATTATAGTATCCAACACCTGCCACCCCTTTGTTCCTCCTCCCCATGAGAACCATCAAACTTTGCACTGAATTTTGGTTCCTTCCCACAGCTGCATCTTTTCATATTTGCTATTCAGGAAAAGGCCATCCTTCCACATTTGGATACAGGCAGATTAAAGTTGAACTCCAGGATAAAAGAGAGTACTACACCAGCTCTGTGTTAGCTGCTATAGGCACTTTAACAATGGGCTTAAAACTACCTCCTGCAGTGTGGTGCAATGTTCAGCACAGATAGGGATCCTAGTGTTAGGCTCATGGTGTAGCCATCTGACTGCTGCTGGTAATGAGGTTGTTTAGGGATACATCCAATCCCCCCATCAATAGACCCCTTCCAGGTTGGTGTCTGAATCACAATGCTTTACTCCTGCTATATACTTTAGGGATCTATGCCACATTTCATTGGCCCCCAGGCAAATTCACACATATTGCCAGGAGACATGGGTAATGCATCTGTTTTTAGCTGCCAAATGTGTGAACCTCAAGCACTGACACACTATGACCATATGAATTCAAGAGGTATGCATTGAGGAAATATTATCTCTAGCAGCCTCAAAGCAGTCAGCACATGAGATGAGGAAAACAGTGAAATTGCCTGCAGTGAATTCTTGAAGCCATATGTGGCCAGGGATGCCAGCAGGAATCAGCTGTGCAGGGGAGGGCTGATTTGATTCCTGCATGTTGCTCTTTTTCTTAGGTTATTCTATTTATTTTATATCGTATTTTATTTTATTGCTGAAATCATAGGGGTCTGCGATGATGAGTCTGTTCAATAAATGGGTGTGTTGGGGGAAAGGAGAAATGGCTATTTATATATACAATCAAAAAATCTTTCGATAAACTGTTAGTGACAGTTTACAGAGGCAGTGCCTTAGGGCAGGAACTTCTCTTGCATTATACAACGAACAATAATGTTTTGGATGCCAATAACTCTTTCTGTGAGTAATCTGTCCTTCTCCTTAACTCTATCCCTGATGTGAGTAAGCAAAATATAATAATATACTGACAGACTCTGTAATCTTTCACCAAGGCAACCCCCTCCAACCACCACTTCCGGGAATTGCAGGAGAGCACAGGACTGGGAGAAGTGCTTTTGCGATGCTGGCAGCCATTACACCGATCCCCAGTTTCCTGGTGGCCACCCACACATCCCCAGCCTTCAACCCATGGTTGTTTGAATGACTAGTGAAGGCAGGAAAATGGACAAGGAGGTCTGAGAGAAGGAAGGGCATTGGTGTAATGGCTGCTGATGTCACAAAGGCACCATCTTTTACTTCCAAAGCATGGCCAGAAAGATGGGACAGGACAGCTAACAAAAGCCGGAGGAGGAAAGGAGGGCTGTAAGGCAATGGAGCAGAGATGAGAACCCCTTAGGTATGGTGAGAGGGAGACTGAAAGCTGAGGCAAAGAAAGGTGAAGCCAAGGAGGCAAAGAAAGAAAGCTGCATCCCGGGCTAGAGATGACTTAAATTATGAATTAGACAATGGGTTAACACCCATTTGATCAACTACAGAGGGATCAATAAGGCAAGCTATATATTCTAAATTGTAACTCGGTACCTTACTTTTTAATATCAGTATTTGTACAAACTGTAAATAGTGAACTGCATCCTTGAAAGAGGCATTCTCCCATCTCACTGAGGAAAATGCCTCTTTCATGGTAGCCCCTACTCTGAAATATGCACGCATCTTTGAAATACAAGATATGCTTTCTTTCAGTGCTACTAGTTGTCCACAAATAAATCCAGATTTAATGGCTCAAAGCATGATCAATGAAAAGTTATAATCAGGAAATAGTCCTAGATGGCCTCTCACCTCATGCAAGCCCCACCCCTAACCATCGGATGTGTATCTCTCTCACTCATAGCAATTTCCTTCTAATTTCAGGACAGGTGTTTTCCCACTGCATTCTTTGGAGATCATACCTTGCTCCAAATTTCAGAAAAGATAAAATGGGGCTAAAAACCCACGATTAGAATTAATCACAGTAGAATCCACGATGGCGAGATTAAAAAGCAGGCATCCATTGCATCAGTCCAGGTGCTTAAAGATCTTTGCACATCATTTGATACTAAAATTCAGACAAAGAAAAACAAATGGCTTCTTACATTGCAGTCATATCATAGCTCAGCAGAAACTATTCACAATTTTTAAAGAACATTTTTCTTGGGTTTGAAGAACAGACTATTTTAACTAACATTTTCTTAAGAAGACCTCCCCTTTTCAATGTTTATTGTATAAAAAATGTATGCCCAGTTTATGTTGGAGTCACTGGGTCTCAAGGTTTTACATACTTTACGCTGATTTCACTGACAACATTACATAGCCAAGTATAATATTGTGACATCAACTTATTCACTGCATAATCTCTCAGGGGATCATGCATATGACTGGCCCAAGGTGGTGTCCTCTTACTTGCTTTCATCTTTAGTCCCTCTTATTTTCTCTTAATTTCTTTATCATGTTGTCAAATGTGACTGCCAATATAGCATTGTGATATATGATCCCTTAGTGTTGGGATGAGAAACATGTAGCCTTGCCACCTCCCAACATCACTGAGCCATCAGAGAGTATGCTGGTGACCAAAAAATAAATAAAAAATAAAAATAAAAGTTCTACTTTTCTATTTAAGTATCAATGACAAACTGCTAAAGGAGACTAAAGAAACCAAACAGTGCATGTTTGGAAACAAGATTTTGCCACTTAAGGCTTCCTTACTGGTTTGTTGGCAGCATTTTCCCCATAGTGCCCCATGGACTGCAGCCTATGAGAGGGTCTAGGAGATGGAAACAGCCCCTGGGCTCCACAGGGTTGCCCATCCTGTTAGTAAGGGAGATGCTCAGGTAGCAAACAATCACTCTGGGTTAAAAAGAAATGCCAAAATGGAAATTAGAGATGATGTGGCTTGGCCTTTCTCTGCACCAGTTCTTCATTGCTACCTTCATTGCTGTGCAGTCTTTTGTTGCCATGCAAACAGACAAATATTCAATAAAGAAGTTAATTATGAACTAATAAGTATGCTTAAATTATCAGAGCACTACGATGCCTACCTCGTGGCTGTACCAAATATGTTTAAATTAGTTTGTCTGTCTTAATACCTGGGTTTAGTAATATCCACGCACAAAGGAATGAACAAAGGACATGTTGCACATACAATAAGCCAACTACGCATGGTTAAAGCGTGAGCTTGAAATCACTTACTTTGCATTAGTATGATTAATGGGCAGGCCCATCAGTAAGGCACCGCGGTGGTCCTGAGAAATGGCACAATTAGTTCTTTTGAAAAGGGAAAGTTAAAAGACTTGTGACTAAAGGGCAGTAGTGCTATTTGGTGGTTAATTAGCATGTCTAGTGAACCGCACAATTAAACACTGTAAACATAATTCCCAACCTGATCACTTGTTGACATCCTGATTGGTACGAAGTAAATTACAATGAATGGCAATATTGATTTCCCTGTGTTAATTAAAACTTGGCAATCATTTCTGAAATATAATAGGTTCTTCACTGTCCACTTGTGTAAACTTTATTAGTACTCCACTGGATGAACCAACTGGCCCATTTTTTAAATCATGTTAACAATATAAGAAAAGAATCGGGTAATGCTAAGACAACAAAATAGCTACAGAGAAAGCAAAAACCATGAAGCAACTAATTTGAATGATTGTTTAAAATTAAGGTCCCTACTACCATTTATTTACATGTTGGATAATGGCTGTATATAAAGCACATTATGGTGGACCATCATTAGTTATTAGCTATAACTAATAGAACTGCCAGGCTGAGAAACAGTCTATATCTGAGAACCAGACATTAAATTCAGTGTTTCTCAGTTTCTGAAAATCCAGCTAATCGATCTGACATTTCCAAATAACTTCCTTCATCTACCTCTGCCATTGAAACTTAAGGTAAACAGGAAGGTAGATGTACAACCAGCCCCAATAGCCCCCCTACCCCTACCGAGGCTTATGCGAAGGGGGCGGCATATAAGTTGTCTAAATAAATGAATACCCCAAAAAAGAAGAAAAATGTTGAATAATATTGAACAGGTTTAGCAAGTGCCAATTACCTGCTGCTCAGAGCAACTGTGAGCTGGGCTCTGAGGTCCTTATGGGGAATTAGCTGGCCTCCTGATGGCTTTCCAGAGGGTTCCTTGCTGGCATGGTTGGTCTACCTGTTCTTCTGCTCTCAGGCCTAGGTTTTGGCTATAATGAGGGCAGTCAGCAGGTTGGCTTTGGTGGTTGTGGTGGTAAGGAAAAGAAATGCTCTCCTCAGCAGGGGCAGGTGGATTCAGCAGTGAAGGAGCAGCAGCAGTAGCCAACTGGCAATATGCCAAAGGCCCCCCCGGTTCTGGCCCTACCTGCTTTGACCAGCACTTCACCGGGATACGTAGTCTGGCTTCTAGCTACCATTCCTCAGGCCCAATGTTCTGGCTCCACTATGGGCACAAGTACAAGCTGTCACATTTCAGCAGTACCGAAGGCTGTTTCTGTAAATGATGCAGAGTTACATATGGCACCATTTGCTTCCTGTCCAATGGATAAAGTCCATTTCAGGATTAATCGCCCTGAGTGGACGGTCATGAAACACGAATGCACACTTTGAGTCTTCTAAGCAACTGAACCACCATCCCCAGATCTGATTAATGAATGTGGCTCATAGGCTGTTTTTATGAGAACATTCAACTCAAATCGAGCAGCATTCCGATTCCGTTTTTTTCCTTCTCTGAAAACCAATGGCAACCTCTTGGATGTCCTCAGAAGTCAAGAATCACTTGTAACAGGTCCACAGGGGAAAGTGTAGGGTATTAGGAGCTACAAATTAAGGATACTGTTCATTAGGAAGTTCTGTGCTTTTGTGCAGCTGGCATTCTAATGTGCCTTGCCCAAGAGAATGTCCCAGTCAACAGTATGCAAAGGCTGGAATTTACAAAAATACACACCTGGTGCCAAAATCAAGAGCTGTGACAGTTGCTCCCCTCTGCTGTAACATTTGTACATTCGATCTTATTTTGAAAAACCGCAATATTATGAGTTTCTTCTTCTCTGCCTGACAACAGCATTCACTGTCATGACATCGTAACACAAGTCAACTTGGATCATACAAGTGTCATTTTGGTGGTAGCGGTATGTTCCATGCAATATAGTTCTGTCTATTGCTATTTACAGATGGATTAAGATCCTAAAGGTGCATTTACAAAAACAGTTCCGTCTCAACAACAACATCCAATAATTCACGCATGGTTTTTCCAGTTTCCAGCAACTGGATTTCATTTTACTTTTTTTTTTAAACTTAGGCTCCTCACAGGTAAATTTTGTTTTGAAAGTTTGAAGACAATCTATTCAGTCACTTTCAAAGCTAGCAGAGCATGAAGGGGAAAAAAAGGCTCGGATGGTATATTTTGTGCTCTGATAGCTTAATCTGAACAGTTTTTGAAAATTCAGAAACAGGAAAGGAATGTTAAGTAAGGTAATGTTCATACAAACAGTTACTCTATGGGCTACAGAGTATAATTCTCTTTAAGCTCTCTTCCTGGTCACAAAGGGGGTTAAATGCGCAGTATGTGATGGTCGTTTAAATAACAATACTGTTTAAATATTGTTAAATATGTGCATTTCTGAATGTATATAATCTGGGACATGTAAACATTATTGGAATAAATATTCTACTGTTTAAAAATCTTTAGATCTGCAACATATTTTCTTGGGGGCCCCCAAATCTTTTGCCCTTGCCTATGTAAATGCAGCCTCATAACAATCACTGGTGAAAGACTAAGATCACAGTCAAAGAGACTGGTTTATATATTCTTCACATGTTCACTTGTGATGACCTGTACACATTTTAATGAGCCATCATGGATTAATAATCAAATATAACTTTATTTTAATGCACATACTTGTTTCTCAGTGGCTTTAGTTCACACAATCACTATGAGTCATCAAGTGCTAAATAATCAAGCCTAGCTAATGCTTGGTCCCCTTCTTGTCCAGTGCAGGCTTCAAAGTTTTTGGCCTTGGATTCAGAATCAGAACTAGAAGAGGAGGTGGGTTTGGAATGCTTAGCTGAAATGCCAGGTCCAACCAACCCTGAGATAGGACAGGCAGCCAAAGAGAGCCTGAGAGGTTCAAATTCTCTGGGAAACTTAGTTGAGCATTCAGAGGTGAAAGGGCTGACTGAACCTCATCAGCCCAATTTTAAGGTGCCAAGTAAAAGGGCAGACCAGCTGAGAAGCACCCAATATTATCAGTGACTAACCCACAAGCAGCAAGAACCTCTCTGAAGGTGGAGATAGCTACTGTTGGTTCGGAAGGGTGGGGAAGCATTCAGTTTGGAATCAGCTTCATATCGTTAAACTGCATTCTCCTAACAGCCAGCATTCTAACTTGGTTGCTGTTTATAGTTATTGACTGCTATAATAGCCTTTGTATTACAAAGCCAGCCTGTCTGTCCACCCTTAACACAATAGAGACTTTAGTCAGAAAGCCTCTTGTCCTGATCTGCTCGGAAGCAGGGGGCTAGGAACATTGGAACAGGGCAAATGATGGCCTCACTGGGCAATCACATAATGGAGATGCAAAGCCTGCTCTTTCCTTATACAAATAACTGCAACTGCTCTATGCTTGTTTTGTGTAATTCTTCCACTAGAGGCACTAAAGGATTCAACAGTTTGTTTTCCTAACAACAGTGGGCCTTTAACCCAGTGCTACAATGAATGTTTTGCATTATGTTGCATAGTCCAGAATCAGTATTCTTGGCACCAAGACCCCAAAAAAGAAAATGATCGGACAGACCTTTGCCAGCAATAATAGATATTACTGGGCTGGGTAGAACGATAGTCTGACAGAGATTATTTATTTTTTATTAGATTTATATCCTGTCTTTTTCTTTTCTTAATTTACTCAAAGCAGCTTACATCATTCTCTTCCTGCTGCTCTCCGTCTTATCAACCAAAGCCAAGGAGGGTTGGGCTGAGAGTCTGTGACTGGCCCAAAGTCACCCAGTTGGCTCTAAGGCTGAGCAGGGACTAGAACCCAGGTCGCTCGAGTCCCAGTTCTGCATTCGTAGGCACTACACAACACTGCCTCTCGATACCAATAACCACACTGGTTATTGTATTCATAAAGGATGCTTCTACAATCTGTCAACAAGCCATAAAAATGAATGATAGGAAGGTATGAAATGGGAAGAATTTAACTGGGCACACACAGAAATGCACACTCATGAGGTGGCCATATGGAGAGACTGCAACTTGAAAACAGAGCAAGTGTGAAGTGGGCACAATGTATAATGTTGATTGCCCAGCATCTCCAGTTAAGTCATTTCATGATCTTTGATTATGCCTCTTCCCTTAGGGAAACACAATACAAATTGTGTTGCATCTGTTGCTTAACTTTGGTCAATTAAATAAGAATGTTGCCCTAATCCCTCAAAATATGGAGGAAGTATAACTCTGTTTGAACTTACTGGTCTTAAATACTGCACACTTTTTTTTCAGATAATGGGAATATGCCCAATTGATCCTTTGAATGAATTATTCAATGTCTTGTATGAGAAGCATGTACTCCCAGTTCAGGAGTGGCTCATTGGGGATGTGGAGATTAACAAAATGTTTTAACAGGTAAGATATGCAAAAGAAATGGATGCAGAATAAGTGGGAGTGGAGTTGACAATATTCTAAGCTTGATTTGTGTATATTTATTGTCTCCTGGAATTTATAGTATAGCTAGGTTAGAATTTGAGAGGGTACATAATCAATTTTTTAAAAATTTTTTCCATAAGAGAAAAATAAGCTGAGAAATGCTCTTGCCTCAAGCCTTGAAGGGATTCTGCCAATTTAGTCTGGGCCAGATCAACCATCAGTTCAAAGCCTTAAAATGGCTTCAGGTGTTAATTAAAACAAGAAACCACAGAATTCAAGTATCAACAAAATAAAACTGACAGATTAAAATATGCATATATACATGAAGCAAATTAGTTCACACTGAAATGTTGTCCAGGGCATGTAATCCCACTCCCGAAATATGAAATCAAACTCTTCCTGCAGTTGTCATCCTAAATTGCAGAGTGCCAAACCGTCTGAAGGTTCTTGACATATAAAACAGCATAGAAATATATGATTGAGAAAGCTTGTGTATATATTTTGCACTCGAGTTCTAATCATCCAGTTGCCTCCAAAACAATGCGTGTTATCAGAAGCTGAGTTCAGCCCATTATTTCATATTCATCAACCAATAAAGGACTCATGTTTTGTCTGGAATGGTGATTCCCACAGACAACCAACTCCTCACTAAAGGAACATTTTCAAAAGCCAGGTTAACAGAAACAAAGTAGTAAAATTGTGCAATTTCCTGATCATGGCATGAAATAAAATTAAATAAAAAGTAAGATGTGAAGGAAAAGTTATTAGGTATATAGCAAGGTGTAAGTGGTTTCTTATATGTAAACATGCACATAGATACAGAAGCAGCACTTTAAAGACAAAAATTTAAATTGCTATTCTGTATGTCATCAATTTCCTAACAATTTCATATTAAGTTGTGTTGTATCTCGCTCTTGACAGGCAACATATATGAAAAATCATAAGTTACCAGCTATCAAATATGGTCATGTGTGTAAAAGCACTGCAGATTATTAGTCAAATGCTGTCAGATGAAAAAGATCTGTCAGTTATTATATGCAGCCAAATGCAATTCTATCTAATTATCCAAAGCTGTTAAAAATAATACATATTAAAATGTAATATGAATGAGGAAATCAGCATTACTGACTGCATGTGGCGATTCCTTCATACATGGCCTCTGACCCTTGGGAAGTGGTTCCCATGTGACTGGGGATACGTGGAGGAGGTTTATATCAATGAGGTATCAGCAAAAGGATAGCAGCTTTCATGAGTCCACAGAGAGCAGGGAGATACACATACACAAGGCCATTGCTTCCATACTAGAAGCAGGAAGATCTAAGTGCAGCCTAAAGATTACAAATGGGTTTGCACTTAGTAAAGCAGTCAGACGGAGTGGCTGCATGTTCTTCTCTGCCTGCAGAGCTATCCATGCAAGTCTGGTCTGAAGACACAGAGCTGTAGAAATGCACAGCTTTCCCAGTTTAGACTTGGAATGTGGACAGGTAAGGAGACAGTTGGGATATGGTATTGAAATGTCAAGGTTAACGAGGGAGATTTGTCAGACAGCTGCTGCAAACCAAACTAACTCTGGTTTGTAGGACACCGCAGGACAGGGAAGGTCTGAAGAGGAAGCGTTCATTCATTAACCCAGTGGGCGGGTAGGTTAAGTAACATCTGGCATTCCAACCATGTGGTCCACAAGCAGCATCACCTGGAGTCTGGCCTTTTGGGAAAGGAAGGGTTCTTCAATTTGGAATCAACTCTTCACATGGAAAGGAGCTGTGCCCACAACCCAGAGGGAATGCTACTTTGATGGGTGCTGCTTCAGGCCAACCCTCTTATGAAACACCCTGTATTGCAAAAACCCGTCTAGCTCCAACAAAGTTTTGTACTTTAAAAAAACCTTCTACTTGGACCTGCTGGAAGGTAGGAGAGATGCGCTCATGAGAAGAAACCAGAAAAGCAAGAACACGATCCTTGAAGATGCCCATCGATGGTTAGCACCTGTACAGCAGACTGAGCTGGCACCCAGGTTACCCAACCATGTACCCTCTGTGATGAGATGGAATTTATTTAACTACAGTGATTTCTGAATTGGCATCTATATGTATAAATTATCATATGCAAATCAGTATTTTAGCGATGCATTGCTAAATACCATTTGTATTTTCCTGATGGTGATTTAAATGTGCCTACCCCACACTCATATTGAAGTGCAAAGCACTGTTAAGTGCCTCTATTCTGTTGCCAAAGTATGTGTCTAATACGAAAAAGAGCAGCAGCCATGACGAGCAGGCAGAAGTCTCCCACGATCATTGTGTATCTGTCACACAGGCAGCTAAATAATTAAAACCTGAATCTCAAAAGTAAATATATTAATCATGTGCTGTTAAAATATAGTTGATTTATCCCACTGATGTCCTTTGAAATGCTGGAGTTCTGAGAAAGCTAATGAGCCATGGCAGGTGCCTTAGCTTAGATTGTTTTCAAATTTCATGAAGTGAGATAATGCAAATGAAGAGTGCGTTTGCACTGAGCCTTCCAACAGCCCTGATAAGGTGTTAATAAACCTTAGCAAATTCTTATTATGGTTGTCTCATTACATATTTTGCTCCATTTTCCCCAGTGTTGCTAAACTGAAGTGCTAAAATGTTAAATTTATATTGGATCACCTGAACAAACAGTGATATATTGCAGAAAAAAAGATCCCTCTTCCTCATTTCAGCTCTTTACCACAATGATAAATGTTCACGACCATCTTTGCTCTCGTCTAATCAGCATTTCTTCACCCTACAAAGCACAATTTGCAATGAAAGTTTATGTGTAAAGACACGCGTGAAACATGCATTTGAGAACACTGGCGGTATGCAGAACCTCCCAGTCAGTCAACCACTAGTCTTATTCCTCTTTTACCTTCCTTCAACATTCTTCACACACACACCCTTTTCCCCCCTGAGCAGCTTTCTCCAAAGGCCCCTGACAATTTCATCTTAGCTTAATTTGGTGATACCTGATTTTGGCCTGGCTCTTACAGGAACTTGTGTGCCAGCACCCACATACGTGGAAGAGACTGGCTGCTTATAGCAGCTTTCAGCTCCAGTCACTGCTGTGTGCAGAAAGAAAGCTCTGTTGTGGCTTTCCCTAGAAGCAAGAGCAGAAGCAACACCACTCACCTGGATTGCCAGAGACCTGCTTTTTAAACATGGGAGAGGAACTTGTTCGATTCACATTTCAGTGTGAGCGTATCAAATTTGTTTTCCTTGCACATAAGTAAGAACGAGAATGCTATTAGTGAACAAATCTGTTTACTTCTGATGTTTCTAATATAGTTTGTTAAAAGTAGTCCATACCAAAAAGTGTTATTTCAAACACACATTTATGTGCCCACAAAACCACCTTATTTATTTATTTATTTTTCGGTTTATATCCTGCCTTTTTCCTACAAAGGGCTCAAGGCAGCTTACATCTCCTCCTCCATCTTCTCCCCACAACAACAACCCTGTGAGGTAGGTTGGGCTGAGAGTCTGTGACTGGCCCAAAGTCACCCAGTTGGCTCCATGGCCGAACGGGGACTAGAACCCAGGTCGTCTGAGTCCCAGTCCCATGCGCTTAACCACTACACCACACTGGCTCTCTTATTTAAGAGGTGAAAGCTGCATACTTGCAGAAAGTGTGCACAGAAGTGCATTCCTCTGAAAAATCTCAATATATGTTGAGAGAGACCACACAAGTATGCGCACAAATTTTAATATGGACTAAAAGGATCCAGTGTAGAATTCAGATGGAGCAAACAAAGTCAGAAAAAATGAGAACCTGAGCAAAACGGAGTGTGATGGTTTCATCCTTCCCATCTGGATTTTTGGGCGGCACAGAAAAAGAACAAGGGTCTCCCAAGCCTTCACTAGTTGTCCTCAGTCCTCCAGTCTCCGGTCTACAGAAGCCAAGCACCACTGAGTAGGGTCATTTGGCAAGTGGCCATGGGAATGCCACTGCTGCTGAAGGAGCTGAATCTGTCACCGTGAGTGACAGCTGGCTGGTGGTCCTGCACACAAGATTAATCCAGACATTCCTGTACCAGCTCATATACTATTCCAGATCTCCTGGACATTTATGCCAATTTCAGCTCTTTTCAAAAATAAATTACCTTGTAAAGTGAATAAAAGAATTCTCCTTGTTTTAGAAAATTGTTAACTTTCCTCCCAAGTAATTTTATTTCAGAAATTTGTCCTTTGTTCTTCTATTTGTTCAGAGATTTCCTGTGAAATAAACCTCTAATTCTAGATTTCTGCTTTTTTGTTCTATAACACATTTTATATTTATTTATATGTGTGACTGACACTACAATCCTATACATATCTATGCGGAAGTACAAGTATTGAATTCAGTGGGACAAATTCCCAGTAAAGGAGCATTGGACTGCAACCTTAACACATGTCCAGGGAACTGTAATATTTAAAGAGTATAATTCAGTTACAACTATTTCCCCAAGAGGAAGCAAGCTGAGTCACCCCAATCAAAGCAAAACCAATAAAGTAAAATGCAGAAAATCAGCTGGCATATTAATAAATCTAATCCCAGAGGTTCCATCATAATCAGGAAAAAAAATCTTAAATGCTTAAACACTTTTTGTGAATCAACTTGCATTATTACATTCCCTCCATATGTTGGGAGGATGTATTATTTGGGGATAAAAAATAATTGTCCTTAAAGCCTACTTTTTCAAGCACACATGTTGTTATGATGTTATCAGAAATTTACTTAATCCCATTCTAGCCACCTTCTACTTCACGAACTCCCTCCAATTTTTAAAAATTGCTTATATTTCAGGACATAAGGAACTGCCTGCCACTATAACAGAATCCAACAAATTGATTGTTTTCTACTGCCACCAGGTCTTTTAAAATATTCCAGCAACTCCCAGCAGCTTGGTGTAAGAAACTGAAGCACGCTAGCCACCCATGCTTAAGACAAGATAAAAGATTAAACACTTATATAAAAGGGATATTTTGCACATAAAGGGATTTCACTTTTGAGTTTTCAAAAGGCTGCTTACCAACAGTCCTTAAGGACACAAGAGATACTTTTGCTGATACAAATGTCTTAATTGCTTTTTTTTGCCTTAAGCCAAATTCCCGGAAAGAAGGATCTTAGAGCCACTAGGCATTGCCTGAAGAGTCATAGGTTAGTCTGGATTCCCAACTCTATCTTCAGCACTGGGATCTGGAGCTCCAGTCCCACTTCCCACCCCGTTGCAGCCAGTACAGAAAGAACTGCACTGACTGCTCCCCAGGGTCAGGTAAACAACCTCAAAGAGGAGGTGATGGGGGCATTTCAGGAGGCAGAGAGGGCAGAAGTCTGAAGCGACTAGAATATGAGGTAGCCTAAAGCCACTCCAGCCTCCTTCCTTGGCTCTCTGAGATGTTGTTGCCGAAGAGCTCAGAACACCCACCTAGTAATAGTACAGAGGAGAAAGAACAAAGTAGTGAAGATCACCTCCACCACTTCTGCACTGCATTTCATGAGCGGGAGCCTCCAAATCAGCAGGCTGCTCATCATCTATATGGGATTGCTCCTTAAACCTCATTCTCTGCCAAATTCAACTATAACCAGGTCCAGCTCTTGATTACCATCTTCCTTTGCCTCCTAAAGGTCCTCCAGTTGCATCTCTGGCTGCCTCGATGGTTTATCTGGATGGTTTATACTGCCCATGTTACAACCTTCTGTAAGGTCTTGATGCAGCTTCTGGGCAAAAGACAAGCCACTCACTTCCTACTTCAAGTCTTCACCAGCAAGGGATATTCACCACTGTTTGGCCCTTGGGTAAAAAGGGAAAGGTTCCCCCTGCACATGTCTGGTAGTCGTGACCAACTCCAGGGCAGTGCTCATCTCCGTTTCTAAGCCAAAGAGCCAGCGTTGTCTGAAGACACTTCCGGGGTCACGTGGCATGACTAGATGCTTTCATGCAAGGAATGCTGTTACCTTCCCAGTAAAGTGGTACCTATTTATCTGCTTGCATTTACATGCTTTCAGACTGCTAGATTAGCAAAGATGGGGCAAGTAATAGGAGCTCACTCCATTTCGTGGCACTAGGGATTTGAACTGTGGAAACGCCAACCTTCTTGTCGATTCACATTCGCTTCAGCTTTCTCCCCATTGTTCTGTCACACCACACACCAACCAGCAGGGCTCCTTCCTCTCTGGTCTCCACCCCTTGCTGGTGGAGACCAGAGAGACATTTCCCAACCATTCCAAACCAGAGGCATGGAACCACACAGATTCAAGCAGGCTTTCCTTCCCAACAAAGTTCCAATTTCTGATTAAATGAAGACTCCTAAACTTTCAGAAGCGGTAGCTCCTCTTTGTTCAGGCCAGAAGCAATAGTCTCAACTACTTCCTGGTTCCTCCCAAGAAACACAACCCATTCCAGCTGAATCTAGGAGCTATTTCATCATGCTGCACCCACAGCTTTTTTTTTTTTTTTACCTAGCTGGAACCCCCAGCCATTCAAAATTGAATTTACCTGATCCAGGCCCAGTCCAAAAATAATCAAAGCAATAATCCCTCCCTCTCTCTCTTCCTCAGCAGAATTGACCCAAGCAACCACTACAGAATGGCCAGACCGTAGCAAAGAAAGGCCTCAGGCCAGCTCAGATTCAATACACACACTCAGCAGTCACACAAAGCAAACATCAGAGCAGGGCAGCTCTATTCATGGTATTATTTCCCAGCAGCACACGTCCATTCCCCATGTATATTCTTGTTGGATTTAGATTTACAAATTTGCTTTAAATGTAGCAAATGTGGATATTTCTGCAGAAGAGTGCCTGGCTTATGTTTGGGAGTTTGTGCATTTATTTAATTCATTCAGCAGACAGTGCAAGTCTCCCAGGCCAGTGCTTTGTCGGCTCCATCCCGATGCTTATTTGCGGTTGAGTCTGCCTCTGCAGATAATGTGAAGGCTGCAGAATGAGGCAGAAAAATGTGATCAGAATGTTAAGCAGGCAGTGCCAATTTCTAATCCTACTAAACGATATAGACTAGGGGAATTCCAGGTAGAATGTGGTTTGAATATCACAGTGTTGTCTTCTGCCAGCTAGCCATGTCCAACCTATATCCCAAAGCTCATGCTGATCAAAATTACACAATTATGTAAACATCTCTGTTCTGTTTGCCCAAACAGATCAGTCATGTATGTTTCACTGTAGATATAAATTCTACTCAGTAGTGGTATATTATGACAGTTTGGTTAATATGGCATTACCTGAGTTATATGTCTCACCCTCACTGCAAATTGGGGACGGCAACATTGGGAACAATATAAGGAAAGAGAAGATTCTTTGTATCAAGGGGGTTTGGACCCAGAATGATGGATGAGCCTATGACTTCAATTTATATGCTAGCCACTTCTTTTGCCTCTTATTGTTGTTCCAAATTAAGGAGAGGAAGTTATTTACATGAATAAAATCAGAGAGAAAAAGAAGCTTTATTCAGAGCAAAGCACAGTACAGGGTAAATTAGGTGTTATTTTTACTCCTCGTATATGTTACCATGCATGAAAAATATCCACTAGAACAAGGTTTCCCACATCTATCCCTTTGTTCAGCAATGTTTCAGTGCAACAAATATTTAAAAACGGCATCATGTGGACAGCAAGTAGTAAAGATTAAAAGGGTCTGAGTATTGATATCATTTAGCTCATGTATACACACACACTCACACACACTTCTATTCACTCTCAGTGTATTCTAGATTCCTTTTAAATGAGACAAAACTAACAAGCTACATCCATCTTGCCTCCCTCTTTTAAAATGGGAAGAACTAAGCAGACATGCATCCTTTCGGTGAGATCCCTCTTCATGATGGCCCTTGCAAGCAATCTACTGGGCTGGGAACAATTTGAAGTAGGGAATCCTCAGCAGGGAAAAGCTCCAAGCAACATGCACAGGCACACACCACTTCTCCTCTTCAGGCTGTTTGTACTTAGAAATAGCTGCTGTCAGCAAGTTTGTTACATTTATGGCTGTTTATAATCCAAGATTTAAAACATAAATGTCCATTTACTGACATTGAGCCAAAGGGAGGCTCACCCATCACACTAAGCCACCTTGCAGATAAGGCATTGTGGGTTTGATGTTTGCCTGAGAGATGGTTGGGTTCAGAATGAGTACTTCCCTCCTTTCTTCTCCCTTGGTCCTCCAGCCAACTCCTACATATCTTCTAGTGTCTTTTGCAGCAGAAAACAGAGCTTCTCCCTTGTCATAAGCTAACCTCCAAGCCATTTCTGCTACACATGCAGCCCTGCCCTTTCTCTACTTCAGATTCAGAACCTGACATTTCTATCTTGGAAAGAAAGGCCATGGTGAGATTATAGGCTAACTTGGCATAACAAACCACCATACTTAGTTACACGTGGTGGATTGTTGTGCTGTGTGTAACCTATTAAGCCTCTTAGTAGGTTAAACCTGCAAGTATCCTTAAAGTGAAAGCTTAGGAGCTTTCATTCTCTTGCACTGACTGCTTCGGTAGATTTTCCTCCTGGAGTGGCAGGCCAGTAGAAATGCATTTGGGAGCTTCCCACGCATCTTGATAACGCTCCTGCCTACTCACAGATGCTTCCAATTATTCCATCTCTTTTTCTCACTCCACCCTGAAACACCGATGTTTGTCTAGCTATTAAACTGCATAGGACAAGAAATCAATTCAGTATTCTGCTAGCTATAATGTCTCACACATGCGCCATGTGAATTAAGAAGGCAAAGCGAAGAGAAATATAGTTAAAACCATGGCAGAAAATGCCCAGTGGGGTTATGAAGGGATGGGGATTGCAAAATAATAGTAACAAAGATGATGTTGCCAATGATCCAAAATGGACTGGTAAATCATTGCTGCTATTACATGATCTGTAAATATCTATAGAGCATGTTTGAGGTGAACCTTATTCTCCCTTTCTTTCTGATTTATGGATAAACAAAGTGGATAGATGTAACAGATAAGTACCAATGTATTTCCAAGCTACATCATAGAGAAATTGCACAGCAAATACTATTTAGATTAGGATTGTTCTACATCACATCAAATTGTCCGTAATGTTTACAACCAGGTGATTCAGTGTCCTGGGAAAAACAGAGGCATTAGCTCACCAACCTGCTACACATGTAATACACAGCCTTCTCCAAGCTGGCGCCTTCTGGATGTGTCAGCCTACAACTCCCATCACTCCAGCCAGCATCAGAATGACACCAGGTTAGGAAAGGCTTGGTTACATCCAACACAATTCCTTCTCCACAGAGAAGAGTAAAATATTAACTCTTTTCTTCTTCTTACTCCTTTTGTTACAAAGGTCTTCCTCTGTCCAAATCGGACATGGCATTAATGGATGAATGATTACTCAGAGAGACATTCTACCAGGTTACAAAAGTCTTTAATGCTCCAAAGTGAATTTGCAAGGTATTGCAGCCTCTCATACCTCACCTCCGCCTCCCCATTTCATCCCTCTACCTACAAACAACCTACAATTCTTCCTCACTTTCCTGAGTGAGAAGCTACTTTCAGATACATGTACAGTATGTGTTTACACGTGTATGTGTGCAACCCTTCACTCTCTTAAAACACCACCCAAACTACCCTCTGCTTTAACATGTTGTGTGAAGAGTATTTCCATAGCCACCTCAAGGAAGAGGTTTTGTTTTGCTTGTTTGACTGTGAGGTAGTTTGTTTTATTGGTGTTAAAGCGTCTGCCTCCAGGCAGTTGGTTGAAACCTCGGTTCCTTCTACTGCTAGGTCAAACACCTGGCTTTCGGAAAGTGAAGGTGTGGGCGTTTGGCGTTCCAGGAGGCACCGCCAGCAGGATTCTTCATGGTAGGGAGAAAATAAATCCTAAGTGTCTTCCCTCCCCACATCTCCAGCTGCCACACCATTACCTGTTCCTTCTATTGCTATCTCAACTTGACAGACTGCTGGAATGCAATGCAATTTTTTTTAAATAAAGCAAGAAATAGGAGCCAGTGCTCCCCTTCTCAGTCGTGGCAGCCCTTCCACCTGATGCATTAAAGGAGCCTCATGGGTATGCTCAGATGCTATTATGCATTTCACACCCTGAAGAGGAGAGCCCTGACTGTCATGACAGAGACCCTAGAGTGAGCCCAGCAAAATGACTTTATTTTTCAACCATCAATTTCCTTTAGTCATCTGGTTAAAAAGGGCACAGTATGTGCTTCAAGTGCATTTTTTCATCATCATTCTTTGTTCTTGGGGTAGTTCCAGATGGATGGCTCCCGGAGCCACCAATCAGAAGGTATTGTGCAGTTGTCCCCTCTTACTCTCCTTAACAGTTTGTTCTCTTGTGAGAAAAATGAGGGAACAAGTGGTGGAGAAACGTGGGAAGGCCATCAATGGAAAACAATGAGGTCAGGCAACTGCACCCAAAAGCAACATCAGACCTCACAAAAAGCCTTAGCTCCAGAAATCAAAGAGGGTCAAGTGTGCAGAAACCACAGGGCCTTTTCTCTAGAAACAACCCCCCTCCCTTGCCCTCTTCAGTGTTTACATCACGTTAGGCCCTGTGGACATGCTCTCTCAGCCCAAATGCTGAATTCCATGTTGAGAAGCTCTGCTCTGGTGGGGGGCAAGGCCAAAGGCAAAGTGAGCTGGATGCAAAGCAAAGCGAAGCGAAGCGAAGCGAAGCGAAGCAAAGCAAAGCAAAGCAAAGCAAAGCAAAGCAAAGCAAAGCAAAGCAAAGCTGCCCCCAGCATATTTTACCTAAAAGCTCTTACTGGGACTAGCTATGCCTTAGGAGAGACATTTTAACTTTCTGGATTTGTGCAGGGAACTCAGGAATCCAGCAAATAATCAGTGGTTGGGGGAAAGGGATGAGACCAGGGAGCAGGGGAGTGGCCCTCTGGAGAGCCTAAGAGGACTACTGAGCAAACCTAGGAGGGCCAAATGTGGCTCTTGGGCCTGAGGTTCCCCATTCCTGCTGCATAAGGCAGTAAGCAAAAATGGAACGCGGTACATTTCTACTCATAGCTTTATAGGACGTGGGCCAAATAAAATTGAGGGGAAGCCAGCATTTGCTCCTCAGTGACCTACCGGTCTTGTTGCCACATATCACCCCTTTGGCCAATAGACAAGAAATGGAGGAGGTGAGGCAATGGCATCCTGAGCCTGCAGCCCTCCAACATCTGGTGGTGAAAACACCCAAGATGGCACTGAGAAGGCACTGTGAAACACAATCAAGAATCACCCGCCCACACTCATGCCCATTCGGCAAAATGGCGATGTGAAGCACCAAGAAACAAAAGCAAAAGCCTGACATGAATAAAATCAGAAGCTACCCAATAGCCATCCATGTAATGCTGACAGATATTTTGGAAAGGCTTCCAGTTGAGGTGACTGTGTGTGTGTGTGTGTGTGTGTGTGTGTGTGTGTGTGTGAGAGAGAGAGAGAGAGAGAGAGAGAGAGAGAGAGAGAGAGAGAGAGAGAGAGAGATTCCTTGTTCTTTTATTTATGAGAACTGTTTCCTTGGTGCTAAAACTGGTAAACTATCTCGAGTGATATTTTAATGGAAGGACCACCCAGAGAGCTCTATTGGAGTATAAATAATTATATATTTTCTTGATTTTTAAGCAAGCCCATTGAGTTCAATGAACTTAAATATGTCTACCTTGGATTGTGAACCTAATAGTGAGATCTGTAAGCACAGAAGAATCTTTGCAATACCCAAATAAAACAACAGAATTGTTTTAAAGAATAGCCTGGAAAATAGTACAATGGCGGAGACTAGTAAACACAAATGTATTCTGATTTTTCATTTTATGCATAAAGCAAATTTTGCACAACAAATCAGATAGAACTCTGATTAAAGTCTAGTAGCACACAACAGCTATATGTGGCAAAATTCAGTAAGTGCTCATGGTCTGTGGAAAATCAGCTTAGAAAGAACTCCAGCCAGTCCTCTTTCACAAATGAGCCATGTTTAGACAACAACCGGACTGAAGATTTTTCAATGTTTGACTGCATTATAGACATACTAAACTGACCACCTATACACTTTACTACAGAAAGACTGGCCAAGTTACTGAGCTTGAAAGAAAAATAAAACTGCTTCCTTTACTAATCTCAGTGATATAAGCATTAAAGTTTAGTGTACGGTTGCTAGGTTGCTCTCAATGGGAAATGAAGGCAGGGTTTTCCACCACAAAAAGAAAACTAGTTTTTCCTAGAGGTGGAAAAGTCAGCAACCAACAGCCAGCCTCGACTAAAAGGATTCATGCCCCTGGGCCTGAAGGAGCAGAAGGGAAGCAAGAGTGAAATGGAGTGCAATGAACAAGACTGGTGAGACACTGAAGAAATAAGAGACGAGGAACCTCCATAAAATTAAAACACTTCAACAGCAGACATAAAAGATAGTATGACACAAGTGAAAAATCAGGAGAAGTTGGGAACCAAAACTTCTCCCACTTATATAATGAGGAATACATACATATACCTAGTCTGAGTTGTGTTGCGCACAGTACTTGGGAATACTTTGTGTGAATACTGCTGCTCTGAACCAAATATACATCAACTCAGTAATGGTAACCATGGACTTGTAATGTAGATCTGGCTTAATATCCCCATATTACAGATGGGAAGCTGAGGCAAAGAGTGTCTTGCCTAAGCCCATCATGAGTTTGTGGCTTAAGTGAGATTTGAACCAGAGACATCTTGGCCCACAGACCTATCTCATAATTATTGCATTGCAATTTATTAACTTCTGCTTTCATAAATCAGTTTCCTTTGGGGCATTATGAACGGTTACAAGGATACTGTAATCTGGTTTGAAGTGTAAGAATCTAAAGCCAGCAGGAATATTCTTTTATTCTCTCTGCGATAATACAGGAATGCAATATTATCTAAGCACCAGCACCCTCTAGTGTGTGTCATTGCCTGAATAGCCTTCAGCACTTGTGTAACATCTACAAAATTTCTATAGATCAGAAATGGAGGCAAGTTTTCCTGAGTTTCTCATCTGTCTTATCACAAATACTGTGCTATGTGTCCCCATGAAATAATGACAGGCCCTAAGAGGAATGTGAGAGCCATGCTGAATCAGGACAAGGGTCCATCTAGTCCAACATGATGTGCACACACTGGCCAACCACTGGCAGAAAACCCTCAGGCAGGACAAGGGTGCAACAGGGCCTTCCTGCCAAAGTGTTCCAGCAGGTGGTAGTCGAAGGCCGACTGCCCTTCATGCTGGAGGTGGCATTTAAGCCATCCGGACTACTAGCCACGAGTAGCTTTCTTTTCCATGCATCTTAATCTCAGTTCATAGGTATATGGATTAGTGGCCGTCACTGCATTTTCAGGAAGTGAATTCATAGTTTAACAATGAGCTGAGTAAAGTACTTTCTTTTATCTGTCCTGAAACTCTCACCAATCAGCTTTGTGGGATGACCCTGGGCTCTGGTATTGTGGGAGAGAAATATCTCCCTATCCACTTTCTCAGCACAACATATAATTTTCTGCACTTCTAGCTTGACTTCACCTACGGGCCTTTTTCCTAAGATAAACAATTGCAGTTCCTGCAACTTTTTGTCATAGAAGAGTTGCTGCAGCTATTTCATCATTTTTGCTGCCCTTCTCTGCACTTTTTCCAGTCTTTTTTAGTGCAGTAACCAGAACTGTATACAGTCTAGTAAGTATCTTTGCATCATATATGTGTATGAAGAGAGTATAATGCTGAAAGTTTTATTTTCAGCTCATTTCCTAATCATGCATAACATGGAATTTCCCCTTTTCACAGCTGCCACGCAGCAGGTCAACAATTTCATTGATCTGTCTACTGCGACTGCAAAATCTTTTTCTTGGCGATCACTGTTAACTCAGATCCCACCCTAAATAATGGTGCCATCCACAAATTGGCTTACTCCTAATTCCAGATCATTTGTGAATAGGCTGAAGAGCAGTGGTCCCAGTGCTGTAGGACCCAACTGTTTACTTCTCCTCATCAGCAGATTTTATTATTAATTCCTACTCTGTTTTCTACTCTTTAACCAGTTACTGCTCCATAAGAGGATCTCTACTCTTATTCCATGACGGCTAAGCTTGCTGAAAACTATTTTGTGAGAGACATTGCCAAAACCTTTTGGAAGACCAAATAAAAAATGCCTGATGAATCATATATTTATTGATACTTTCAAAGAACTCAAAAAGTTTAGTGAGATCCGTTTTGATTGATTGACTCTTTTAATATTAATTCTGTTTCAGTAGCACTTGCGCCTTTCTTCATGCTTACTAAATTACTAGCTTTATCTTTAGTAATCCTTTCAACCAATTTACCAAGAACAGACATTAAGCCAGTGCCCCAAATGGGAAAAGCATACTCGAGAATGCATAGCAGAAACCTCATCAAGACGTGCAGGGACTCATTTATTATTTGTATTTTGTTAGTTATGCTTTTTGAGGCTCAGAGCAGATTACCCAGATTACAAAGTGCTGACTAAGTCAGTATGACCAGCAAACTTACTCATCTATTCAAAAGGTTTCCCTCAAGACTAAGAAAATGCAAGCATATGTCAAACAACAAGATTTCTGTCATACGGTGAACTATAGGAAATGTCTAACTCTTTGCTAGGTTTATTTATTTGAACATTTGTATACTGTCCATCAGATTTTATTTTCCTGTGCTCCAAGATCACTGCAGATGGGGACTGCAGCCAAGAAATTACAAGACGCTTGCTCCTGGGGAGGAAAGCTATGGCAAATCTAGACGGCATACTAAAAAGCAGAGACATCACCCTGCCAACAAAAGTGTGTGTAGTCAAGGCTATGGTTTTCCCAGTTGCAATGCATGGCTGTGAAAGCTGGACCATAAGGAAGGCTGAGCGCCAAAGAATTGAGGCCTTTGAATTGTGGTGCTGGCGGAGACTCCTGCGATCTTAAAGGAAATCAACCCTGACTGCTCTTTAGAAGGCCAGATACTGAGGATAAAACTCAAATACTTTGGCCACCTAATGAGAAGGAAGGACTCACTGGAAAAGCCCCTGATGCTGGGAACAATTGATGGCAAAATGAGAAGGGTACAGCAGAGGATGAGGTGGCTGGATGGGGTCACTGGGATGGTGGGTGTGGGCTTGGGTGGACTCCGAGCGATGATGGAGGACAGGAGAGCCTGGAGGAGTGTTGTCCATCGGGTCATGATGGGTCAGGCATGACTTTGCAACTAACAACAATACTGTCCATCAGTCAAAAAAGGCTCCCTGGACAGTTCACAGCATTAAAATATATACCAACCATCACTAACATATAAAATCACAAAAAAGATACATCAGATAAAAATGGCATTATTCCCCTGGAATGCCCACTCCAAACACAGCAAACCCAACCCTGCCCTGTATGCTGGTCCCGCTGGAGGAACCTGGGTGGAGGGGAAGAGGTGTCCCAGCATAAGGCTGTGTAGGATAACAGGAGTTAAAAATTAATTCAAAACAGCATAAAAACAGTAAAAGAGCAAAAAACAAATTTAAAAGACCTGGCCAAGAATAAAAGGTACCTGACTGTAGACCAGGGAGGTCTTTCAAGGTCTCCTCAAAGAGGGTTGTCTTGACCTGGTACCAAAAGGATGGCAAAGTTGGTTCCAGGCAGACCACAGCAGGAAGGTTGTTCTAAAAATGTTTCCCCCATAATTGAAGTATTTGAATGGAAATCTTTGACCGGGGGGGGGGGGGGGAGGAACCTACACTCGGGTTGCCGTGTTGTGCATACTGGATCTTGACTTCTACTGCTCCAATAGTTCAGGTATTTATTGATCAGAAATGTTAGTTGCTCACACCAATCTCACCTGGGAGCTTGAAACAGTCATGGTAAAGCATGCAAAGCTGTTGATTTGAAAATTACGATTGTCTGAGGAGAGAGGAGAATCTGTCTACAATTTCCCAAGTGATAGAAACTTTGTGAATGGGACAAGACAAATCAGAAATTGCAGTTCTGCAATTGCAGGTGATACTGGGAACACACAGACGAGTGTATCTCCAGTCCCTTCGCACTGCATCCCTTAGATGCCTTTTGTCAAGATTTTCCTACTTTGAGTTTTGAATTTAATTTGAATTTAATGTAGTTTTGATTTTTTCTATTTTTTTACTTGAACAAACATCCAACGAATTCAAGAAAACGGCAATAAAAAAGCACCTTTTCTTAGAGGGGTTCCATACATTTTCAAGCTACTGCTGATTTTTGCCTAAACTGATTTTTGAGGTGAAATTGAAAAATCCTCAGAGAAACTTCAGAGGGATTTCAAGGGAAGCCAGAATGAGGCCTGGCCAAAAAACTAACAATTTAAAAAAAAAAAAAAAAAATCCAACCATGGTTCACACATCCTTATCCCCATACCTAGACTTTGGTCAGATGATCTACTGGCTTAATGAATTAAGATATGGGAAAGCTTGAAGATGCAATAGAAGCAAACAAACCAGGGTACCTGTAAACACAATTTGCAATTGGTTTAATATTTTGAATTTATCTGATACTCGCAATCATAGTTTCCAAATTCAGATGAAAAAAGAAATTCTGGTTAATTAGAGGATTTCTAGTTTGATTGCTTGCACCATGGTGAAATTGGCATAGAACTGCAACTGTGTTAGTGGCAGGGCATAAGGACTTCCATCTCACATGCTCTATTTTATTTTGCATTATTTAACTTATAAAAAACCCCAAACTAAGTAAAATCCAATGAACATTTCTGAATGTAAAATTGAACAATGGTTTAATCATGTACACAAGCACACACAAGCTCTGTCTCCTCCAGACTCCTCTTACATGAAGTGAACAAGCTTCTATCTGTGTTTTATATCCTATCCTGAATTACCTGTTACCTCAGGAATTTTCAGTTACTTAAAACAAACCAACTTCAGACCATGGTTTATAGTCCCATCTTATTCACTGGCCACAGTATAAACTAACTAGATATAGCAGGAATCTTTAATTAGCTTAACCCTATCCTTTAGTGGATGACCATAAAATATGTTTCAGATCTTATCTTCAAGCTCACACCAGAAGAGAGGGGATTAGGCATCATTCCGTGATGCTAAACAGTAATTTACTAGTACAGGTGAAATGACTTTTGGTGTCATTTTCTTAAAAGAAAGAGTATATTCAGGAACACTAAGAATTAAAACAAAGAAGACTGTGCACACTTCCTTGGATTCCTTGTGGGGAAAGATGGCTTCTAGTAAGACCTAGACAGATGAATCAAATCTGGGCTAAGTGATCCTAAGTGTCTTTAGACACACCAGGATCCACTTAGTCTAGCATTCTTGCAAGAATTCTATCGCCTACTGGCTCTCTGGAAACCCATCAGTAGTATGTAAACTTGACTTGCTCCACTTTGAATGGAGTGCAGATTACGTTCAACTGCCCCTTAATTTGGCTTCCTTTCCTCAAACACAAGGAGCACCATTAGTTTGCTCAGTAAATCTCTGCTAGCCCCTGTTGATATTGTCTCTTCTTTTGTTTATTCAACTTCTTCACTTCTTTTCTGTGTGTTCCGGCACACAGAAGCTCCAGTACATACGGGGTTGGGAGTCTGTTTACGCTGCTTAAGTATCCCCAGCTCCCAAAATAAGCACAATCCAGGATGTGCCCTCACAAAGAACTACTTTGCAAGAAAAAATAGGCTAGTTCCAGAAAAAAGAGAAACAGGCAGTTGTGTCATGACAAGGTTCACAGTAATAATTGGTTCATTGTTCCCTCACAATAAAATCACTTTTGCTGCAGTAATTAGAAGAGCATTTTAAACTATTCTTGATTGTCACGTTATTGTTGGAGGAACACTTAGCAGGTTAGCTTTGTTCTGCTGCTACAAAAGTCCTTGGTGAATCTGAAAAGGCAGGGAGTTCTGCAAGTTTCAAAATATTTGGATTGTTTCCTTTTCTTTCCTCTTCAGAAAGTTTCTGCCTAAATCTGGATACATGCAATAACCTGTATGCAAGAAGCACCATTCCTCATCATTCATAAGCATACACTGCCATCACCTCCGGTAAAGAAGTCTTTTATGATTTTGAAGAATATCAAAAATCTGCAAAACTTGTTTGATTAGAGACAGTAGGCCAAAGCATTGTCTGTTTGCATAATGAGCAATGGTACCTCTATCATGCCATCTTAAACCCAAGCAGTGATGTGTTCAAGTCCTTTACTCCAAGTCTCAAGTCTTTACTTCCAAGTCCAAGTCAAGTCTCAAGTCATTGCAAGAAATTTTCAAGTCACGTCTCAAGTTTCTTCTCAAGGCTCAAGAGCCAATGTTCCCATTTGCACGTCTCTCACTGATGCACTGAAGTCCTTCACTTCAATCACAATTTAAACAAATAAATTAAATTCCTATCCTGCCCCAGGCCCCTTGAAAGCTCTCTCTGCCTCTGCTGTGTCCATGCCTGCCTTCCAGGATTTCCTGCCACTCTGTAAGCCCTGGAGTGACTTGGTCATAAAAAAGGTAGAAATCGCAAGTCAAGTCACTCACTTTCTGCTCCTGAGTTGAGTCCAAATCAAGCTGCTTGCTCATTGCTCCCACACTGGACTTGGGAACAAATCACTCAACTCCCCAGAACCAAGCACGAGTGCCTGTCTCCAGCCTAGACAATGGTAGGCACAGCTTTCCCAGTAACCATGCCTTCTCTCTTTAACACAGCTTCACAAAGCTCTGCCTTCTTAAGGCATGTGTTGTGCTAGTGTTTGTTAATGATTTTAAGCCCTATCTTTGTGATATGGTCCGTTGCACCACTGAAGTGCATAGATGTCCATTAATGAATGTTGGGGTATAAGCAATACTTTAAGATCTAAAATGTGGCTGTGCAAGGTTAGAGGAGCTCTTGCTCGTCAATCCGCATCTATTTAATGTACAATAAAAATAGCATAAAAACTTAATGGGATGAATCATGTTGGAATGACTGCCATACATTCTATAATGTCATCTGATTTGAAGGAATATAGTTGACAAGATTAACAGAAATCTATTCTATCTTGGGTATATTTAAAAGACAGGAAGACTTTCTTTCCTGTTCTCCTGAACTCCACAGAAACTTAATAATTTTAGACATAAGCAAGCTATAATTAAACTTGCTGATGCCCCACTAATTTCAGTGGGACAGAATTCAGCTGCTGCTTGAATTTTCTACTGAAAACAATTAGTCATATTGCATCATCATCATCATCATCAACAACAACAACCAACATTAAAAGAATGAGAGGGGAAATTAACATGGCTTAATTTTTGCCAAAGATTTCTGGAGATAGCTAGAGCATCAGTGTTCTAGGCGGGTGTCTGGCTTTCCAGAATTCAGTGTGGCAGAAAGAAAAATTAAGGGTTCTTCACCTCATATAGGTAGTTTGGCTACATGAATTGCCAAAAAAAGAGGAACTGCATCATCAAAGCAAGGGTACACTAACTTGCAAAAATTAAAATGTATAGGGTAATTTACCGACAGTCAGAGACACAAACACAGGCAAATTCATAAATAGTAATTACAATTTAAAGAAAAAACATAATACATTTCCTCATACTGTGGAAGACTGTAACCAGGTGACCCTTCAGCCTGTCAGCTCAATCTGCTGCCTGTTGCTAGCAACAGGTCTTGGGGCCCTTTATCCGTAAACTGGAATAGAACAGGGCAGCTTTTCAAGCAGAGAAGAGTCGATAAATATAGCTGTCAAGCAAGAACTCCTTGCATCTGAGAGGTGTATCTTTATCTACCCTCTGAATGACACCAAGGTTAGAATTAGTCTAGCTAGGCGTTGTTTTGCACTTACATGCATATTCTCCACATTTAGTCTTGTTTTCCTCTACGAACACTGCTGTTTTGTCCATGGATAAATAAGCCTCATTTTGAATATGCAGTGGATCCTTATTCCCTTTCCTGTTCTATGTGCTCCAGTTGATAAAGAACCAGAGTGGTACCAGCCTGGCCAAGAAAACAAGGCGACAAGAAGCAGTGGCCGTGATACCATCTAGGACAACTAGGGATGTATTGATACTGGAGATCCTCCTAAGTCATAGGCAGGTCGTGCACAGCACCAATACACTTAATCCCAGAGTGCCATCTATTGCTATGAACCAGGGCCCTGGGGAGCAGCTTGGTTCCTGGACAAGCTGGTGGGCTGGATCCCAGCAGGGGGGCAGGTCCCTTCACAGAGCCCTGCCCTTGCATGTGGCATCCTCCGGCCTGCTGCTTCCACACGTTCTCCCCACAGAGAGACACACACAGAGGACACTGAGTGCATCCGGCACTTCCCTTGAATTTTGTCTGTATCCCAGTTGGATCTTGCAAAGCTCAGGCTGAGTGTGGAAGGCCTCTCTGATGGGGAAGCCACAAGGATTCCCTTTCAGGTCTCTCCCCTCTCTTAAGGACATGTCAATGGGCTTCTCCTGCACTATCCTCAGCCACCCTGTGCTTAGCCTGTGTTAAGGACAGCAGTGCTATGGCTGATACGAAAAACTAGCCATGACAAATACTCTTAAAACTCACTCCCCTCTTGGGATGTAATCTTGAATCCAACATATCCCAGAGCTGCTTTTCTGAGAATCCTTCCTCTCTCTTTCCTGCAATCTGTCCCTCCTTAAACAGAAAAATGATGCAAGGGCACATTTCTATTTCCAGAAAGTAATCTATGGCCATAATTCGAACAATGGAAACATGGCCCATGTCTACAGTGGAGGTTGTTTTAAGAGGAACAGCTGACTCAAGGATATTTGTTTCGCTTCCATCTTTTATTTTCCATTGTCTTTCAGTTCCAAAATACAGATAGTTACCCTTGTTGAATTTCATTCCGTTGCTACCTATGCAACCCTCCATCTTAGACAATTTAAGCTGTAATAACGCTGGGAGTGGTAGGACTTTTTCTGTCTAAACATTTTATTTCTATAATTGATAAAATTTGTATATCACTCCATATCTACACAGATTGTGAACCAGTAAACAGTAAAACAACTAAAACAGATGCAGGTAAAACAAACTATACATGTATAGGATTGCACTTTTCACTAATTTGAATTTGCATCTTGTTCATAAGAAATTTGCAGCCCTTCTCCATGCTATACTATTTGTAAATTGTGTGGGTATTATCTGAAACCTCAGCCAAGCTATTTACAAAGATATTGACTAACAGGAGACTTGGCCCTTCTGAAATTCCACCCTGTGATATAAACATGTGTAGCAATTTTCAAAGAGTAAACATGCCCAATAGATAGACTCTGTGGCCCAGTCCACTGAAGCAATCAGCTGCCTGATGTAATTGTGAATCAATCATTTCAGGCACTCATGTAGCAAAATTGAATCATTTCTATGCTGCTGACAGCTGCATGGTAATAAGATTTCATTTTAAATGCCTAATTAATGGCAAGAACAGTACTTTTATCAAATCTAAATGAAATCTTTATCCAAGTCGCCTATTTAATGTGTCAATATTATCCTCAATTTCAGACATTCCAGAAAAACGTTTGGCAAAATTATACATTTCTATTTTTATTCCCCTTTTCAAAAGATCTGCCTTTCCCTTTCTGGAAACATTTCCTTAAAAGCATTTGTTAGAATTTATTATTAGTAAAATGGTGGAAATGGAGCATAGGCTTTTTGCGAATGGGGCAGCATAGAAATGGTTTAAATAAACAAATAAATAAATAAATATTGGGGATCTTGAAACTAAGAAGCTCTCCCACCCTGCTTTTTTGAAAAGAATACTGAAAAACCCAAGGACCCCGCTGGCCAGACAATGATGAGTCATACAGATCCTAGATTCATTTCAGGGATAAGTAGAGAAGGGATACTCCACTCCTACAGCAGCCTCGGGTCTTCTCCCACATTGCTTCGGAGAATCCCTCCAATCCTCTGGAAAGACTTCATGGTTACAAGCCTGGCTCTGGTGGGGAGAAGGGGAAAATTTCCCTCCATGGACATACTTAAGGGAACTTATCTTGGGATCTACACCACTGATTTTAGACAGAGATTGTTCACACATTCAGCTGGTCCTCCAAATACATGGGATGGTGATCAATTCAGATATTTAACTCTGGTACCAGCCCAAATCAGAGAAGTGATGTTATAAGGAAAGAAGTGCATAGTTCACGGGTGCTAAACAATCTTGCACAACTTCTTTGGCAGAGATAGGCTACAATACTGGCAGTGAAACCAGCTGTAAAGAGACAAGCATTGGACAGCTCCCCTCATCCTGATTGGGCACCCCAATAACTACTGTTTACAAGATGATTCATATGACAACAAGTGGCCCTTTCTGCATGCATATACAATTTGTTCCTGAGATGTGGTGCTGGCTTACCAAAAGGTTATCTTGCCCTTCTTATCACAGATCAGGTAAGCCAAAGGTATCACATTTTCACAGACCTTGCAGTGGAAGTGAATCTTGAAAGCCATTGATTCAAAGAGAAAGTTACATCTTCATAATTCCTTCTCCCCCACACCAGAAATGTGTAAGACTTTTCTATCTGATATGACAAGACATTTCCTGCGGAGGATATGATGTTTAAATATTGCCCCTTTAAAAGGTTAGAATTGGAGAAGGTAAATTATTCTGCATTTGGACCACAATGTTGCTGGAGTATAAGCAGCTAATTGCAGTTCTTTTGCTCATTTGTATTAAACTGTAAGATTAAACTTGCCTATCATTTTGCCTTAAATACTGTGAATATCAAGCCAAGTCTAATGGAAATGTTGGATGTAATTCTAAGATATTGATGTTTTGAAATTGTTAGTAACAAAGGTTAATCAACCCATCCAAAACAAAGACAAAAGCACAGAAATAAGTACAATATAAAACTATTAAGCTTTGATACAATTTTGCTGCTGCTTTCTTGGAATATTACATCCTACTGAAGTAAATCGCAAAGCTCCCATAAATTGAAATGGCCCTGAATTGCATCCTAATTGTTATCATAATTTACAAGGTAACAATTATGAGGTTTAGAATTTTTCTTAAAGAAATACAGAGTTTTCAAGATCCTATCCATCAAGGAGTGTAAAATGCCATATGTATTCCATTTGGCTACATATGTTAATATTCAAACATTTGGTGAAAAACAGGAGGGAAGGAATATGAAAAAAAACCTATTAAGAAAAGTGGAATTCATTTGTCCGTTTTTGGAATGTGTTTTATGAAAAATCAAAGTTTTTTGTGCTATTTTTTCTTATCACTGCTGAGAGTTGATTAAGTGCCAATTGCTCATTTCCCCTGAGCTGATCTTTATGTAAAACTTACCTTTATAAGAATAACAGAATTCTTAAATTACATCACATACTTCATATTATAAATTACTGTAGCTCGCTGTGGTGAGTTTTCCCCCTTATGGTGGATTCTTTACGACTCTTTACTATCAGCTGCATAGGAGAAGACCTGCAAAAAAAAAACTTTTTGATGCTGGTAGCCATTACACCAGTGTTCCACCTTCAATGCATAGTTGTTTCCATGACTAGTGAGCAACAAAGCAAAGGAAATGGATGAACAGGTTTGAGAGAAAGATGGGCATTGGTGTAATGGCTGCTGATGTCACAAAGCCACTGCTTTTACCTGAACACTGTGATCTCAAAGATGGGCTTCAGCAGAACAGGACTGCTGTAAAAGCAGAGGGAGCGAGGGAGGGAAGAAAAGGGCTAAGACAAGACATAAGAAGATGAACAGTGAGGAAACCTGATTTGAAAGCTTTCATAGGGATCAGGCAACAGTTTATTTTAATTTAATTTAATATTTGTTTGTTTATAAAATTTGTATGCTGTCCAATTATTAACGTCTCTGGACAGCTAACAGCATAAATAAATTGATGACCCACTCTGACTGCAATTAATAAAATACAATTATAACATTCAATATTAAAACTTATTGAAATATTGATTAAATAAAAAGGTCTTAACCTGGTGCCGAAAAACATATATTGTAATGATGGCACCAGGCGGACATCTCTGAGGAGTGCGTTCCATAGTCAGGGCGCCACCGCAGTTCCATATGTCTGAACTGTTTATTATTTTTGTAGGCCAGTGAACTATCAAGGGTAAGCAGCATGGAGCCCTTCAAAAGTTTGGGGCTACAACTCCCATGATCCCTCACGACTGACTATGTTGACCAGGACTTATGGGAGTTGTAGGCCAAAACATCTGGTAGGACACATGTTAACCACACCTGGCAACAAGCTTGTTGAGGACTAATTCCCAACTTTCCATCAACTGCACAGAAAATTCTTAATATACAGTCCCTTGGAGCAAAGTTCCCCTGACATGATGCCAGCAGATAAGAGAATGTTCTTTAGACTGGCAGTAGTACTCAGTCAAAATATTTGTGCATTACAGAAAATGTAGTTCACTGTCCCCTGGTTGTTTACCTAAGAGAAACTGATTGGCCTTTACTTCATACCAAATTCTCTTGCATGTTTTCTACATTTTGAAAATTTAGCCAAAATATGATCACTTTTGACCAAGAGAATATACAAGGGTGCACTCTAGCAATGATGAGCTCTGACTCATCTGTTTGGAATCAATTGAACAAGTGTCCAGTTAAATACTTGAGTCCTTTCAAGGTCAATACAATTCAAAGGCAAGCCCCACAATCTGGAGCTTCAGTTGATGCAGATGCTGCTGCTTTTGCTACTGTATGTGGAATATGTTGGGGCGTGTAAATACGTGTGTGTTTTGCCATATGGATACCTGCAAACACAATAAAGTAGCACAAAACAGCAAACTCTAGCTGCATTGGGTTGATTGTGTTGAGCATTGTGTCATCCAAAAAGCAGTCAAACAGCGTAATAGACAGTTTTCTCATGGCACTGGCACTATGAAAAATATACCTTTGTCCTCTGCCAGTCTTATTAGAAAATGCAATGTCAGTTTGGATTTTAAACATGATTAAATTTCCTTGTAAAACTGAATCGGTGGAGGTTCTATTTTATTGCTTGGAAATAAAACAAACTTTCCTACCATTGGCTTATTTTATTTTTATTTGTTCAGATGCACTGTTTGTTCTGGCAGTAAGGGGCCATATAATTTATTACTGTAGCTGTTAAACAGGTTTACAGGGACACATTCTCTGAGATTTGGGGCAAGGAAAATACAAAAACAAGTTGTGTTCATCATGGCCAGAGCTACCACTTCAGCCAAAGTTTCTATACACGTCCCCATCATTTTGTGGGCATCTGATTAACATGGTTACATGCATGCATTTAGGCAAATTAAACCTAAAGGAATAGGGGAAGGAGGTAGAGGACTCAGGTAGGGCTGCAGGAAAGCGAATGGACAGAAGCAAGGGCCAATGTCTCACCTCTTAGGCTCTACTAGACAGAGGGAAGGATGAAACAGGAAGCCAAGAGAGAAGAGATGGGAGAAGCCAACAAGTGGCACCTGGAGCTTGCATTCAGCAACCCACACATGGCTTTCTGGGCACACTTACAACACATTCCCGGTACTTAGAGGGAATCACTTAAAGCTATACCAGACAAGACCGAATATTGCAGGAATGTGTGAGAATTTCAGAGGAATATCTCAAGATGCAAAGCCTCAGTGCTTACCTTATCGCAAAGGGGTGGCTAAGAGCTGGTGGTAGCTGGGCGCTCTTCATTTTACAACATTTATCTCACTCTGTCCTTGCAGCATTCCAGGCTCTTTGAGCTTTCTGAAAGGCCATCTGAACCATGATTTTCTCCCTTGTGCTTTTCTGGTGCTGCTGTCTGTTAAGCGCCTGAAAGCTAACCTTCAGCAAGTCCATATCGTTAGACACACACTGAAGCACTCAGAGAAATCCTCAAAATTTCCACAATGTAGTGTGATGGTTAGATGCCTGGGTTAGCCTTCGGGAAATCAGGGTTCGAATTCCTACTGAGCCATGAAGCTCATTGGATGCCATTGGACCAGTCAATGACTCTCAGGCTAACCTACTTCACAGGGTTGTTGTGAGGGTAAAATAAAGAAGGGGGGTCATGGAATCCACCTTTGCTTCCTTGCAAGAGAAAAAAGGTGGGGTATAAACATAATGGAATGACCATGATACATGTGGAAAACCACCCCCTTTGCAGAGAAAAGTGAAGAGGTTGTGAAAGAGAAGTACAGTTACAGTACTAATTCTAGCCTAGCAACTGGAAGTGCCAGGATCTCATTTGCTCCCCTGAGTACCCCCAAATACTCTTCTCTGGTTTCAGTTGCAAGGGCTCTTTGTTTCACATGGAACTTCGCAGAGTTTCATACGCAAAGAAATATGCTTCCGCAGTAACCAAAAAGATCCTCCGATCTAAAGTTGATAGGAAGAAGTCAAGCAAGTCAAAGCAGAGTCAATGGAGATGTCGATCAAGAATTGCAAAGGATGGACATGAACAATTATGCTGGCCCATACAGATGTGGAGTTGCAATTGGGTGGATATTATTGGGCTAAGGCATGAGTTTTGAGGAAGTTTTTGAAGGAAGAAAACTGTGGAGTCACTCCATGTACAGGTTCAGGGAGGGAACTGCAGAGGTCAAGAGGCAACAGGATAGACACGGCCTGGAATGTAATGGAAATGAAGAATTGGCAGATAGGGTGGGCCAAGGCTGTAGGGAACTTTAAAAACAAGGCTGATCATGTGTCCTTGCTTTTGAAGATACAGTAAAGGTAAGGGAAATTAAGAAAACTACAACACACCATATCACAGAACGCTCTCTATTTTCCCCCCACTTTAAAAGACAACACCATCTCAAAGTGCCCGCATTTCCTTGTAATACCTTCAACAGCTTGGAAGTGCCTTTGCATCAAATATTAACAATAGAATGTTGTAATATGATGTCAGCTTGTGTTTCTTTTTCAGTTTGCCTCCCTGAACTATTGCACTCATCCTTCACGCACGAGCCTGTGAAAATACACAAGATTCTAAGACGGATTTTTTTCAAGCAGGATGTTTGTGACTTTTAACAGGAAATAAAGGAAAGGCAGGAAGACGAAAAATCTGAAGCATAAGGATAATATGGTTGTCACCTTCTGCAGGTAAAAAGGACTCAGTATCCAATATGCCCCTTCATACAAACACAGTTCATGTTGAGATTAATTTGAAAAATTTGTGACAGCCACAAACTTCTGTTTGCCTTATTTCCCTGCATAATCATGTCTATTACCCCAAAAATAAATAAATCTGGAGTGTTCATTATAGAAGGGAACATCTGGCATCCACTTATACATGTCTTTCCAATTAATACAAAGATTCACATGCCTCTTCAAGAGCATCTTGGTTTTATTGGGTTATGCCAAATTCTTAAAAATGAACTCTGAGTATCATTTGTATGAATATTCAACAGCCCTTGCTTCTGAATGCTTAGAGAAGAGGTGGATCTCGCACAGGCTTTGGACCATATATACCACTTCTGTCCACCCTGCAATTTGTTCAAAATCGGAAAAAAAATATTTGCGGGGATGGCACCCATTGTGGCTATGCAAAACCCACAGGGTCAAAATTAGCTTCCCCGCAAGCTACTTTTGATACACTTGGCTCTCTGCAGTGCTAAGGACACCATCTAATTTGTTTTTATTTTTTATTTATTTCTTCAATACTAACCCTAACCTATGGCAAGTAGAACATTGAATGAATATTAGTCCTTAAATAATTTGTATTTGCCTCTCTGGATCTGGCTGCAAGTATTTATTTTGTATATTTTTCTAGTTACCAAGGTGGTCAGCCTGGTAACTCTAGTGCTTCAGACCATCTGCTGTAGTTTGTTTTTAATTGATTTCTTTAGTTATTAGTATTATTATATTTATATTCCATCTTTTTTCCTTTCAAGGAACTCAAGAGGTCTTAGAGGGCCCTTGGGCCAATATAGCAGAATATAAGTTTATGAGTAAACAAAGAAATCTCCTTTGCTCCTCAATCTTATCCTCACAACAACAACAACCCTGTGAGGTAGGTTGGGCTGGGAGTCTGTTCCTGCCCCAAAGTCACCCAGGGGACTCCATGGCTGAGTGGGAACTAGAACCCAGAAATTCCAAGTCCCAGACCCAAACTCTTAACTACTACACCACACTGTCTCTCAGCATTTGGTGCTCAGAAGTATATTTCTTGTCTCTGACATCATAACATCATTATTAGTAGCCATCCATCAATTTATTATCAAGGACTGTTTGCTAGAGTGGACACTTATGAATTGTCAAAAAAGAGGAAACACGCCATCAGCATCATCATCAACAACAATGGGAGGAGGGAAATAGAGGGTTCGGATTTGTATAAAATGTGCATATGCTAATTTATATGTCTCAATAGCAAAGCAGAAATTATTATAATTTAAACAGAAATACAGTATCTCTTGCCATAGTGCGACAGTTTGTGACTAGGAGCTGTGTGCCTGCCTCTTCAGTCTATGTTTCAGGTACTAACTAGCGGTGAGCAATGTTCTGTATCTTTACACGAGAATTCGACAGGACAGCCCTTTGAAAAGAGAACAAATAAAAGGCAATCCTCCAGCAGCCCTCCAAATAGAAGAATCTCCCCTCTTTAGAGGATGCAGGACCATCCTCCTATTTGAAAAGCCTTAACATGTGCAAAGGATAGGATGGAACGCACTCCCCAGAGAGGTTCGCCCGGCTATATTCTTTTCAGCGCCAGGTAAAAACCATTTTTATTTACCCGACATTTTAACTACTTTTATTCTCATACTTAGCCACAGTCTGTCTTATTTATTGCATTCTACCTTATTTTATTGCATAATGAGGGTTGTACTTTTTCTGTTTATTTAGTGTTTCTTTGATTATGTTGTAAGCTGTCCTGAGATGCTGTTAAGGATGGGGTAGACATGCTGTAAATAAATAACATGCCACCTGTCTCCATGTAGGCTCTGCTCTTTCAAGATGAGCTCATGGAAAAGTGAGCTGCAGGCCTGCAGTACACACGTGGCCACCGCTTAAAGGTTTTTGGAGCCACCAGAATGCTGCTCTGAATTAGGGTTGCAACGATCCCCTTAGGATCCAGATAGACTGAAACACACTAGTTACCTTCTAGGAAGCTAATGCATGAGTTAATCCTCTTTCAACCAGTCTTTCTTAGGCTGTGGTGGACTAGGGTTGAATGCTTCTCCCTCACGTGACATTACGATGTAATATGCGAGAGAGGATGCGAATACAGAATTACATCCTGTATTTTCAAAGGAAAAGAATTGCACAAACACAATGCATGGTAAGCATACTGGGAGCGTAGCAGTGTTGCTGACTTTCACCAGAATGGGCAGAAACAGAGACTCATATGGAAATGCTCACTGGCCCCATGAATGGCTAGGCCAATAAGCTATTGCTTAAGACTCTCTCAAAAGTCTCCAGTGATGAAGTTCTTCTAATAAGTTTATTTTTCCCCTCAACTATCTGAAATACAGTGTGATTGTTGTGAAATAAGACTGTCAAGCTTTAGCTATAACAAGGAATTAATATGCTCTTGTCCACTGACCAGTTGATACTTTTTCAGCTACAAATCTACTACCAGTAAATTAAATGCCACAAGACTGCTTATTATCTTTTTCTTCTGCTCAGCTCCTTTGGATGTGCCGCTTGCAGCTAATTTGCTTTCCATCACTACTCTCCCCAAAAGGGGGAAGGGAGTAATTACATCTAAATTCGCCCAAACTCAGTATCCTCTTGAATTAAAAACTAGCTGCAGACATCTTAGACAGAATCCTACTCTGAAAGCTCTGAATTCACAAGGTGCTTCTGTCCCTTCTAAGAGGTAATATGGTTTTGTTTTTATTCAAAAATAACTTACTACATCAAACCTAGCAGATTGCAATGTCCTTCCCATAGCAATTCAAATCCGCATGATCATAGGTGGAAAAAAGCAATCCTTGTGACTCATAATATTCATTTCACAAGTTGAAAGAGCAGCTCTCTAGTTCCTGGCTGTAAGAACCTTTAGGTTATGGGGTGGCATAGAAATGGAATGGATGGATGAATGAATGAATGAATGCCCCTTTTGAGTTTGGAGGCAGCTCTGAAAATGTCTAGCAAAAATGCAGGGGATCAGAGAGGAGGCAGGTCTCCCCCAACCTTGCCAGCTTCAGTCTGGCACAGCACAGAACTTTTGGAAGCCTCCAAGATCAGAAAGGGAGGATGCAGCCCACGTTTTCTGCTCTGGAAGAAGGCCAAACCAATCCCTGAGGGGTCAATAAAAGGCCAATCATGTGGCAGCCTATTGCACTCAAGGAACCAGCTTCCTCAGGGTGGGGGGGGGGGGTTAAATTACCTTCTTGTGGTGGTATCTTGCCTGATGGATTGACCAGCATTCTTGGCAGGCTAATGACTCATTAGGATGGAGTGCAATTTAGGGAAACCTGACCTAATAGAAAAGCTTGGAATGGTTCTCTTGCTTTCTAAGAATGGTAACCAAACACATTTTCCTTTGCATTAGCTGAAGCTGTTATTTGAAGAAGGGAATCTGATTCCTTTTTGTAGATATTTCATCTTAATAAAAATAACTGATCCTTTGCTCACTCTTCACTTTGCCTCTACTGGTGGTACGAATCCCATTCCTATGCTGTAGAAAGCTACTGAGTTTTCTTTTGGGCTATTTTGTTAGCAACAGTTAAAGGTTTTATAGCTGAAGCAGCACCCTTTAATGGAGAGGTGAATTTTATTAAAGCAAGGACAGTGAGTTCCATAGACCCAAATTTCAGTGTTTCGCTTGTTTCAGAGAAACACAGGTGGGGTAACCCACCCACTGTTTGGTTGCACATGTGAACAGTGCGAAGATAGCCTCACAGAAGGGTTTCAGACCTACATTCGAGTGTTGCAGCCTCTAAGCAGCACAAGCCCAGAAGCAGAAAGCTCCACAGAAGAAAGCCTAGAGTATCAAGCATGCACCTCTTCATGATATATCATAATCTGGTTGTTCTAGTCACATGTTGCATCCTTATGCATCTATTCATAACACAGACATTAGAGCAATGATCTATTAGATCAATAACAAGGCAGGCTTCTAGGGTAATTCTAGTATTTCTAGAATTCTAGGACTAAGTCATAATTACTAGAAAATTTACATCTCCAGCCTTACATTATGCCATTTTTTAGAAATCATTTTGGAGGAGGAAAGGGTAGGTTGCAATATATGAAAATGTATCATGCTGAAAGACAATGTTTCATAATCAGAAGTTTCCTGTTTTTAAAAATGAAAGAGGAAAGAAAAAAGTCATTGGGGTGTGTGTCTTGTCCTGTCCTGTCCATTCCCATTCCCATTCTCTGGTTATCATGTCTCTACAGATATACTAAGTGGTTCAGGTTCAAAGGATGGATGTTTCTCATCAAACAAATATTAATATATAATGTACTCACTACATGCATAGAAAAAGTTTCCTCTGTCTGCATCACCATTTACCTCTGCAGGCTACTGTGAAGTGAAAATGACCTGCCCAGCCATGTCTATCCTACGCACTGGCCCACTGGCCAGGTTAGCATATGAAACCCACTTATAGCCTTGTGATGCTTCACAGGAAAATATTACTGCTTCAGCATGTGGGGTTCTAGCATGTTTATCCATTTGGACTGGTTTTAACGAAAAGTAATCTCTAGTTTTATTAGATTTTTTTGAACATTTATCGTTCGATTCCCCTCTTTTTGGAGATCCATTTGTCTCTAACTTTTCTAAACAACCACAACAGAATCATTAAACTACCTGAATTGAATGTAAGTAGCTTTAAAACTTTAGGCTTTATCATGCTTCAATTTGCAGCAATTGCCTTTTTTATTTTACATTAAGTTATTATCTTTAATGTCATGTATCTCTCATACCTTGGATTTCAGTTGCAAATATATGAAAAGCTGTTCTTAAAAGGAGTACAAATATTCGATACAAAGGTGACTGCATCTTCTGTAGAATATTGCGAAGACAAAGAGTGGTGCTGATGTTGTTCACAGTAATAAACTATTGAATTGTTTTTCATCCCAGTCATAAGCTTCGACACATAAGTGAAAGCAGCTGACATTGTTTAAAACTGTAAGGATCCCTTCCCTCCTGGGCTTGATGTATTCTACCTCAAAGCACTTTATCCATGGACAGATTATGATGAAATGATTAGATCTTTCAGAACTGCTGAACAGCCTCACTGTTTTCTGAGGATGGGGCTTGAAGCCACTGAGTATACTAATTAGACACTGGGCATTCTGATCTTCTGTAAAATTGGCATCAACAGCCACTTCCATGGCAAATTACCCAAACTGACCCATCCAAAATTCTTAAAAACAAGTGTGGATAAACAAATGTGGAGTTACATTAAAACTTTCAAGTCCTGGATGATTTAAAATGGTGCTTTAGGATATTGCATGTGTTGGGTAATGTATCTTATGTCAGGCACTTCCAGGTAGGTATATTGATTGGCCATATTACTATATAAAAAAAAAAAAAAACGCTAAGCATTGTGAAAGCATTTTTTTGTGTATTGATAACATGATCATGTTCACGAATGGTTTAATATAAGGGGTTAAAGAGATTGTTCATATAGTGTGAAGACCCTTAAAGACAAGTTACATTTCCATGAATATGATGCACAGAGATACGTTACACCCATGTGAGATTAGATCACTCCATTTTTATTTTCAGGAAAAATAAAGGCATGAACTAGGATGGAAGAACTGAACTTGCTCACTGCCTCTATGGACCACGGGTTCCTGAAAGAGCAGTTTCGTAGTGTCTTATCCCATGACCACACTAGATGAAACAAGGGAAGTCTGCAGTCAAATCTCCTGGCATTACTATGGTTTTTCCCCTAAAAGCAGGCCCAGCTTCAACCCTCTATCACTAACCCTTCTCCCCAGTGCCTCTTTCCTACAATAAATACACCCATTTCATGAAGCTACTATTTTCCCTCTTAAGAGACACTCCTATGCATGTTTAGACAGAAAAACCAGCATCTGCTTCCAACCAGTATGGGGATGCTGGGAATTGTAGGGCTTTTTTCAGTCTAAACACACCTAAGATTGCTCCCATAGTGCTTTCTCCAGCCAATGAACTGATCAAGACTGTTTCCAGTTATCTGGTCTGGGCGACACATTCATGTTTATGCATTCAGAACAAATCCATGCACATTGAGTATGTTACTTTTTACTCATTTCCAGACCAACCATGACAACAACCTTAAAATAATTCTGCTGTTTGAACCACATTTTCGCAAACTTTTGGAGCAGCCCAGCACTCATTTTCCCAGTCTGTCTGCACCTGTTCTATCATGCCTGCATCTTAGTGACAGTCCACAACCTTCAATGGATGCAGTTTACAGTCAGACACAAATCTGGCCTATGGCATCAAGATGCAAGTCAAGCCACATTGGCTCATGGCAGCAGCTGATAGAAGCAGGCATGTTTTCCCCCTTCCAAGATGTTCAAGCAAACATCTGTTTCCCTGAAAACTATGGCTGTCACGTTGAGGCTTTCCAATTATAACTCCCCTCTTTTCCACTTGTTGTTAGAATATTAAAAGCATCATTAGTTTGTGGAGAAAGTGGGCATTGTCCCTTTCTACTCAAATTAAATGTGGTTCTATACGTGTTAACAAATGACAAACAATGATTAAAAAAACATAAGAACATCCACAAAAGAGGCCTGCAGTAGCATTTGAAAGATCAAAGCAGGAATTATTTACAGATTAATCTCAGCAGCAGAATGAACACCACCAGTGGGATTAGTTTCTTGTGCAACATGACAGAAAGACACATTGGGGCTCTCTCTTCCCCTCATAATCTCCTAATGAAGAATTGCCTTTAAAACCCACTTTAAAATGACACTGATGAAGATTTAAGGCTGCGTCTTGCTAATCTATTTTCTACCGATAAATCACAGAAACTTCTAAACATCTGGGAAGGTTTCTTTTTAACGTAATGTTTTTACTTATATTTGAAAATAATACGTAAGGACAGAGTTCCCTTTGAACTGTGGAACTGTACTTTGTTAACTGTCTGGGTGAACTGGCTTCACATCACAAAATACATTGTGCCTTCTTCTCATAGGAAAATATCAACACTATATTTCAACACTTCCTGCTTGCTTTATTGGCCACCACTTGTGCAATTCAGCTGCTTAGAGTGGTACATGATCCAGTAGCCAGAGAAGCCTGAACTTCAGGTCTGATCCTGAGCAGCTTTACTTGGAAGTCGGCACCATCGAGTTCCACAGGACTTACTTTCTAGTCAGCGTGCTTAGATCGCAACTACACAGGCTGTTCCCGTCTGTCGCTGCTCAGAAGTGAGTCCCACTGGCCTCCGTGCAATTTTGCTCCAAAGCAATTTTGCACAGAACTGCCTCCGTGTATCTCAGTCATATTCATACTGAAAAGTAAGCCGCACTGCGTTGAGTCAAGCAAAGTGAGCATAAAGCCACACAGCCAAGCAGGGGCCAAGTCCCAATCAACCCTGTGGAACTTCTGAGCAATGTACAATATTGGGCTACTAGAGTAGACAATGCCTGACCTTCAGTGGTGCTCTTTTCCTTTGACATCTGCATGGGAATGGGATTGCCTAACTCTATGAGTAACCAGGCAAGTAAAGAAACCATACCCACAGGAGAGCTTTCTTTCGAAAGGGGAGAATTGCATTTCTTTTAGTAGCATTTATTGTGTTGCTTTTGTTCACATCTCGGGCATCCTCTGTATAGATTGACAAAATTGTCCATGAGCTTTAGCTATCAATGAGCCAGATTCTAAAAGATCTCCCTTCCCCCGTATGTTCCTCTCCCCACTTCAAGTCTTCTTCAGAGCCGTTATCCTGTGTGCCTTCACCAGGCAAAATAAGGTGTGTGTCGACAAAGGAGAAGGTCCTTCTTGGTGGAGGCACCCTGCTCTGGGCTTGCCTGTCACCTTTCTTTACAGTCCTTTCAGTGCCGGGTGAAGACCATTCGCCCAGGTCTTTTAAGTACACTTTGGGCTCTTGGCTGTTTTACGATAACCATTAATTAAGCTAATTTTTTATGCTGTCCATATCAACAGAACGTATTTTAATGCTCCATATTTACTGGTTTTTATCTTTAATTATGGCATTTTCTATATTTATTGTTTTCTTGACCTGTAAGCTGTTCAGAAAATATTGGTTGCTGGGTAACCGAATACAGCTAATAAGTCAAATCAAATCAATCTTTATGTAGAGATAAGTTCCACTAAAATCAGAGTAGTTATCTCTCAATAACTGTGTGCAGAAGATGATCTGCAGGGGAGTTGAGAAAAGAAGCACGAGAATGTTATATATTGCTCCCCACATTTCTGCATCTGTATGAAGGAGAGTATGTCCCCTTAGTGAATCCACTTCTTCTGTCCTCACAACTGAAGAACATTTAACAACTTTCAGACGATAGAAGGATTTCACCCTCTTCACACAATACAGAAATAAGTGTGTGTGAGCAGAAGGGAAGAGTCATCATGCAGGTTCCATCTTTCATTGTTTTCTGTAGAATTCCCAAGAGGTCCTTTCATACATGACGCTGATCACTGGATGATAAACTGGAATCCTTTCCTGTTCTCTGCCTCTTCCAGTCTTAATATCTGCAGCTTTTAGAGAATATCAACAAAGAGCCTCTTTAGCAATTCTTAAAATCAGTCTGTTCAAATTCTGAAGATCAAACTGAAATCTGAGAACTGATGTGAACTTACTGAATGGCATTTAAGCCACTGTCTCTCATCATATCCTCCCATCTGCAATGTGGGAATGAGATCATAGGAAGCTATTAGACCTTTGGTCCACCTATTGTGGTCACCACTTGGCAGCAGGGTTTCAGGCAGAGATTTTTCTAGTCTTATCTGATGACAGCAGAGATGGAAACCGAAACCCATTGCATGGTTTACCAGTGAGCCATGGAATAGTTATCCTACCTATCTTGTGGCGTTGTTGCGAGGATACCGTTAAACCTTATAAAGGCAAGCAAGTACTGCTCCTCTCAGTAACATTCCTAGCTGCATTTATTGCATAGCAAATCAAATAGTCAGCAAGTCCAGCAAATGACACCGATTAATATACAGAGTTGCCACTGACAGATAAGACTATTTGAACATGTTCAGTATATTCAGGAGAAAAACCCAGCAGGTACGAAAAAACAGCAGTTAATAAGTTTTACAAAGATCCTGACTATCAGCTGAACAATTCAATGGTTGTCTAAGCAAGCCGTGGTGTATCTCTTCAATGATACTGAAGTTGAAAATCTCAATGATTCTGGAGACCACATGGATGTGTAAAAGCTTTTCAGCTCATCCCCTCCTGTCTTCGTTCAGACTTCCCAAAGATGCCAGATGGCTTGAAGTCCTGTTTACCCACAAGATGGATTTTAGCTCAGCACTGCAGAAGGTCTCTGACAACACATTCTGCTCTCCACTCAGTCGAGGAAGACCACCCTGGGTTGCCCATGGCCTCAATCTCAATCATGCCTTGCAGGCTTCAGTTAGGAAATGTATAATCCCTCCCCGCCTCCCCCAGTACTAGGAAGGGGTAGCTGGTGTGTCAGAATGCGAACAGAAACGATTGCTTTGTCTCCCACACAGCCCCCACAAGCTGTCAAGAGGTAATTACTGTTGGTCAATGCCTTCCTGTTTGTAACCATCTGGCAGTATTTGTCTGAAAACCCATTGAGTTAGTAAGTAATGGTTGTGCTAGAAACCTTTTTACACCATTTACTCGCTGTTACAGAAGGAACATTAGTCCACAAAGATATAAGAGAAGTGGTTCAGCAAGAGGGGAAACCAGGGAAAAATAATATCTAAAGGGATGGTTTGGGCTGAATTTGCTGTCCTTCATTTTGCATTCTATGAATGCATGCCCAGATGCTAGAAAAAGGAGCTGTGTTGGACCACTGCGACTTCTATTGACAGAACTGTAGGTAAGCCAATCTGGTTAGCATTAGTAAACTGTGAAGACAAGGATCTAATTTTCTAAATTAAGCTGGACTGTATCTAAATATATAAAGCCACAGCTACAAGAACTTCACAGTTAGTTTCACAGTTATTAGTACATTACATCCTACATGATTTCCTCTGCTTCCTATGCTTTTGAAAAGGCAGGCCAAATTAAAAGATTCCTCCAGGTGTGTTAGACTAGAGCTCCTAACCCTACTGTGCTGGATGGGGAATGAAGGCACTGATAGTCTAACACATCCACAGGATGCTGGGTTATGGAAAGCAGTAGTAGGGCTAGAAGGGAGGAATTCATAAATCAGTTATATAAGTACTACTTCTCTAAATAGTGACTTGTTTCTGAAAGACAGGTGGCTGTAAGATCCATTCTTGGCCTGACAGGTGGCTACAAGCCCATTCTTGGTGGTAGACCTTATCAATGGGGGCCTTCTGCTATGGCGGAACTTTCCACTTTGCACAGCTCTATGCAGGGCAGGTCATTTGCTCCTAGCAGTCTCTGCTACATGCAGCCACTTCTGCAATAGGTCCCAGACCTAGACTGCTTGAACCTCATTGGCCTGATTCCTGATGCCTGATTCCTAGGATAGCCTTCCTGTGCTTATCTCACCCCTTTGCCTGGCTTGCACTCTACTGTTCCCTGCCTCTTCTCTCCCCCTTGGTATCGTTCTGCTTACTTGAAAAAGAACCCAGTGATTTGCTGTGTTTTGCCTGGCTCTGCTCTTTGTATTGGCACTTCTTTCAGACTCCTGACCCTTGTTCCCACATCTCCAGCTCATGCCTCCAACTTGAGTTTCAATCATTCTATCAGTCCCAACTGGAATGACAGACAGAAGTCACTGACTTCTTCATTGAAAGGACATTCTGCTATACAGATGAAAACCTGCATTAACCACATCCCCCATCCATATACTGTGCAGCCAGGAGAACTTCAGTCTAGATATACATCTGAAATATGGATTCCTGCAATGGATACTGGGGAAGTAATTCAGGGTGCCTATTGGCAATAACTTAGCAGGATGGAAGCCATACCTCTCTCCCTCCTTCACTGCTCCCACACATCAGAAGTTCTACAGTGCCCAAGAGGAGACTATAAGAACTTCATCCCAAGCATCATCGCCCTCATTTCTGGGAGAGGTGCCACTTCTGCAAGAATTGGTTGCTTTGCTGGCTCTTCCCATGTGAACTTGGTCCTTGTTGCTGGATTGCTGAAGGACTAAGATACTCTAAATTGCTTCTGCATTACATTTGGAAGTGGCTGCAATGGATTTATCTTCTGACTGTGATCATTTTTTAAAAAACTGAGCTCTCTGAATAGGGAGCTGAGTTTCAGATCAGCTCCCCTACTCCTCAGATCATACACTCCATTTTATATGGACCACCAGAGGTAATGAAATGATGCTCAAGGATTGGAGTGACTTCACAGAGGGACACAATATGCAGTGTGGCCGAACTATCTCAGGGCTGCACTTTTGCCCCAAGGTCATCTGCATGTCAGGTGAGATACGGAGGACCCCACTGCAAGGCCAGCCTGTGAATATTCTCTCCCAAGGGGACCAATGAGTGCCGAATCTTGGACTGATGACCATTAATTTGTGAGGCTGCCAGAAGTGGGTCTAAGAAAGAAGAGACGGAGGTTCCACAGGTGACCAAGAGAGTAGGCCAAATATTTTGGAGGAGAGAACTGGTTGATGACAATAACAATAAGCTTGTAGGTTGTCAGAACTTTGCGGATGACACCAGTCATGTGGAATCGTTCTACTTTTCCCTCAAGGGAACATTTCAATTTTCCTCATCTTTCAGTGTTTGTACTTTCTGAATGTTCCAATATGTCAAATTGTATGTAAAAGTCTTTGCAATTTGCCATTTTCCAGTATTTTAACTGCATTCGTTTACATGAGCTGCTTATACATTTATTCCAATGCAGTTATTTATGCTGTGTTGGTTTAAACGGGAGTGTAAAATGAATCTGGCTCAGTCCTGATATGAAACTATGAGCATCAATTCCATTAGGGTCACACCCCCAATATAGTATGTGTGTGGTTCAGCAGTCTACCTCTGTCCTTACCTGTACTGTTACCTCCCCAAGACCGAAAGGGAATTTTTGCTATTCAGGGAAAAAGGAGAGATCCCTCCTTCCCCACCCTTCTTCACTACTGCTGCTTTCTCTTCTTCATATATTTGCTGCAGATTTGAAAAGCTTTGCAAAACACAACACTCGGAAGCATTTGCCAAAGACCATTTGACTCAAGTTTGGGAAAGATTACATTTTTATCTTGTCAAGACCCTGTTTACATTGCCCTACATAAATCTGAGGGGGAACAAAAAATAGCAGAAATCACAAGACAGGAACAAATTGGCTCTTGGAGCATCAAGGTTCAGTACATAAAGTGAAGAAAATCAGATTGAGAAAGCATGTAACGAGGTCTTTGGCTAGAGAAGAGTAAGGCGTCACGATTCTATGGGCCATTGCGATTGTGATAAGAATGGACAACTAACTGGATAACACACATCGCAGAGGCATTCATTTTCCACTTCCTCATAATGTGACAGCAGTTTACCCCTGTGCCTTGCACTGCTTACTTGATTCCCAGATTTTTGTCTAGCAAAAATGTAATTCCCTTATGCACATTCCCGGATCTACATCCATTATTATATCTTCTCCTACACTAGGTTAAGATGTATTATCCATCTGTTTGATTTTTTTGGGGGGTCCTCTTGAGCAGTGCTAGCAGTGGTGTTCCACCATGTCAGGCAAGGTTACCTGAGAAACCCATACCTGACTTTCCAAACTTTCATCTATGGAAATTATACTCCAGTGTATGTATAACTGAGAAGGGCTTGGGCCAAGTCTGGCAGTCCAACAGCATGGCATGGCAAGCAGTGGTGGAACCAGTCCAGACTAGAAGGGCCCTGAAGAATAAAACCAAGAATCAAAATACGTGCGAGCAGATGGCTCCAGAAGACAAAATCCATGAGGAAAGACAGAAATGACACAGCATGGCTATACCTAAGACCATGCAATTAATTTGTGTGCAGCAATGTACAGAATGGTCCTTCCTCTCCACTGGACAACACTAGCTTCCTTCCCCTAGGCACATTTATAATCAAGAAGCAAGGTTTACGGCAGGGGTGGGCAACATGTGACCAAGAGGCTGCCTATGACCCCACCTCTCCACTGAAGAACCTGCCAGCCCCCACAGCTTCTTGTTACCCCCCCCCATTTTTTAAAAATCCACCAAAATGGCATTACTAACAGGTACACCCTAAATTTGTCCATTGGGGAGCTCTGTGTGATGCACCAAACAAATACATTTAGGTTGGAAACAAGCTAATTTTAACCATTGTAGCTAACACTACAGAGCAGTTTGTCACTGAATTTCCATGGCAAACCAGAGGGTTGGGCTTTTCTGGGTGCCCTTGGGCAACACATGGACTGCACCCCATGCAGGGTCCAGGGGATGAAAACGTCCCCCTGTAGCTGTGGAAGTCGGCCATTCCTGGTTTATAGAATGATGACAGAAATCCCACACAGATTAAAGAAAGGCACCCATCCCTTGAGAAAAGTTTACTCCAACCACACTGCCCGTTAACTGTGTCTGAAGTACAGATACCTCTGCTCCACTCTTTCCAGGTAAAAATCCACATCACATGCATGCCATTTCCCATTTTGAAAACCATAATGGAAGCAGGACTTTTACATTGTACATTTCATTCATCTCACCTGGATGTAACTGAGTAGTAAAGTAAGAGGAGATTATCACTTTTTGTGACCAAACCCCTCTTCCCTTCCATCTGCCACTTTGGCCAGCTTTCTGTTGCAGCTCTGTTTTTCTCAGTACCGGGGGCCTGGAAGAAGCAACAAGCCTGAGCTCTAGTAAATACAGCTACTCTGTATTAAACATGGAGGTGTTCGAAAAGAATCAGGAGGTGTGGGGGAGTAGGGATCTATGAGCTGGCACACCGGCAGGGTGTGAAAACAACCAACTTTTTCTGCTTTGCCTTGCACATTTTGTTCCATTCACAAATGCACACACACACAGAGGCATCTATAAGGTTTGTAGTGAGTCAAGCTAATAAAGGGATTCTGTGTGTGTGTGTGTGTGTGTGTGTGTGTGTGTGTGTGTGTGTTAATGATGGCAATTTGTGGGAGGAGAGAACCTTGAAAATGGGCACAAATGGTGTCTTCTTTGTTTATTGGTGATCTTGTAGAAGTGCATACAATTGCCAGACTCCGCTGTGGAATCTGGCCAAGACATATTTTCTTCTTGTAAAAGTCCTGGTCAGTTTCATCCACACCAAACCTGCTCTACACAAGATGGAGGATGAAATTAACTAATTATTTGATAAGCAGAGAATATAGCTCTGCCAGGCAAAAGGAAGTAGAGTTCGGAGACGATGAAACTGACAAGGTTATTTAAAAGAGGGAGAATTTACCTCTGTGGGGGCTACGTAACAGACTGGAGGATCTGCAGTCATGTTCCCTTGCGCAAGACCACTGATAACAAATATTTTGTGAAACACACCCACCCAGCCACATTTGTGCAAATGTCACAATTCCCCCTCCAAATGTGCACGAATTATGATCTTGAAGAAAATGCAATGATTTTCTGAAATAGGGAGTGGGGGATCCACTGCAGTCTACCTCGGTTTATCTGCATCTCATTGGCCTTGAACAGAGCAGGGTCCCCAGTGTCACATATGTCACAGGGGCGATCTACAATCACCTTTATATGGAGCATATTTAATGTCACTTTATTTCCCTTCAAGAGAAGCTGATAGTTTTGTGAACAACAATTACAGGTTTTGTTATCATGGTAAAAAAGAGAGATATGACTATGAAAGCCTAGCCTGAGCTTCAGTTTTAGCTGTCACGGGCATGTGCAGTGCCAGGCAGACGCAGAGGCAACACAGCTGTTTCCTCAACATTGGCAGAATTGGATGGTGGAGTTTTCCTGGAATATGACTCTTGAATTTGTGGTTAATCTTGTTGCATTGGGACAGTAGGGCAGGGGTGGGTGGGTTGGTGAGATCCTTGAAGTGGAGATGCCAGGGATGGAAATTGGGATGTTGAAAGGCAAACCCTATCAGCTGAGTGGTAGTGCTTAAACTGCTCTCACACTAACCTATTTGATCTGGGAGTGTTTTGAGGGAAAGGAAATTCTGAAAAAAATCAGGAGTGCATATACAGGAGTGTATATCTAGACCATGCTGGATCACAGCCTGCTTTTATACACAGACTCTGCTGTACAGAACAGCAACTATATTGGACTATGTACGTGGCCTTTTTGCATATTCAAAGGACTCTGTTTCAGTGGAGGTACAACGTTTGCATCTGGGTCAATTTTCTCCATTGAATATGCATGACTGTATACATATAGATGTGTACATATTTTAGGTAGTGTGAAGTTATTTGGTTGGGAAGATCAGGTGATGTGACAAAATGATTTAACAAACTAATTTTCCTTACAGAAGAACAAAAACTTTCAAGAACAAAAATCCCAAAGAATTAATTTAATCAGCCTAAAGGATGATTAAATTATGTCAGACCAATCCTCCAAGTGGGGAAAAGGTGCATTAGGGCTTGGAAAGTCATCTTTCCAAGATATGCACAGTGCCCATCTATAGTCTAGGGCGACCATTTGCTGGCTTCATATATATCTGGCAAACTTATTTCAAATAATGATTAATGAAAGGTTACAAGATATATGGACACACCGAAATAGGTAATCCAAACATCTAGCAGATGGAGAACCACAAAATAATTCATGGAGCTTATTAGATTCCACAAAATTATCAAATGTTACTTAGAGTAAATCAGTCATTGCTGGAAAAATATTAATTGTCCATACAAAGCAATATTTCCATTTACTATGGGAGCTATCCCTTGATTCAAAGCTTCTTGTTCAATTAAGAATAATGGAAGGCTATCCATAAACTATGCAAGCCATCAACTCAATTTATTATTTTACATTTGTTATCTGCTTAATGACATGTTGCAAATGCATATGGATATAGATCAATACTGCATTGGTGGCAGAAAGTAAAACATTTGAAATATACAAAATTAGCATCTCAAGAATGGAAAGAAATAGCATAGCAGCTCCAGCTACCTTGCCAAATGGCTAACCTACTCTCTTCTAGATGTTTTTAAACCCCTTGTAAGTTTGGACTATCTGATTTCTTTTTGCCAAATGGAGATCTAGAAATTTGGTATTCTTCATTTCCATGCCTCTGCTCTCTTAAAACAAGATATTCTGTTCTTCAGGTGATTGTGGGCATTTTGTTTTGTCACTGGAGCCACACCGCTGGGGACGTGCTGGCCGTCCAAATTGTTTATCTGGTAAAGGCTGCATCTCTTTCTATGGAAGAAGGGGTTAACTCTTAAAGCACAATCCTGTGCATATTTAAACCAAAGTCCTACAATGCCCAGCCAGCAATGCTCATTTTTAATCAACAAGCAAAATCTCTGTATGGGAGAGCATTTGCCATTATCCTATTTGCCTCCTGAAGAAACAGACTATGCAGCAGTTAAGGGCATTACATTATCCTTTCTCCCAGTGGACAACATTATAGCATAATCAGCCTGCCAGGATGCATCCTGGGTGAATGTAAAGGGACGCCAATACCATTCTGCTGTGCTAGATCTTCCAAATAATCCACTATCAAGCTAGAGCTCTCCACCTTCGGGCAGACATTCCATGCACATGGGAAGATTCCTGTTGGTCCTGCAAACTCCATTCAAGAGCTGCCTGAAATCTGGCAAGTTGTCAGTACCTGGGAGTGCCATCTAAGGGAGTCTCACCCCCAGTAAAGTCAACTTTGGAATGGGATCAGCAGTGGAAAATGGGCAGGTAAGAAGCCAAAACAATGAAAGGACAGAAAAAAAGCAGCAGTGCATTTTGTAATCCCCCATCAGCGTTGTTCTTCCTTTTTTTCATGGCTCACTCTCCCACCATCTCTTTCCAGGCAAGTGAGCAGCAATGAGGAGGGGGAGGGGGAGGGGGAGGGAGCAGGTGAGGCAGGGCCAAGGTGGTCAGGCGATGCTGCTGCATGCACCAACTGCCCGTGAGCAGCTAAAGGGGAAAAGGTGGGAAAACAACAGAAACCCCCAGATAGAGAAAGGGGGACAGCCACCCACGGCCCAGTCAGAGGCACAGCGGAAGGCAGGCAACAACAGAGGTGGAAATGCATACCCATTCTGCCACTCTCCCAACCAGGGCTGATCTGCCACCTGAGCAAGGGCGTCACCTTGCCTCACTGGGAGGACTGGCTCAGTGCAAGGTTCACTCCAGCTCTCTGCCAAAAACATGTTCCTAGTAATGCAAATAATGCCTACTAGTCTGGAATACATTGATGCAAATGCTGTTAACGGACAGAAACCGAAGAGATAAAACTGATGGCACATTCCAGTCTGTGTACAGATCATATCTGAATTACAGATGTGGGACATGCAAAGCCAAATGGTTGATCATCACTAGTGAATTTATAACAACTACAAGGAATCCATGCGATAAAGCTGAAATATTTGTGCCATCCGAGAGCAGAATGGATGAGTCCCAGGAGGAGAACTGGCTCAGAGAGTCTGGCTGCAACGGCTGCCACAGTTTCTGGATGAATGAACTCTAATGTAACCTCTTCATCAGCCTGCTTGCCAATAAATAACGGGAAAGTGCACAGAAATTACGCACACCACAATTTTGACATAGTCCGCTTCCATGTAAGGGCAGGTCACGTGTCACCAAAATCAGTTTCCTGGTGGTGTTGTGATACTCCTGAAAAGATCCAGATGACTAGTAGACTAAAAACTGAACTGGCAAAAAGCTAGGTCATCCCATCTCCTGCAACTCCAGTTTTTCTCACACAACTCACATCACTTCTCAATGGCAACACACCATTGCTTCCACATAGTCCCCTCACAGAAAAGAGAGGGAGGGAGAGATTCTAAAGTTTTCAGTTGAGTAAATACTTGGAATGAAAAGTTTTAGGGACGGATCACGAGAACAGCTCTCTGTTGAGCCAGAAAACATCACCCATGTATCACAAAATTCCCCCCCCCCCGCAAAACTGAAGGCTCATTCATACAAACACTTGAGTCCATGCCTGTGGTATCAAGTCAGGTTGTGCTTTCATCAACGCTGCCACACAGTGAGTTAGATCTGCCTGCTCCATGCTGAGTCAACTCAGACGGGCTTCCTGTACACTGTTGCAAAAGCTTGTAAAGCTCAGTGTGGGGTAGGTGGCTTAGCACTGCCAACGCCATCTGTTTAGAGCATAGCTACAAGCCTGCTCAAAAGCAGGGTTGATACATGCTCAGACAAGATGACTTTCCGCTGAGCAAATAAATCCACCCCACCTGCAACAAGATGGTTCAGAACGTGCCATTAAATTTTCCAAGGGGATGGAAAACTTAATTTTGAAATGATGCTACTATTCTGAGTCTTCTGACTTCCCTTGAAATTCTTCAGATGTTGCATTTGATGAAGAACCTTTGTGCTTACTTTGAATTTTGCTTAAGGTGAAATGGGGCAACAAAACCCATGGGAACACAGTGCCTCCTCGGAGATGTGAAGGAAGGAAGCAATCGGGGAGGAAGTTCCTGACATGACGGGGGCAGCAAAGAACAATTCAAGGGGGAGTGGTGTCACTGAGCAGAGCAGAACTTTTGATTGATTGAAGTTGTATTTGGAGGACAAAGTCATAGATGACATCTATTATGGAAATAAATGAATAAATTAATAAAGAAGAGCGGAAAGATAGGGCATACTAAGGACATGGAGGACTTGAATGGTTGTGGTAAGTTTTGCTAAATGTAGAAGGAGATGGGAACCCAGGGCAAGGATTCAAGAAGTTGGGATCTGAGAATGAACAAACGAAAGTGGAAGATTTTAGCAGTGGAGTTCTGGGCCCCTTTGGCTCTCTCAAGCCTTCCAAAAGTCAAATGACAGTGATGAATAATGAGAGCTAGAGCCCTTGGAAAGCAACTGTATCCTGGCCAGAACACTTTGCTGAAGTAATGACCTGGTTCCTCTAAACAAACAAGCAGCCTCGTTTGCAAATCAATATCAATGAGTGGAGGGAGGAATGGGTGGATGTCACAAGATTCAAGAGCAGCCCACTAGGCCATTGATTTATTTCCTCGACCGCAGCCATTGACGGTTCTTATAGCTTTAAGCAGATGGGATCCAAGTGTTCACTTTTAATTGCAAATCTCAGCACAGAAGCTTCAGTAGTTCCAGAAGATTTGTTTTATCCTGCCTTGACAAATTTTTGGTCAAGGTGAATGAAATTGGCTGTGGTTTCATCCACGAGCAGAGCACCTCTGCGTAATAATGTTTTCACTGGGCCATTTCCTTCCTGTCAAGATTTATATACATTCTCTTATTTAATTCTAATTTTAGGTTACCGCTAGTAAGAAAGCCAACGTATCTCATTAAATGCCCATACAATAGAAGCTCAATCCATATTTCCCCCCCTCAGAGAAATTCAATTAATGCAAAATTTACCTCTACAGTATTGAGCAGGGAGGAAAGGCATAAATTCACCTTGTTATGAGAAGAGCTTAATTTGTCAAACTGCTGTAAGGTTGCATCCAGACAGTAACTTCCCCCAGTGACTGTAATGCTAACGAGAAGTGGGGAGGTAACTCTGTGAAGACGACTCTGGTAGTCCAAAGGTTTACTATGATTCCTGATTTGCAGTGTGCCGGTGATGGTTCATGCTAGTCCCTGAGTCGTTTTCAGCTGCCCCTGAACTTTAAGCAGGGACCATTCCTATTATTTCCCATTGCGTAGGGAAATCCCAGGGACCATCAGGGTCTCTGGAATTTCAAATATGTGCCTCATGGTATTAGGCTGGAACCCAGCAAGTGAGCTGCTTAGGACTGCTCGAGCTTCTTCAGGAAGAGCCCTGTTTGGTACAGAACACAGACAGCATGGCCCATACACCGTCATCCAAAGTGATTGGCTGTAATAATGCTCTACAGGAATGCTGAGACTAGTCAGCATTAGCTAAGATGCCTTTGAAGATGTTAAATGGATGTTTTTGATTTTATTTGTAATTGTGGTAGTGAGGAATTGCATAATTGTGTAATTACAATTGTGTAATTGTGGTAGTGAGGAATTTAACTGTCTAATATTAGAAAAATGAAAAGATTTTGAATTGTGTAGAAATATTTAGATTGAATTTGTCATTGAAGAAGAAAGAAGATATTGATTTGCATCCAACTTGGAGATTCTTTCCTTTAATATTGGTTAAGAGAAACAGGACTTTGTAAGAAATGGATGGACTGTTCTTACTGATGAAGGAGAAAGAAGATAGTAACTTCTATCAAATTTGGAACTTTTGTTTTATTATTGGCAGGAGAAACGGGAGTTGGCGTAAATTTAGAGATGTTTTCAAGTTATTATAAACTGATTTAAATATGAATATAGAAGGTTAAAAATATGTAGTAGGGGGTCGACCCAGTAAATCCAATGTATGTAATGATTGATGTTTTTAGTATTAGTTTAAAAATTTTAATAAAATTTTAAAAAAAAGGAATGCCGAGACTGTGGTAGTGTGATCAGGTATGTGCGCAATTTAAAAGTAGGTACCGATTATTGTGACTCTATTATTAGGATTAATACTATAAATGCAGTACCATTTAGATGGTCAGCAAGTTTATATTTTGCAGATGGTGCTATCTTTGTGGTATGGATAGAAGTCAAAGAAAAAAATCCTGCCGAATTTCAGAATGAAGCAGCGGCCAAGGAAGTGCTGACTTTGATTCAGGCCACAACCTCTTCCTGGCCAAACCTTTATGGCTGTTTTTGTAGCTGCATTCGGCTAAGAGATGTTCACAACTTACAATATGAGTTGGGGATAAAAAGCAATGGCTGTAGTTCTGGCCCAGTGCTCCTTTTTGCCCCCCTCGGTTGTGTTTTGCTGTTTTTCATGTATACACATATCCAGCACAGATGTTCAGAAAACTGGCTTTTGCAATTCTGCCTCATATTTTGCACATTGTAGCTTTTCCAGCATTCGCCTGTTACCTCTCAAAGGGGGCTCTGGGCTGCATTGCACTGGATATGAAGCATCCAGATCTCTAGGCCAGCTTAAGCGTCATGCTTCTTTGGCTGCGTTCACCAAGAAGACTGACACCGCGGTTTTGCGGCCTGATATGTCTTACAGGAAATCATCTCAGAGATCTGAGTGCTGGCGCGGGCTCACAGCATCTCCAGCAAAGCATTACTAGTTGCGTATTTCATAGATACGATTGGAGGGAGAGCTGGAGGAGAAGAACTCTTCTGGCTGCTTTGGACGGAAAATAAGATCAGCTTAAGCCACCCTTCTTTTGGAGGGGAGGCAGAGTCGTCATAATCTCATTGCCTGTAAGAATTCATACACACACAAACACACACACACACACACTCGTAATTCACTGAAGTGATAACCTGCATGGGTAAATGGGCAATCTCACGGAGAAAGTCTTCATATCATGAGCCATTATCACCCAAATCACAATGCTCTCCCATACGGAAGCTACATATGTTCAGCGAGGAGTCATCAGTTGCTGAGAGACCAAGTGATGTACATGCATTTATAACTAGGCCTTGGGAAAACAAGGTACTGTAGTACAACCAGGTTTTCCTGCTTTTAAAAAAAATGGCTGCCAGCGACAGAGCTGGCTCTGCCATGAAGCATAAAGACTGTGAGCACTGTTGCCCTACACAGCTGTGGGCTGCCCTATCCCCCACAGGTGAGTTACAGCTTTCTTCAGGTGCAACGGAGGATGCTGAAGACAGGTTTAGCTGCCAGTCCAGTGAATTTCTGTACATGAAAAGGGAAAGGTTGTCGTCTTTTTTCCCACCTCAGGCAGCAAAAAGCTTGATCTAGTTGGGAATGACCTAAGATGGACTCCATTTTTTAAAGCAACTCATGCTTATGGAACAAAGAACTATGGGCTTTATGCAATACACTGTTCAAATAACTTAAACACTTTTGGCAGTTGCTACATCTGAGACTGCCACTTTTGATATTGGCCTGCCACATCCACTTCAGGAGTTCAGGCTTGTATTGGCCAGAAGTAGAATTACTGTTGAATTTTAACATCTAAAGAGACATTTGGACTAAATTTGACTAGAAAATTTCCTTCCAGAAAACACACAAAGGTTTCCAAAAGAAGGCAAAAGATTACATAAAGCTATTAACATTTTCTGAAGGCGTTCACAACATATCAAAGTTGCCACTGAATTCTGTCCTAAACAAACTGCTTGAGAAAAACATTAGAGGAATCTTAAAAAGAGAGGTGTTCCCCTCCCCTCCCCTCCTCTCCCCTCCCGTCCATAAGACTACAAGCATGTCTTGGAGAAGGAATCCCAGATCTGTATCCAGGTGCTGCTCTGTACCTCTTAGAGCTAGGCTCCTCACTTGAAATTGGATGGAGCAAAGTCGCCATATTATGTTCTCTGTTTTGAAGAACACGGGTGCAAGTGCTGAACTTTGGCTACACAACCTTCAAGCTGCAGTTGATTTTTACCAAGAATTCTGTGAAGAACTAAAATGATTTTGAAAATGAGTGGTGAAATTTATGTTTTAACAGACAGTATTTACGTTCCCAAATTCCCATTCTGCTGGGGCTGCAAAATATGAAGCAAGAACTAATTTAGAGCCAAATCACTTCCATTAAATAAAGCACACGTGCACACACTGTTGATGCCTTCCTAAAACAAATAAAGTAACTAGAACCTTCTTGTAGAAGGGGAAAACATCCCAAACAATTGAAAAACCAAACCAACATTGATCATTCAAGGTGCTTTCTCAAAGAGTGTCCTTGGAACTCGAATGCCATTTGCACGCACATTAATAAAGTGCAAAGCTTTTTAATCTGATTGCTTTGAGCTGAATGGATGGGATAGTGCCAAACACATTGATCTCATCCACCAAATGTGGTCACCAGCACAGTGTGAGTCTATTAAAATAAAGTGACCCAAATTCAATCAAAAAAGTTCCCTGAGCAGTCGCCCTATGTGCCTTTTATGTGCAGTGATACAACCAGCTATAAAATCAAAAACTAAGAGAGAGATGCAGAATTTAAAACAAAGAGAATGAAGCTAGAAGCAGGTTTGACACAGAATCCCTTCCATTTTGAATTAGAGGGCTAAAGAAAGATTTAGGGGCCAGTTCAGATGTTGTGCTTTTTTCTCCACAACTCTAGATCTGAACAACAGAAAATATGGTGACCTACAAGATTTCCCACTTAGTATTTCAACAGAGATTCAAATATTGCCTCAGTCTAAGCTCTTTCTCCTTCATAGATCACTGCCTGGTTGTGGCAAAGGGACTTGTGTAGCTCAATGAAGCTATGAGCTATGCCGTGCAGGGCCACCCAAGATGGACAGGTCATAGCAGAGAGCTCTGACAAAACCTGATCCACTGGAGAAGGAAATGGCAACCCACTCCAGTATCTTTGCCATGAAAACCCCATGAGCGGTACCAAAAGGCAAAAAGATATGACGCCGGAAGATGAGCCCCTCAGGTCGGAAGGTGTTCAATATGCTACTGGAGAAGAGCAGAGGGCTAGTACTAGCAGTGCCAGAAAGAATGAAGCAACTGGGTCAAAGCCGAAAGGATACTCAGTTGCCAGTGTATCTGGTGGTGAAAGGAAAGTCTGATGCTGTAAAGAACAATACTGCATAAGAACCTGGAATTTACGATGCATGAATCAAGGCAAGCTGGATGAGGTCAAACAAGAGACAACAAGACTGAACATCAACATCTTAGGAATCAGTGAATTAAAATGGACAGGAATGGGTGAATTTAATTCAGATGACCATCAGGTATACTACTGTGGGCAAGAATCCCTCAGAAGAAATGGAGTAGCCTTCATAGTCAATAAAAGAGTAGGAAAAGCAGTACTGGGATACAACCTCCAAAATGACAGAATGACCTCAGTTCAAATCCAAGGCAAACCATTCAACATCATAATAGCCCAAGTCTATGCCCCAACCACTGGTGCTGAAGAGGCTGAAATTGACCAGTTCTATAAAGGCCTACAACACCTTCTAGAATTAACACCCAAAATGATTTCCTTGTCATCATGGGGGATTGGAATGCTAAAGTAGGAAGCCAAAAGATAACTGGAATAACAGGCAAGTTTGGTCTTGGAGTACAAAATGAAGCAGGGCACAGGCTGGTAGAATTTTGTCAAGAGAATACGCTGGTCATAGCAAACTCTCTTTTCCAACAACCCAAGAGATGACTCTACACATGGGCATCACCAGACGGTCAACATAGAAATCAGATTGACTATGTGCTCCACAGCCAAAGATGGAGAAGCTCTATACAGTCAGTAAAAACTAGACCAGGAGCTGACTGTGGCTCAGATCATGAACTTCCCGTTGCAAAATTTAGGCTTAAATTGAAGAAAGTAGGGAAAAGCACTAGGCCACTCAGGTATGACCTAAATCATATCCCTGATGAATATACTGTAGAGGTGACAAATTGATTTAAGGAATTAGATCTGATAGACAGAGTGCCTGAAGAACTATGGACGGAGGTTCGCAACATTGTACAAGAGGTAGCAACTAAAACCATCCCAAAGAAAAAGAAATGCAAGAAAGCAAAATGGCAGTCTGAGGAAGCTTTACAAATAGTTGAGGAAAGAAAGGTCAGACATGACTTCACGACTAACAACAACAACAACAAAGCTCTTTTATTGCACTGGCCTGGATTGGGTAGTCAATTCCCTTTTTTCTTATTTATCACATATTTATCCCTCCAAATTGCTGAATGGTTCATAACACAGTTTAGCAGTTAAGAATGAGGGATGGAACAACTACACGCTCTCCTCCTTGCTTCTCCTTTTTTTGGCACCTCTACCCTGATTTAATTAAACCACAGCTGTGTCCAAACCAGGGAATTATGGTCCAATGTCAATTTACTAGTCAGGAACTTAAATCAACTTCAGACTGTGGTTTAACTTTCAGGTTAGTAAATTGACATTAAGTCACAGTTCCTGCTTTTGGCTACTAAGCTGACATTAGACCAGTTGCCTGTTTTGATTCGTTTTGATAACCATACTTTCCTGTTTCAGATGTAACAACTAACTCCATCTTAAATAGATTCAGGTACAGTGCCTATAGATTAGGAGAAAATAGTGTCCAAACCAGACCACTGTGTCTCCCTTAGAACATGGTCTCCTTGCACCATAAATAATTCCAAGATATAATTACTACTACTGCAAATGACAACAACAGAGAAGAGACAGGTGAAATCAACTAATGTTCCTTAACCATTTCTCACTTGGCTTATCTGCATGTCTGAAAAGCTAAAGGGATATAGGAGATTAGGCTTTCTACAGAGAGAATTCCAGAGAATGGGTACTATTGCAGGAAAAGCCCATTTAGGAAAATAAAGTTAATGGACCAGTCACATAAACTGGGTGTTCTGTGAAGTACTACTGGCCTTTCAGCTGTGAAAGCTGGACCATAAGGAAGGCTGAGTGCTGAAGGATTGAGGCCTTTGAATTGTGGTGCTGGCAGAGACTCCTGCGAGTCCCTTGGACTGCAAGGCAATCAAACCGATCAGTCCTAGAGGAGATCACCCTGACTGCTCTTTAGAAGGCCAGATCCTGAAGATGAAACTCAAATACTTTGGCCACCTAATGAGAAGGAAGGACTCACTGGAGAAGAGTCTAATGCTGGGAACAATAGATGGCAAAAGAAGAAGGGGATGGCAGAGGATGAGGTGGCTGGGTGGGGTCACTGAAGCAGTTGGGTGTGAGCTTTAGTGGACTCTGGGGGATGGTGGAGGACAGATGAGCCTGGGGGAATGTTGTCCATGGGGTCGCAATGGGTTGGACATGACTTCCCGACTATCAACAACAACACTGGCCTTTCTTCCTCAAATGATGAGTGAGTAGGTCTTCAAAGCTGATTACATATGTGAAATAAATATAAGTCATTAAGGCAAGAGTATGCTTTTGCAAAGTGCATATTCATGAGGGCTTTCCAGCCACCAATTCCTTACCTGTGAAGCATAGCTTAGTCTTGGCTTTCAGATTGCACCTTCTGTCTTCGGATAAGAGATGAAAATGTTTCCTTTTCATAGCACACTGTCCCCTAAAGGCGCAGTGCCTCTGGCAAGTGCTCAACACATATTTCTACTCATCACCAGAGACTCCGTTCCAAAATCCACAATATAAATATGATGCAGGCATTCAGGGCAAAGGACTACCCTGCATATTAAAAATCTACATGCACATCCATCTTAAACACAATTTATTGAGAATACTTAAACAGGTTCTCCTGGAATAAAGTATTTATTTTTATTTCTCCTTCCCAGAAGAAGCATTCTAGCAGCACAGCCCTTTGCCAGTTGCAACACCCTCCAGCTGCTCCTCACAGTAAAAGGATGTTCAACCAGCCGCAAAAGGAAACGGTGATTCATAGCAAAAGATAATTAGTAATTGATGGAAAGTACTCACTTATATTTCTATTCCTCCATTCCATGGTGCCATGTTATTATTTGGCAGGCAGAAAATATGGATGGGACTAACCCACAGTGGTATGGTCAGGAGGAGCAATGCAGAAACTGTAACACACACAAACTGTACAGAGCCCTTCCCAACTAGAAATAATACATATTATTCTAGCATTTACCCGCCTCCCTGCAAAAATCGCTCTCTTTTCATCTGACTGTTATCCACCCTTCCAGCAGGACAGCTATCCTGAAAGAAGGACCCACATAAATATTTCACCAATATAGCTGACCTCCAAATGGTTATCTGTAATATCATATTATTAAAACAAATGAACTGAAAGCACCCCAATTTTTTGCAGAAATATGGTTGCTATGGAACTTTAATATCTCTGTCAAACAAATTACCTTTGAGTTCTATATAACATATGGCAAACATTGAACATTCCATAAATAGCTGTAGGATTTAGTTGTCATTTTTTTCAGATTTTACAGTACAAACTCGGCTCTACTAAACATGTACTTAGTACTCCTACTGCAGGCTTAGGCCAACTGAGCACTTGTGTGATGAAATGCAAATGTGAGGTCATGCTTAGGAATTAATCATTCATTATTCAGGTGTCATCTCAAGTACTTTCAGGTAACCAAACTCAAAAAGCACCAAGCCCATAAAGGTATCATTGCTATCCCACAGAAAGCATATTTATTCCATAGAACTTTCCTATACCTCATCAGTGACATCATAGCACCCAATCACATCTGTTCCTTCCCTATGAAGTCTTCTAAGTATTATCTTCCACTGCACCTCCTGGAACCTCTGTACTAGGTAAGCCCTCCCTCAGGCCCTTCCTCAGTAGGGTTTGTAGTTAAAAGCCAACCCATCCAAGTAAGTTATATGTCAGCCTAAAGGCAATTGGGTGAAGGACCAGCAAATATCTTTCTTCTATTATACTTGTTTAAATATCTGTTTAAGCTCCATGACACATGAACATATGATGGATAACCAATGATGCACCTGTATTATGCTAAGGTTAATTTCCTTAAGTTCTATTAAATCTGTTTGAGATAAACACCCTTGTGTTTTGTGACACTGCTCTAGCAATTGTGTACACTATACATCAGGGCTGCTTGAAATGCGTCAGAAGAGTTGCAACTGTTCCAGTCCTCCATCAGCTTCACTGGCTTCCCATTGAAGCCCGGGCCCAATTCAAGGTGTTGATTATGACCTACAAAGCCCTAAACGGCTTGGGTCCTGGCTACCTGCACGAGCGCTTACGTCCGTATATGCCCGACCGCCCTTTGAGATCTGCGGGAGAGTCCCTTCTCCGGGAACCCTCCATGAAAGAAATTAGGAGAGTAAGTACCCGGAGGAGGGCTTTCTCTGCGGTGGCGCCCAACCTATGGAATTCACTCCCCAAAGAGGTCCGCCTGGCACCGTCGTTACTGGTTTTTCGGCGCCAGGTAAAGACCTTTTTATTTAAACATCATTTCAATTGTTAAAACATATGATCTGGCCTGGGCAACTTCTTCTTCCTTCTCTTTCTCCTCCTATATTTTTATTTTATACTGATAATTTTAATTTTGTATTTGTAAATCAATGTATTTTTTGTATTGTTATATTTAATGGTAATTTATTATGTACTATTGTATTTCAATGTATTTTATCATGTTGTAAGCCGCCCCGAGGTTTCGGCAAGGGGCGGCATAGAAATGTTATAATAATAATAATAATAATAATACCGAGAAATCACAAATTCCATTTTTAGACATTAAAACCTGCCACAAAAAGAACCATTTACTAATACATCTGCCTAATGTTCTTCATTGCTGAAGCCATAATGAATGGATGTCCAGGTAGATACATTCATTTGTGGGATTCCCAAGTCACAAGGAATGGTTCTTCCACCTAGTTTTACATGCATTTTTGCTTTTAGTGGCATTTCATAAAATGAATATCCAGGTAAAAAAGAGCACACTGATGCTATATTTGGCGTGTGTGTGTGTGTGAGTGTGTGTGTGAGAGAGAGAGAGAGACAGAGACATCTTGATCCCATTAATGATTATAGTTAGTTGCCCAAAGTGCAGACCTGCAATCATTTTCATGCCTTAATGAACCATTTGCATGTAATATTAAAATTTAAGTTGTACTACTAATAGATTCTCTGTGCTTGTCCACATTATAATGGATTTGCCAGAGAAGGTGTTTAATCTTGAGGTCTGGAAAGGAAAAAAAAAGACTCCACCACTTACACTCTGCAATCTATTCTTGTTATCCTTTTCTAGGCTCCTCTTCTTAACTAGCAACGAGTATGACACTGCAGATAACTGCGTGTGTCTGGAGTCTAGTTTCCACATCCATCTCAATGGCTGCAGCATCGAGTGACGACAGCTGTTAAGCCAGAGCTGGGGTCAAAGGTAGGCATAGCTGGACATTTGCCAAGGTCCCACACACCAGCATGGCTGGGCACCTGGCAAGGCTACAAATCCCGGCCAAGAGCCCACACCCTCACAGAGAAGAGTCCTCTGGAGAGGCTCCTCTTCTATGCCAGGCCAATGTGCCTCTTGTTCTAGCCCAGGCAGCGCGAAGAAAAAGCTTCGGAAACCATTGCCCACATGCTCCTGGGTTCTCCCAGCAAGTGCTAATGAGAAAGCAAAGGAGGAGCAGTAGCAGCTGGTGGTGGTAATGGTGAGAAAACAGACGTGGTTTGGGAGGGGACCAATGAGGGCGTCCTGCCCTAGGGCCCTCAAACACCTGAGACTCCATCACAGATCTAATTCAGCATAGTATTCAAGAAACAATTTAAAGTAATACCCAAAGAACTGTTACTACTTCTCTCTCACCAGCAGGGCCCTCTTGTCTCACCACAATCTGCTTATGAAAGCACCATGTGTTTCGGATGTTGTTTGCCCTGTGGCATGGCCCACTAGTGTTTGAGAAATATAAGCCCCCAACTGCTCATAGGCAGTTGCCCTATGCCGGTGACATGCAGAGAAAGCATATTGTACCTGCATGTAGCCATTCAGGGTTGCTCCCACCCCTATTAACAACACCCGCATTACAGGGAGCTGTTACACCATACATCACCTTTAGGACCTTAGAGAAATGTTCAACACATTACAAGAGTAGCAGAGTAATCATTCATTTGGATGCATGTGCATCCATATATCAATAGAGGTTGATGGCAAGTACTATTTTAAACATTAATTCAAATGCCATAGGAGAGAATGTGCATATGCAAAAGGACAAAAATAAATCAAAGCTAACTTGCATCTTAAAGGATGCATATGTAAAGGAAAGTCTATTTGAACCTTCAAAGAAACTCGTGTCTCCTCGGCAGAGCTTTGCTTTGATCTGGCAAACACAGCTCTCAAGATCTTGCCTCCAATGCTAGAATTATTGAGGCAATGCCAGTGAAGATAAAAGCACAGGAATAAAATGAACATATAATGCTGAAAGTCAAACTTAGATATCTTGTTATTAGATTTGAAAAGATGGTAATTCTGAAACCTTCTTCTACATTAAAAAAAGACAGTAGGCATATAACAAATACCTACATGTAGACTCTCTTTCTCTTCCCTCCGTTCTCCCAATATGAAGTTCTTAATAGCATTTCATGCAACTGATGGAGTGGACCATAGTTCACAAAAGCATTATGCCAAAATAAATGTGTTAGTCCTTAAGGTTCCACAAGACTCGTGGTTGTTTTTTCAGTACTGTCATCTATCACAACTGCACAAATTCAGAAAACAAGGCCAAGGGGGAAACTGCACAGAAAGGCTTTGAATTTATGACTGTGAATTTTGAGACAAATGTTTGATCTTGGACCATGTTTGTCTGGTACTCTGCTCCATCTGAATTCCAGTCAGATTCAAAGGTATCAGGTCACAAGACTCCCAAATTCTTCCTTTTCTGTTTTCTCACTGGGATTTCCCATGAAGACACACCTTGAAATTTTCCCAGCAAGCCTGCAACTTACCCCAAGCTTATTTGCTTTAAAATTGTATTTTTTGCTTTTCCATATGAATGCACAAAGCACTGGAGAATAATAAAAATGACACAGTAACATTTTGTACACACTGCAGCTTCTAATCTTCAAGGGCAACCCTGCAGAAAATGTACTGCAGAAGTCAGGAGAAGAGAGAACCAAAGCATGAATGTTAGTGGTCTTCTTTCCCAGACCACCAGCAGCCACAAAACCTGTGTTAGATGTAATTTTAAAATAACTTAAGAGGACATACCCTGTATATCTGAGAGCTAAAGCTGAAAGCAAGTGCAGCAAAGTGCGACTAGGAATCAGGAGATCTGGGTTCTAGTCCCCACTCAGCCGTGGAGCTCACTGGGTGCCTTCGGGCCAGGCACAGACCTGCCTACCTAGTTGTAGTTAGGATAAAATTGGGAAAAGGAAGAAAATTATGTGAGCTGCCTTAAAGAAAAGGAAGAAAAAGGCAGGATAAAAATATAATCAACCAACCAATCAATCTGGGCATTCACAAGTTACAGCTTATAGATAGCCTAAGTACTGCTGTGGTAGATTTTTAGAATGTTGAATTGCCACTTGAAATTCATAAGCAAAAGTCAGAATTATATTAATATGACTTTTCTTTATCATACACTCCAAAGAAAGCCAGTTCTATTCATGAGAAAACTCAAGATTAAAAAGAAAACAAAGTTGCTGGAAGTAACATAAAACTAAACATTAAAAGCCGATTGATTTTTCTTTAATATATTCTGTAGACACCTAAAAGCATACAAAAAAGAAGCTGGGTGCATCTCCACAGAGAACGTGTGCTGAAGTTTTGGCACAGTTGTAACTGCTTATCCCACATCACAAGAGCTTCTGATACGAGAATGTGTGTACCTTGTAGGGGAGATTAGAGTAACCTGTTCCTGGACCATTACGAGCTATAAAGAATTTTAAAGTGAGCCTGGGAAGAAACACAGCTAAAGCAACACTGAAATTATATGCACGGTTCTCCAGACAAGCAGCAAAATGGTGAACAGATTTTACAACTAATTTATTTATTTATATTTATATTGAGATTTATATCCTGCCTTTTTCCTCAAAGGGCTCAAGGCAGCTTACATCATTCTCCTCCTCCCACAACAACAACCCTGTGAGGTAGGTTGGACTGAGAGTCTGTGACTGGCCTAAAGTCACCCAGTGGGCGCCATGGCTGAGCGGGGACTAGAACCTGGATCGCCTGAGTCCCAGTCCCATGCTCTTAACCACTACACCACACTGGCTCTCATGACAAGTAGCCTCACATAGAGACAACACAGTCCATGCTGGAACTAACTAGGATGCAAATAACTTCGTACACCTACATGCTACCTACCACCAAGTGGAGCTTTGAAGAAATCACATTAGACTTGGAAGCTTTGGGAAGGAAACTCAGACCCTGGGGCCCAGATAGCTTTTTCATTCTTCTTCCCAGTACTTGGAAGAGGAATAGAAAGGGAAAGAAAAGTACTCCAAGTGAATGGTGGGCTATGAAGGTGGTGCCAAAGTGGATTTGGATTCTGGGGCTATGGGCTACACTTCCTGGAAGATGGTTTACTGGCAAGGGATGGGTGTACCTTATAAATCCCAGTAAGTATAAACTTGGTGACAGCATAGATAAATTAATTAGGAGGACTATACACCGAATCCTACAAGAGAGACTGAAATTAACTTGGAGGTAACAGTCAGCAAAGGGTTGACTCTCAATGAAGGGTGATCAATAACAGTCTTAAAAAAAAGGAAGAGGAAGGAATTTTGACTATAAACCACATGGTCCTAAATGTCGAGGAGTATGGGAAAAAAGCAGGGCAATTTTGAACTCTTAATATAGAAGAGCAAAAATGACTTGAAAAGTGTAACTAAAGCTTGGTGGAATGACTCCCATGAGTGGAACACAACAATCAAAGGATATACCTTGTTCAAGAAAAACAGTAGAAACAGAAAGAAAGGTGGAGTCATGTTATATGAGGAAGGTACATACCTCTTCATAGAAATACAGGAGCATGTGCAGGATGAGTGAAGGAGGGCAGTCTTTTTTGGCATGTACACACAACACACACAAATCATCACTATGAAAAGAGTGCATGCACACCACTTTTGGCATTTGTCCAGTAATTGCTGTGAAATGGATTAAGTGTTCATCTGTCCGGGAAGCATGGACCTTTCCAGGCTCAGACTGCACTCCTATTCCTTCGTGGTTAAGATGACTCACACAATCCTCCCAGGAAACATTGTCCATACTAAATAACAGGTTTTTCTCCTTTCCTTTCCTTTCCCCTTGGTGACATCTGATTATTTAAGTAGCACTGTGCCATCATCATGTCCAATACTTGACTCCAGCTTCCTGGGATAAATTTATGAAGGAGAAAGAGGCCTTAACCAAATTGTGCCAAACTAGCTGCAGATCAGGAAACAAGGACAGGACCCAGTTTCCCAAAGAAGCAGGCAGCATAAGCATTTGGGGAAAATCACATGCAGGCACCATTATTTAGGCCTGGAAAGTGAAGTGAGTTAATATTTGGCACAGCCCAAAATATAATATTATGGAAACGATGAAATGGATAAAGGGCATGCTACATTAATAAAGCAAACGTCTCCATACAAAAACGCTTCTCAGAATATTAACATCAACAACTCCCTCTGTCTCTAAGGTTGCTTTGCAGTTTTGACCCTTTAATAGAAGTATCATGTCTCTCATTACCCTAAGGAGTTTTCTGTCCCCCACTGAGTTGCAACTTATTCATGTGATAACCACACACATCACTTCATCTGCTCATGCTGGAGCAAGATTTAATCGTTTGGGATTAATTCAGCTGGCATTATGAATACCAAACTGTAGTTTCCATAGGCACTCATCTATAAACCTTGAAATGCTCCATTCCAAAGGATTAGAGGAGGGGAAACCTGAACATTTGAATTTACAGGTGTTTGGTTTAACATCGTTGTTTGCATTCAACAGACCATACATTCTAGAGAAACTAAAGACAAGGTTAAATACAGCTCAGATCCAGTTTCGGCCTTACTCATTGCTCTTGAACCAACGGAACTGTTGACCTCTACATTTGTTATTCAATCAGCAATGTGACTAAATGTGTAGCTCACTTTTGCCATGACTGTTACCAGTAAAACGCTAAGGACAATGTCAAGGAGACCAGTCCACAAACAAGGCAAATTGGGAATATTTTGTTTCAAGGTCTTGGTCTAAAGTCACACCTTGCTGAAGCTAAGGCGGTCTAAGTCTGGTCAGTGCCTGGATAGGAGATTCCCTGGGCAACCCATGTATGCTGCTTAAGTTCCATATAGAAAAAAGGCTCAGGGAATCTCTCTCTCTCTCATTCTCTCTCTCACACACACACATTCACACACCCCAATGGGTCAAATCTGCACAGAAACCCAACGGCTCAATGAGGTTGGGGCAAAAATATCCCAACTTCAAGTATACACTGATGATATGTGAGCTAGCAGTGACTGAGCAAGAAAGGGATCTTGGGGTAGTGGTGGCCAGCTCAATGAGAATGTTGGCCCAATGCTCAGCTGCTGTGAAGAAGGCAAACTCCATGGTAGCCATAGTTAAGAACAAAAGAGAAATGCCAGTCTTGCTTCCCTTCTACAAATCTTTGGGGTGACCCCGCTTGGAATATTGTGTTCAGTTCTCATTGCCTTGCCTGAAAAAAGGACATTAATGAGTTGGAAAAAGTACAGAGAAGGGCAACAAAAATGATCAGGGGGCTGGAGCAGCTCCCATATAAGGAATGGCTATAACAACTGGAAAAAGGCAAGTAAGGGAGACATGATAGGGGTGTTTAAAATAATGCATGGCATGTTGAAGCTGATTGTTGGGAGGTTTAGGACAGATAAAAGAAAGTTCTTCATGTGGTGTATAGTTAACATGGTATAGTAAAATTACGGGATTTGCTGCCAAGGGAAGTGGTGATGGCCACCAATTTGGATAGCTTTAAAAGGAATTGGGCAGATGCACAAGGGAGGAGGCTACCAGTGGCTACCAACCTTACTGGCTATGTGCTCCCTCCTTCTCCAGAGGTGGCATACCTGCATACACCTGTTGCTGGTGGGCCTGGGCAGGAGGAGGTCTTCCATCCTGCTGTGGGCAGCTGGTTTGCCATCAAGTGTATGGAGTGCTAGACTAGATGGACCATGCTGGTCTGATCCAGCATGGCTTTTCTTATATTCTTATGAGGGCTGTGCTTAACAGTCAAAGAATGTCACCAGGGAGGACCACATGTGGTTAGGAAGTGAGGATATACTGCAATGTATTGTCACAGATCTCGTGTGTGTGAGAGAGGGGGGGCATCCTGCATTCCTTTCTAAAAGAAAAATATTTGGGATATAAATGCAATGACAGTGAGAGCAACACATAGTCACTGGTTCACATGACTCAGCAGCTGTGGATCAAGTCACCTACAGGGGCTTTCACATGATGCCTGGTGCCTGCACAGGGCCAGTTTGGCATGGCACCCATGGGTGCTCAGCTGTCCATGGCTTGCTGTGTTGTTCAAACTGAGGCAGCAATGTTTGGGCTCAGACAGCCCCAGCCAACTGTGTATCATTGTTCACACAAGTGGCTTTGCCTCTTCCTGACTATCCTTGAATCCAAAGTGAGAGAGCCTTTGCTGGACCTGGCACCCAGGAAAACATACGCTCTCAGTCGTATAAAAGCCTGCTGATGACAGGCCAGCCAAACTGGCAAGAACCCAGAGGGAGTCTTCAGAGTGAAAAAGAAGCAAGATAATGGGCTGCAAGCAGTTCTCCCATCATCCTCTTGCAGTAGCATTAGCCTTCAGAGTGATTCATTTCAATACACAGCCATAGTCTGCCTTTCCTCAGTTCTCTGCCCAAGGAACACCTGACTCACTGTGTAAAGAGCTGCCCACAAAGGGCTCTCTGAAAACTTGGAGTTTTCCTGGTAAGGGTCACTTCCAAGTACGGTTGGTAGTCTATGAAAAGGTGTTGTGGGGGAACTCCATTGCAGCTGGGCTGTTATCTCCTCCATATAAAATGTTTACATAAATCATAACTACTGCATATCAGTGGCTCAGAATCCTCCTCTGAAGCATAAGCCATGCTATAACATAAAAGTAAAGCTTAGAAAAAATCAAGTGGGGTGCCCATTATTAGTGATACAGAAAAGCACGGAACATTAAATGACCAGTTAGTATGGAATTTGGATGGAACAGAAGCTTTGTGTGAATCAGTCACAATTAATTTGAAAACAAGCCCCACATCTGGAACATTTGTGACTGTTCAGAATCACAACATATTCTGTATCTATTCCATCCCTGAAAAACACAACATGACATTCAAGCAACCTTGAAATTGGGGAATGGAGCTTGAAATTTGGGACTGATGTTCAAGAAATAAGTTCATCTTGAACTAAAATGGAAAATTTACCTTTCACTACAGCATCTTATAAACAAACACTTCACAATAACATCAGATCAAGAAACATTTAGCTTTCAGAAGGTTATAACAAAGAGATCACATTCTTTCCTCCCTGCAGCAGATAAAAGGTGATCAAAAAGCACCACATATTAAATAATGCTCTGAGAAGATCTCAGAGCTGCTGGTATTTAAAAGAAAATCTCACGTCATATCAAATGGAGCCTCCTGTGATCCGACTTACTCTTGATAACTTTCTAGTCCTTTGGTTATCCTTTGATTATATTTGCAGACTGCAAAACTGGCTAAGTGTGCAATACTTAGGTGCTTGAAGGCAGTTTTTACATGACGTTGGAAGACCTGAGAGTGAAAACAAGAATGCCAGCTCTAAGCCCCCTCCGCCACCCCCTCCATGTTTTGACATGCTACTTCCTGCATTGTTCTGCCTCTTCTATTCATGTAAACACACGACATGATTTAGAACCCAAGAAAATCAAGGCAAAGCCTCCCTGTTTTTGGAAGTTGCACAAATGTAACAGAACAATATACATTTCCCCTGATCACCACACAGTGACTTAGGGTTCCATCACAGAGACACAAAAGGTTCAAAAAATACAATAAACCTCTGTCAAAGAGGTCAGAATGTGTAAAGATAAGCGTGAAGGCCGATGTTTTGACATCAGAAGTCCCAAAAGGAAGTGCAGGTCAAGATAACCATGTACAAAAAATAACTGAATGTTTCATGCTAGGACGTTTTCTGTTATTCATCATTACAAAAAGTTGAGAAGTTTCAGTTTGCTGTGCTTGATGACTGTGGCAGCTGGTCCTGACTGGAGATGGGACCTCTCTATACTACTTATGCATGAAACTATTTGCTGGTGTTGCATGTCTTTCTCATGGTCAGCCAAAAAGAAAAGGAACTTTTTTGATCCAACATAACCAAGAGATATCTGGCCAGGGCGGCTTATTTTATAATGTGTGTTTTAAATTATGATTATTTTATATGGATATTTTAACTTATTGTTTTATTTAGTGTTGTAAGCCGCCCCGAGGCTTCGGCGAATGGGGCGGCATAAAAATGTTTTAATAAATAAATAAATAAAAATAAATAAACAGAGGAAAAGGACCCCGGCTGCAAGGGGAGCTGATGCCCTTATTTTCACTCGACCTCCTTGAAAGTTTGGTAAACACCTGAGTAGGGTAACTTCCAGACAGGCACTGAATCAATTGCTGTGCATTTGCTAGGAAACATTTCCTCCTGTTTTGCTTTAATATTATTAATTTAATAATTCATTTCATGTCATTCCTGAATCACAAAAGTTCTCCGGAAGGTTAACAGTTCATGCAATCCAATTCAATACACTGCAAAATGCTAATGCAATAAACAGAATAACATTCCAATACAGAATTTAACACAGAATATGTTTGAACCACTAAACTTGTCAAAGAACCACAACGGCAAAACAGCTAACATTACTCCCCACCCTAACCCACCCATCATTAAAGCCATTAAATGCCTTGGCATAAAGGCGCTGAAGAGACAACAGAGTTGGTGCTGGGCAAACTTCAGTGGGGAGATTGTTCCATTGTTGGGGACAGCTGCTCTTCCCTTGGAGGTGGCCCTCAGAAGGAGGCCTCAGATGTTGGGCATAATGTCTGGATAGAGTTGATGTTTTGTCTGTGCTACATGGAAGGCAGACCTAAGCTATATAAGGCATTATCAGGTACAGCCAATATTTTGAATCAGGGTCAGAAGCATACAGGTAGCCAATGCAAGTGGACCAGAATTGGTCTTGCTCAAACCTTCTGCTCCCAGTTATTAGTCTGGCTGCTGCATTTTGCACAAGCTGCAAGCCTTGCACAAGTCTTCAAGGGCAGCTCTACACAGTATGCATTCAAGTAATCTAACTTTGAGCTTGGCAGAGCTTAGATATCTGAAACCAAGCTATTCCCAGCATACTGACAGTACCACATTCCCAAACACTCACCAGTTTCACCTGAACACTGAATAAAAAGGAGGACAAAAACAACCCCAGGAGTTTCCCAGGCTGGCAAACCCATGGGGTTGAAGAATACTTTGCAAGCAACACCTTCTGGAGCCATCCACCCCAGCAGAAGCCGAACCAATGCAAGGAGGTGCCCCACACTCAACTCCAAAGGCTACAATAGTCTACATTATTGAAATCCACCAAGAGATGTTTTGGAAACCTACCAAGAAAGCCACACAGTGGCACTTCCTTGTCTCTACCCTGAAACAGGCAACCAAAGTTGTTTCCGTGACAAAACTTGGCTGAAATGGATCCAAATAATCTGTCTTATTCAAGAGTGCCTGGAACTGGTTGGCCTCCACACACACAAGGACCTTGAACATTTGCCAAACTCCTACCAGATGCAAGCATAAATCCATTTCCCCCCCTCATACACACGTTCTCTCTACCTTATTCTCTCACTTGCTCCCTTTTCCATTTAACCTCTTGTTTAGTTTAAGATCTTGGTGACTTGAAATATGAAATAGCTTCTATTTGCATTCAGCTTGTTAGACTGTTTGAAAAGCTTAAAATAAATAGCAGAAAAAGTATGACTCAATAACATATGGACATAACTAAGTATTCCTGCCAGCTGAAAATGCTTGCCTTTGCATGTAGTTGCTTTAATAACATTTATCTGGTTGATGAGCTGTTGTTTCATCATTCTTAATTTCATGACTCGACATTGCATTGTGCTTTATCACTGATACGCTATTTTATTTATATGCCTGTCTTAGAACTTCCTGGGGAAGGGTGACTTAGAAATGTACAAGTAAATAAAAAGTGGGCAGCGCACAGAACAGCCAAAGGATGCTTGTCCATTCCCAGAGGCCTTGGAATGCTGACAGGCTGAGGAGGAAGGAGAAGACTGGGTTTGATGGGGCACTGGCATGGGTGCCCAGCACTCTGGATCAGAAAACTGCACACTGAAACATTTTGTTGCAAGTCCTACGTGCAATACATAGGTCTAACTAGATCTAGAATACTAACCAATAAGTGGATACGCAATCGATTTCCCTAAAATCATTCTAATCACAATTTCACAGAAAACTGAATAATCTCTCTTTCTTTTCAGCCATCTGTAGAATACTATCAGCCTTAAAAAATCTTATTGTGATAATAAAACCTCATAAGAAATATTTGCTGAAGACAGTTATTGGTATACATCATGAACTGATTCCAACTCACAAAAAAGTGAATTAGCATAATTGTTCTCTGCCTTCCTTGGAACAAGCTACTTGAGTTATTTTGTACGGATATGACATTTGAAGCTCAGTGGTTAAACTTGAAGTGGCCCATGATCAAAATGCACTGGACCAGTCATAAGGAAAGAGCAAGAAGCACTTGCAGCACTATAGTTAAATCAAACAGACAGCCCAAGTAGACCAGACTTAGTTCAGCTACGCATGTTCAGGGTAGGAGTATCAATCATACAGAGTGGTTCAATGGGGAAAAGTCTAGAATACAAGAAAGAAAATTTTCAGGTATTTCAGTGAATAATGCACCTGTCACTTTTCTCCTGAATTTTATTTGTACATCTTTTTAAAGTAAAACTTGTCTTCTATGTTGTTTTTTGTTAATTCAGTATCTGTCAAGCATGGCCCAGGGCTGGATAAGAACCTAATGACATGCTGGAGGAGAAGGATGTTCTCACACCTCACTCCAGAACATATTGGGACCAAGTGGAGTTGACATACCGTGAGACTTCCACCCTCCATGGTGACTCCACAGTTAGGGGACCAACTGCCTTCTGGGTGGGCACACGCCCCAGGCTGAGGCCTTCCATTTTCTCCTCAGAGCACGAAAACAGAGAAGGCGATGAGTCCACATCAAGGCCCAGAGAGAAAAATAACTCCTCCACACAGGGAAGCACCAGGCCTCCCCTCTCTCAGGTATATGGTGGAGGAGGGAGCATGAATGAATGTGTGCTCATACCAGGAATGGTTGGGGCAGCAGGAAAAGCCATGGAACTACCGAGTTGATCTCCTCCTATCCAGCTCCTTGTGCTCTCCTCAAAGTCCTTGCAGAAGAGCTACACTGGTAACACACCACAAAACCTTGGGGCACCTTAATGATAAATGCATTTATTATGACATGAACAGCCCTTGCTGCATACACAGCCCTGACCAGCTCCCAGTCTTGCCAGAAATGCAGCCAAACCGCTCATGGCTGACAGGAACAGGGCAACATCTCTCGTTCTTCCATAAATTCTGAAAAATACACAATTACTCTTGAATAGTTCACTCCAAACCAGCTCAAAATGCTTCTCTTCAGTCCTCTAGTGATTGTAATGGCATACAGGTGGTCCACAGATTTATAAATACTATGGAGTTAAGTAACCTGCTAGCTTCCATATAGCCCATCTGATTGCTGAATTATTCCCTTCAGCATATTTGAAATGCACAGAGCCTTTAGAGAGATTACATACTTCCATTATTCAACTTTCCTTTCTTAAAGCTTTTCTGAATCAATCAAGGTTCAGTAACAGAAGAGTTTTGAACAAATTACTTCTTAATTCAGCCCAGACTTGTACTCCTGCAGGGATCTGGAAAAATATCAGGATCATTAGCCCTAATAATTCCTGTAATAGCACTTTTCTCTGGGGATTGGCAAAGGAGTGCAATAATTTAGTGCATTACCCTTTAAACCGCACAGTCCTGCAGGGCTATCGCCTTTCCAGCAGGTGAATGCAAACCTCACAAATGTTAGGAGGAGCTATGGATTTTAGAGGTGACTGGCAAACAATAAAATATCACTGGTAGAGTCAGTCGAATTATAGCTCAGCCCTGCACTTAGCCATATCATTTGCAGCAAACCTGAAAGCCAAGTGCTAAAGGCATACTTCAAAAGTGGGAGTGATGCAAATACACAAGCAATGCAGAGTACGGCTGCTCAAAACATACTGGAAGACTGAAAGACTGGCGGTGCTGATTTCAACGGCTTATAGCAGTGGTGCTCAACTTTGATTCTAGGGAATCCTACAGCTGCCCACAGGCTTATCAGGGGTCCATCCATAAGACGGTAAAAGCAGAGGATTGACATTCCCGGAAGACAGCTTGTTCATGATGACTGATTTTTCAAAATAAAATGCACTCACAGATTCGGGTTGGATCGTGTTTCAAGGCAGTCTGCCCCATTTGCACAGTGACCAGAAGGGTCAACCAACATGGCAAGTCCCCCATGCGGACAAAGTGCCCCCAAACCCTTTGCAACAACCAACAGGCCTGAATGAAGGCATGTTGTGCTTCCTTGGCAATGTCAAGGAGCAAAGGACTCCCTCAAGTCTGAAAACCAGCAGCTTCCACAAAGCACTTGCTAAATTCACCAGGCTTCCATTTATTGCTTTTTCAGTCCTTTTCATTGCTTAAAAACACATTCAATTTGCCACAGTTTATTACAAAAGACCAGTCTACATTCTGTGCTCATCCTAACAAAGCAACCAATCAATTGCTAAATTGAAGTAAATAAAACATTAAATATAGAGTACAAAGCAGTGATGAACTGAAATAATATGTCACACTTCATGAAGAATAGATGCACAAATGAGGAGCAATTAAAATTATATTCCCCGGGTGTCACAAATATTGCATTACCCCAAGTTCTGGCACTTAATGGTTTTGATTTTCAAGTTACTCACAATCGACTTTATTTGAGAAGACAATGTATAAAATTAAGAAATGACAATATTATTCCACAAAATGGTGGTAATCAGATTGTTGCCCAACAGATAGCTGAGTTGCAATTAGTCTCATGATCTCTAACAATTCTCAGATAAAGAATAATGTTGAAAGATATTTTCTATAGTGCTTTAATGAGCACGATCTGTTAATATGTTGTCATAATAAAAGTTAGATTGTGTGTATGCATGGTTATTAGTCTAAGTAACTATGTATGTATTGGAGCTGGGACTGGGGTGCTTTTCTAGCTTGCTTAGGATTGTAGAGGATTCACATCCAGCTTTTAGAAAAGACACAGAAGGCCTGCTATTTGTTTTAAAGGACAAACTAAAATAAAAAGTATGCATTTTAAATGACTGGGTGACCCACATTTCACATAAGCAACAGGAAAAACAACTATCTGTGCTCTGTTCTATCGCTACCCAGTCTACATTTTAGTTATCTCCTTTAGGGCACAATCCTGTGCATGGCTGGCTAAGGAAGGATGGGAGTTCCAGGCTGTTCTCGTTTTCTTTTTTTCTTCTAAACAGGTATATGGTTTTGCCCTTAATTGTTTGTTCCCTTTATCTCAAAACTTACAAAACTGACAACTGTTTCCCACAGTCCCATGTGCTTGATCCAGGTTTTCATTGACCCATGTTGCAACATAGCAAAAAGGACAAGATTAAATCATCTATAAATGAATACAAACCCATACGGGGTAATTCACCAGCTTCACTGAGACAACATGAAATCTTGCTCATTGCCAGCTTCAGACCAGACATGCTGCTTCTGAACATTCACTATGTCCTTGCAAAACACATTTCGAGTGCTTTATGAAAAGCTTGCGGAATTCAGTTCAAACCCTGAAAGCAGATGGATGTGCACCTGCTCAGGTGTCATCCATTGAGACAAGCACAACCCTAACAGCTTTTAAAGCTGCAGAGATACAAGTAAGTTTGAGTGTGAACAATGTGTTTTTCCCAAATAATCATATATAATCTCTCGCTTCTCTGTTTTTCAACATTGCCAAGACTGCACATCATCATCATCATCATCATCATCATCCACCTGATTATTAGGGGCAGAGTACCAGAAGTAAAACTAGAATGTAAGACATTATAGTGGGCATATAAGCCCACCTTTTTGAAATTAAACATTTCAGTCTGGCAACATAATTTAATATTTTTTCAGCAAGCAATACAAGATTCCAAAATGAATGTGCTAACCTCATTAATAAAAGTTTGTGCTCCTCTTGGACTCAGAAGTAAGATCGCTCTTCGTAACGTGTCCCGATAGCGGTTCAGCTCTTCGGTTTTCATAGTGGTGAAAAGGCTGGCGAAAACCCTGCTGATGTTTCTGTCTACTTTCTGTAATGAGACATCAAGCCCCAGCTTTGAAGCCTGGTCCAGAAATCCTTGCAGACCACGAATATCTGTGAAAAAGACACAGACACAAAATACAGTTTTGGTCTTCTAAAGATGAGATCACAGCCCTGAGCAAGGGGAAACCCGTGACCATAGACTGGATCCAAAGAGTGGCTTGGGCTCATGGTAGCCGTTTATGCTTAGCCTAGCGGAATTTGCTTGGACTATGTGAATTGCATCCCATATCACAAACCAGTTTTGCGAACCTCCTGTAGAAGCAACCTATGACACAACAGTGCCAGAAGCAGAAAATCAAGCTAATAGTTATTTGTGTTATTCAAGGTTTTTCTTTGCCGTCCCATTACTAAAAAAAAAAAAGGGTGGCTAAAAGAGAGCAAACCAAAAAAAAAACCTAACCAGAACTCAGAACAACAACACACATCATTTTAGAAAAAATACACTGCATCTAAAATAGTAATAAAAACAAGGATAAAACCAGTTAATTAAAATACTGGGAGAATAAAATATCCAATAGTACATTGATTAATTAAATTCCTTTCAGTTGCACCTCCCAATCTGCCTCTCATTGTAACTCATGGTAGCACCAGAATTTATTTTATCTGATATGGGAAACTTTGTAGGCTCGCAAATTTAGGTCCACAGCCAGTTATATTCTGGCCAATATGCTGGGAGATAAGCATCACCAACCCGACAGGCAGAGACTTGTCAAGCTGCTTGCTTTCAGTATATGCCTTGCCAAGTTAATTTTGTTCTGGCGAACATTCCCTGTGAACAGAGTGGTGGAGGAGCCATGCCCTTTCCTGATATTTCCTGGAGATATGTGAAGTGCGGTGCTTGCATGATATCATGGGAGTTATTTCCACTCGCTCCTCCATGCCTCCCATCAGGGTCAAACGGCAAACGGCCCCTGAAAGCCACACCTGAGACACTGGTAACACCAAACTTCATGTGCTTTTTCACTGCCTTGTCTGTACAAGAATGCTTTAAAATGGAGGGACGGAGGGCACAAGCAAGCTGTAGCACAAGAGCAGGGCACGATCTAGACAGCTGTAGGAAAAGTCGGAAGCTGAGCCCTGGCCTTGCAAAGGTGCTCTGAGGTCTGAGCTGGGACTCTGGCTTCAAAGCAGCCTCCTTCCATTCTCACAGCCGGCACAGTTCTTTCTCTGCCTGCTGTAGCTCGGAAGCTGCAAGGCTGACCCCAGCTGGCCACAGCAGGGGGGTATTCCTGGGGCTGGGGAGGAGATAAATGGGCTGACACCACCCTACCAGGAATCCTCTCCTTGAAAGCCAATCCGGAGCACCTAGATGGCTGAAATCATCTAAGTGTTGCTTTGCAGGTAAAGGAGCGGGGAAGGACAGGGAGGTAGCTTGTCCCAGCTGTTTCAGCTAACAAATGCAAATTTACGCTGAAGCAAAAGTCCAAGAGACACAGTTTCGGAACAATGTCATGAGTGATAGGGAAAGATTTACAGTATTTTTAATTCAAGCAAGCAAGCATCCCTGCTCCAAATTTTGAAGATTAAAATCCAAATGCATGGAGAGGAAATCCCACCTCGGCATTACGATTCTTTCCAAAGACGTTCATGTCACCTCTAAACCTTTTTCTGGGGTAATAGGAGGAGTTTCCACCACATCCATCAGCCAGGAACTCTCATGGATTCTGAGAAGTGCACGGGGTTTTTGTTGTTGTTGTTGTGTTTGTTTCTGATTGTTTCACTTACTGCATTTGCTCACATGCCTGTCACAGTACTAAACACAGTTTTTTTATTTCTTCATCATGTTACACTTTTGCATCTCATTTACGGAAAGTCACTTTTCCAGTGTGCTTTGTCTTTGGTGGACTCTTCAGCATGGATCAATTGTTCTCAACACACATTAGATTTTGCGTGTTCTACCACTTCACTTTTCTGTATTTGCCTTTAGCCTATTATCCTACAATACTTTATCTTATTAGCATTTATTGTTAGCCCAAGTGGATGACACCAATTTTTCCAGCAACTAAAGAGTAACACAATGTTTGCCAGTTGTATGATGTGATTTGCGTAAACTAAGGAGTTTATCTTTAGATCCGTGTGCCTTCCAATGCCTATAACAGACTTTAAGAATACGATAAAAAGCTATTGCGACTCATCAAGCGTTGCTCTTTTGTAGCAGCTGAGAAACAAGTTGCTTCAATGCATTTACACAGTAATATGATACATGAACTTCTTCATTGATAGAAGTCTTGAAAACCTCTTATTAGAAATGCCTCAGCAAATTTCTGTTCTCCAAACAGAGTTATAAAAAAAACCCCTCAGAGCAAATAACAGAATTATTCCACAATCTTCGTTGAATTCCTTCAAATACCGAAAGTGTGAAAAAGTGCAACCTTAGCTTGAAGCCTTAGTATTTATTGCCTGCTTCTCCAAAATCTCATCAATGTGACCAAACTGGACAATTAACATTTGCCTCTAATTACTAGAATTTCCTTTTCTTAAAGATTAACTATAAACGCAACAGTTGTTCATCTTATTTCTCGAGCTTGTTTCACTGATTCAATTTACAGCTTTTGAATTTTTTAACTGTTTTACTGTATTTTCAGAGGTTCTCATATTGAATTCTGATAAAAGCAATCTTAGATCAAAACAAATTAGATCAAACTTTAATGGCTATTTTTTCTGAGATTTGCACAATCCAGAGAGAGAAAGAGAGAGGGACAGTAAAACTACACGTCACCTTCAATTAAATCTATATAATAAAATCAATTCTAGAGAATATTTATCTGACTACTACTTTGCATATGAAATTTCTGCTCAGCCTGAAGAGGTAAAACTGACTCCCATAGCAACAAAACAGAACCAAATATGCAAGGTTCAAGTCACTTGTTTATTGATACTCTCTGGCTTTCTCTCCTAGTTACAAGGAAATGTGTTGCATTTTTAGGGCCAGTAATTTTTAATTGAGATACAAATAGTTGCCAGCCATTCACAACCTCTCTCAAACACTAGAGTTCACTTTTCCCTTATAACAAACCTGTCCACATAGGAAGAATGTTTAGAGAGCAATCATTCTAGAAACTCTGTAGAACATCTGGACTATATCAACCACCAGGAATGACTTTTGTGACTGATACACTCCAAATATATTCCCTCAAGGGCCAAGGGCCAGCTTATGTTGACTGAAGAAAAAAAATAGCCATAGTTCACTTTTTATTAAAAGTAATTGCATGCTCTCCATGCAATATCTTCCATTCACAGGCTTTGCCGCTTTGACATGCATCTGATGCCTGTGCATTTCTACTGGCCTCCTGGTTTTTTATTTTTATTTTCATTTTTTACTTATTCTCCTTCATCCTGACAACTCTGGAGTATTCCTAGTCCTTTCAAAGAACTATTTTTTGAGGCCTTATTGATTTGTTTGTACTTTCCTGGGTCTTTCCTTTAACATTCCCAACACCTTCCAATAATTGCTCTGCAATGCTTTGCAGCTTTTTCCTTTTACAGGCTGCATGTGAAAGCTTTAAAAGACACAAACTCCATCATCACACACTAACAGCCTTTAACATACTCCGTGTGTCATTCAGAATCTTAGCACCGAGCCAAAAAAAAAAGGACTACAAGTGCTGTGCTGGTTACACTACTTGTCTGATATTGTCAGTCATGCACGGTCATGCACCCCTTAAAGAAAGAAGCAGGATTGATTAAACATTAATTATATGAATTATTTACAAGCTGTCTGGCCTTGTGAAAGGACCAGGCTGCAGTAAAATTTACACCCCAGAAAAAGAAGAACTTTCCAATAACTGTATCTTTGCGAGTTCTATCCTGTGACTTGCAGTAGTATAAACCCACTTTAGGACCAACTAAAAGGTCACTAAAGTTACAATCTTCAGGCTTGGGCTTTACATAATGCACAGCATTAGTCCCACTTTTTCTTATCTTCCAGCCTAATTAAGAGTTTTCAGAAACTTGAAAGCTTTCTCATTTTACGACTTTGTAGCTGAACCCAATAAAGATACTTAACTGCTATTGTAAAGTTTGGATGGGCTTGCTTTATGGCAGGCCAGCATGGTTCCCTGTAATTTGTATTTTCCTTCCTTTGAGAAACTGGTGACTCTTTCTAGCTGCTGGAAATCTCAGTGACCACCATTCATGCTTTGGCATCCTTCAAGGGAAATGAGTGGAATGCCCCACATATTGGATTGCTCTCATGTTGTGGCTACCTGGAAGCTTCAGCTGGTGCAGGTAGCCACGATGGCCACCTCCTCTTGGGGCATGCAGCAGGGAGAGTCATCTCAGTGCTTCACCTTCATAAGGTGCTATTTTTTCAACTATAAAACCATTAACAGCTTGGGCCTTACATTCTTCAGAGACCACATTCTCTTCGTTATGACCATCAAAATCCACTGAGATACTTTCATGACTGTACATCCATGCAAAAAGTTCAAACAGCAAGGAATGCTGAAAAGCATTGACCAAGGCTGTGGTGCGCTTCCCACTTGCAATGGCTGCATTTCCCAATCCTTCACATTACATCAAACCTAGAAGTTCTAGAAGAGTTGAAAAGCCTTTTTTCCTTGGGCATGTAACAAGGAGGATTAAGCAGGAAGCAAAACACTGACATTAATTAAATCAGGTATTTTGCATTTTGTTTGTTTAGGGTTTTTTTTCCCTTCCCTTGTTATTTTTGAATGTGATTTCATGCCCTGAGCCTTTGGGAAACAGCAAAGATAATATATCCCCAGTGCTGAAGAAAAAAACCCCTCAATATCTCATCTTATTGAATTCATTTCAGTACCTTACTCTGTGAGTGGAACATTTTCACTGCTTTATCTTTGAAGAGAAATGGGCAATAAATAACAAAACCCAGTGGAAACAAAGAATGGCTTTTGGGATCTTCCTTCCCAAAGCTTAGTCAATAACAGCGAAGCAGAAGTGGGGGAGAGAGGACAGCTTCAGCTGATCAGGTTGGATGTCCAGATCCCTTCTGTCACTCCTCACAGAAAGGGAAATGCTCAGTGGTACAAGGAAATATTATTAAGAGAAAGGAGAAGTGGGCAATTATTCTTGCTGAAAAACTCGCACCTCAGGAATGAATGTTCAGAGGTCACAAGGGTGTGGACACATTTACCAGTAACTAATTCTTTATGACGGTCATGAAACTCATTGGAAGGACCGTTTTAGATGAAAGGGGAACTTACTCAGTTGTAATTAATGATAATATCTTCATCAATATAATATCACCCTCAATGAGTGTTTATTGATTTGTGTGTGTATTTTCTTATAACAAGTTAATAAATATTTAGTAAAACAAACCTGTATACAGGTGTTCATTTTCTTCAAAGGAGTACCACTCCCCTAAATAAATCAGTCAGTAGCTAGGAGCCTAGCTTGGACTGTAGCTTTTCCTTTCTCTTACATACATGGTGGCCACAAAATGCACTCTGAGCGAAGGCTGCTTTGTCCAGCGTTGGTCCTGAAGATCAAGCAAGCCTATTTCCAGCAAATGGCAACTCACGTGAACAGCCCTGTTCATGTGAGCAGCGTAACAAAGCAGCCTTTTCATTCAAGAGATTGCCTTCCCTTCCGCAGACTGGAAAATCACAACTTGCAATTTTCCAGTTCAGGGAAGTGAAGCAACAATTGTGTGTGAATTTGTTGCACTGACATTACACTGCTCCCATGAGTGCACCACTCCTGTGAGTTTTATTTTGGTGTAGGGCGGTTTTCTTCATACAAGTGAGCAAGCTTTAGATTACGAGTGCTGATTCTCAGATTCAGGAACCATTTTACTAAAAGCATGCAAAGGTAGCTAATTTATGGGCATTACATTAACCATGGGAGCGGGTGGGGGGATCTATTTAAATTTTGAGCAAGTTAATCTTTCTCTTAGTGACTTTAATGTACTCCTGAAAGCAATTTTGTGGCAAAAATGGAAATTCTGATGTATATGGAGAGGAATTTGTTTAATCAAATTTACTAATGTAAGCAGCAGGCAGAATATCCTATGAATGTAACTAACCTCTTCCACCACAGAGCTAACGGTGAGAAAGCGGGGCTCCAGAGGAGGGAAAGAAGTGACCGAGTTGTCCAAAGCATAGTGGGCAACTAAGTGGGGCCATTTTCTGAGCACTATATTTTAAAAAATGCAACAATACTTATTCTCAAAGTCTTTTGTTTTTAGGAACCCAAGGAAATCCCCCATATCTTCCAGAAAAAATCAAGTTGGGGGAATTTAGCATGGCCGTTTCAATTTCAAAGCAAAATATTTCACTGATAATAATATAACTAAGATCAGTGCAGCAAAAACTACACAAAATTATGCCCCAAACACTACCATTTCACACCATGTGCTCACAAAATCCAACCATATACATGCAAACCATTTTTGCCAAGTTATATTTTGTATATTTCCTGATGTGTTTTCTTTCAGATAGAGATAAAAAGAGCTTGGTTCTCTGGATTGACCCCTGGGGACAATTATTCTCTTAATTGTTTTACAAACTCAAACTTTTTGAATGGTGCTTCAAACTCGCAAGTGTGATGCCAAAGCTTTTGTCTGGTTGCCATCTTGCTTGAAGCATTTCCATTTAAAACAGCTTTTAAATGGAAATGTTAGTAACAAACATTTTCAGGGATGCTCTGGCTCAAAGGAAATTAATTCTAAATGATCCCTTTGAATGTCACTCATTTCCTTAGAATTAGAGCACCTCCAGTCAGAAAAGAACAGTGCTCAAGCTCATACTCACTCAGAGTGCTTAAAAGGTAGACCAAATAAAACAACCAAGGGCATCTTCCAAGGCAAAGTTAAGCTCCCACTGATTTAAATGGGAGAAGAAATCTGTTGAACTTGGGGTGCAATCCTTTATGTTTAGATAGACCATTTAGATTTACAGTAAGAGCCTTTGAATTGTGGTGCTGGAGAAGATTCCTGAGAGTCCCTTGGACTGCAAGGCGATCAAACCAGCCAATCTTAAAGGAAATAAACCCTGATTGCTCTTTAGAAGGTCAGATACTGAGGATGAAACTCAAATACTTTGGCCACCTAATGAGAAGGAAGGACTCACTAGAGAAGACCCTGATGCTGGGAACAATTGATGGCAAAAGGAGAAGGGGAAGCAGAGGATGAAGTGGCTAGATGGAGTCACTGGGGTGGTGGGTGTGGGCTTGGGTGGGCTCTGAGGGATGGTGGAGGACAGGAGAGCCTAGAGGAATGTTGTCCATGGGGTCATGATGGGTCAGGCATGACTTAGTGACTAACAACAAGAGCTGCATGCTCCCACAGGTGCCAACCTTCCAGTATTTCTCCATCGGTAAGTATTCTGGGCATGTTTTCCAACTGGAAAAAGGGCAGGCAAGCAGTGCCCATCAACTCATTCAGACACACACACACACAGTGGGCAGTCTCCCTGAAGGCTGACATGTCCCCTAGTAGTTCTGGGGCTCTGCATTATGCCGAGGAGGGCTCAGCTATGTATGGGTCACCAGTTGCCCAGCATTTAGCACTCCCTTCGGTGCCTTCCCAGCCTGAGAATCTGACTCTCCCACTGGCACCAGACTCTAAGCATCTCACTCTGTAGCTTCTCCTCCCTCAAACACACAGGAGCATGACACAGGCCCTGGCCCTTTATAAGAACTGTCATCTACATCCAGCAGGAGAGGCGCCTTTGAAAGACCAGGCCTCCTTAAGGTCTCCACCAACTACAGTCTTTGTGGGAGAGTATTTCAGGTGGCATCTCCTGCAGGGCGCTATCCACGGTGTAAACAGGACCGAGAAATCAAGCAGTGAGAGCCATCTTACATCTGCTTCCCATGAACCCCTTGCCTTACCAGGTAATGTGGGCATTCTGTTACCTCAGGAGGTACTGAGCAATCCAGACATACCTGACCCATAACCACAGAAGAATTACAGCTGCCAGCAGAAAGAGCACTTTGAAAGGGGACCAGGCTGGAACAATAAAATATGTAGAGATGCAAGGCCTCACAAGAACCTTCATTTTATGTATTTATTTAATATACTGGCCAATAGTTAGGCTCTCTATTATTTAATATAAATTAAACAATAATTAACTTTCCATGGCAAATAGGGAACAGACTTTTGCTGGCTCAAGCTACTTGTCTACTTTACCCTGTATCACCTATGCTGGCTCGCAGGAACCTTCCGAGACTTTAGGCAGAGGTCTTTTCCAACCCCAGTTGGAGACTAAAACTGTGGCTTTCTGCATGCAGAGTGTGTGCTCCTGGGAATTACCGGGGGGTAAAGTTATCTTAGATCAGTTCTTTCCAAGTGTCTGGTCTCTCCACATGAAGAGCAATATGGTGGAGAAAACAGAATCATTGCTTAGATCCCCAGAACATCATACTTCTAGAATTACTACTACTTTCGATTCATTCTAGAGTGAGAGTGATATTCACACTGTTAGTGCTGTAAGCACGAACTCATCTATTTTCAGATATGATGAAGAGAATCCTGTAAGGATTGAGGCATGATTGTCAATGCCTCAATCATTAGAAGATTTTTCTGTGTTGGGGGGGGGGGATTTCAATAGAATTGGGTGCCTTCAATTATATAGACTGAACATGAATTTTAATTTCCTTGACAGAGTAAGATAGAGATTTAATGAGTCTTCCATTAGGTTCAACCAGTCTCTCTTGATTTCTTGATCAGTTGCAGCTGAATGTGTGAACTGACTCAGCTGAAAAGCATTGTGTCTGTGGCGATGTGAAGCGATATGACAAGTTCTCTCTGTGGCGTTCGATCCAAGACGGCTCATTTACAGTATGACAGTCACCAGATAATGATAAGAGCTGGAACTGAAGTTATCTACACAAATACGTACATGCATGCGCTACGGTTGCATGAGCTCTTCACTTCCCTAGACTCCGGTATGGCTTTCTAGCTTAAGGCGACTCGAATGGCTAGTGGCTAGTCCGAGTTTCCAGAAATAAATAGCATTGCATGTCACCAGAGAAAAGGGTGTTAGCGTGGGGAGACTGTCTCTATCCAAGAGCAAGCAGGGACAGTAAACACGTTTACTTGGTTGAAAGTGAAATGATGCTTTGAACACTCCAGAAGCAAAAAGTAGTAGTTACTGGGCAGAGAGCTGGTTTTGCATGAGACAGAAAGAACCCACATCATTTGGATGACACTTTTATCCCATTAGAGCTGAACCAAACTTTTTAGTGCTGTCTATTCTCTGAGTAAACTACACAGAAATCTTCGGGGGGCAGGGAGGTGATAAAACCTTCCTCAAGTGTACAAGGTTGTTGAGGATCCCACATCCTTTTTGACATTTGAAAGATGTCCTGCAACCGTCCACAATGCACAATGGCACAGCAGGCTAACTGCATCTTCGGGCCTCAACGCCGACAGAATCCTGACCCAAAAGCACAGCCAGTAGCCTACAAAGAGCCTCATGCTCCTACAGCTGCTTGAACACCCTTTTTCAAAAAAGGGGCGGGGACCTTGCATGTCTTGAGTAGTTAGGGTAAACCTTACCTCCTAGCAACCTGAGGATTTCTATAAAGCTTCCTTGAAGAAGTTTTACGTTCCTTTCCTCTAAAAAGGCATGATGCAATCTAACAGGTCAGAGATTCTGCTTTGAGCCACTGTAAAACCCTATTTGGGCATCTGAAAAGTACTTAGCACAATCTCATCCTCATGATTGCCTATGTAGCCTTCACAGGCATCCCAATCCTGCAGGATTCCTGTAGATTTTCCATTCTGTGGATGTTGGACCCTGCACACAAGCACCACAGGGGGCTTGTGTAATGTGTGCATTACTGGCGTGTGACCCAGATATGGGTACAGATACTGTATCCCTATCTGGGTATGGCTACCCAGATAGGGGTACAGCTCAGATTTGAGGGCGTCCGCCCTTTGGCCTTTCTTAGAAGAACGAGTGAAGTCACTTATACATCCAGTACTGCCACTGTTGTGTAATTTCTGAAGGCCTTCTGAATACATTTGGTGGATTTCCATCTTCTAGAAGTAAAGAGAAAGGCCTTCCATATATTCAGACAAGCTGTATTCCTAACTCCATAACCATCTATAGCACATACCTTTATTAGAACTCTTTTAAGATCACCACGCGTTCTTGCTGAGTTAATTCCTGAAAGAGCCAATTCTATGTGACAGCAGGCCTATCCCAAGAGGTCCACTTGTGGGAAAAAATACCCAAACTAATAAAAACAAAAAAAGACAAACAACCCAGCCATAAGACTGCAGCAATCCTTTTCCATTTGGTACAAAAGGGCAATCACAGGTCCCCACTCTATTTCAGCATTCCATATTCAAATACAGAAAGGAAACTATTTCAGGAAATTAATTACCATAAAAAATCAAATAGACATAGGCCAAACTCAGTGCAGGGAAGGGATTCCCTAAAGGACTCTTTCCATTCAACGCACCCATTTAATTCTCCACACTGCAATAATTGCACCACTTCCTAAGCAATAAATCATCCAGACGGAATATAATAGCTTTTCATCTCCCCACCCTCTTCTCCTGCCGTTCTTAATCCATGAAAAAAAAAAAAAACATCAAGGACACTCTACAGCATGAGAATAATGTCCATCAATTCCTACTATTTGCAAGTATAAAACTCCCTCCAGTAGTAAACGCAGTGGATGAGTGAAGACAGGATTGTGGCCAAAGGAGAGAAATAAGAAAGAAGGATCTGTATGCTATGTGGAACCTCATGGTTTAGAGAAGTATGAAGTATCTTTAGGGAAATAAAAACTAAAGGGCAGGGTTGAGAGGAGACCAGCCAAACCCGCAGGCCCAGTGCCCACAGCATGGTAAGTGTCTGGGCAGGAGAAAAACTGGGAAAAGAGGGAATTTTATTTATTTGATGTATAAAACTGCATCCAGTAGTCCCAACCAGGACTCTCCAGACAGTGTAAATCCAGCAACAATATCATACAAAATTATACAATAAATCCCAATTAAAATACATTAAAACTATTAAAAACATAAACTAATTCCAATAAAACGTCCACGTAGTATTTTACAAAATTAATCCTTGGTCGATGTCATGGTTAACTATCAAAAGAGTTGTTTCATTTGAACACACAAGAAATTTTTAAATTATTATAATGCAGACAGAAAACCAGCTGTGTGTTAGCTACTTTTACATTGCCTGAAGGACATAACTAGTTCCAAAATCTACTCTCAAGCAATGGGATATAAATTTGTTCAGTTACAGGTGAGACAAACACTTGGAAAATAACTTAGACATGCATTCCTGGACCTTAAATAACAATTAAGGCTATCACAGCAAATGATAAATGATGTGCAGCCCATCCTTAAGGGTTACTGATACCCTTAAAAGAAGCAACAGTTGGTAAATCCAAGACTGCCTTCCAATACCCACCCAACTTCAAAATACCAGGCCTCTGCAACCCGAAAACTAAGGGACATCAATGTCAAGGAAAGCGAATCTGCAACAAAGCAGATTTTCACATGATTCTCTAGGTGGCACTCTGGTCAGTTGCATGTATGAGTTTTCATCTTCACAGAACAACAGTAAGAATATTCTAGAACTGGGAGACAAAAGCCTGCTCCTACCTTCTTGCTCAGTTGCTAATGAACCAGAAAAGCAACCTCCACCTAAACTGCAAGGGGCATTCTCCAGAAGCACCTGTAGCAAGAAAGGGAAAGGAGTTCTGGGACCGAACAATTGACCACTTGAAGAACCTAAGTTTTAGCTAAACAAGGTGTGTGTGTCTGTTCTCTTTTATGATCTCTGTGCTGGTACACATATAGGAAAGCAGAAAGATAAGCTACAAGGAGGTGGGCTGGTTTTGGTGTGTGTGGAAGTCTAAGTTTTTTCCCCTAGAAATTGTAGCTCTTTCTTATTTTGGTACATTATTTGTCTGAACTGGATGCTTCCAGAATCACTTGCTTTTAATTACCACCCTGGATTGTTTCTGCTTATTTATCCACATGAATTAGACTCTTTGAAGTAAGTAAAATGCAATTATATATGTTGACAACAACATAAACCAATACCACACTGCAGTAAAATAATATAAAAATCAAAATCAATTTTGAGAGTCATAGGATCATGAGGTTCGTCCATCATTTTTGATGAGGACCTTGACATCTAATGGGTTGTGAGTTGTCCACGGTGTGTCCGCAGGTGGCTGATAAGGTTGATATGGGCATGGAGTGTTCTGCCACATGTCAGGCAGATGTGTGGGCACCACTGTTGCAGCATTTGCAACTCTGGCTTTACAGAGTGCTCACTTCTCTTGTGCTGTGCTTGTCCTTCTGGCTTCAGAAGTTTGGCGGCCTTGATGGATCAGCATAGGATCATAGCACTGGGATCAAGCTCGGAGAACAGGCAGTCCAACCCCCTGCTTAATGTGGGCCACACACTACATCCCTGGTAAGCAACCATTCAGCCTATGCTTAAATATTTTCAATGAAGGAGAATGTACCACCTCTCAAGGCAATTTGTTCCACTGCTGAGTAGATCTCACTGTTAGAAATGGTCTCCTAATGTTTAGCTGATATCTGCTTCCCTCTAATATCCAGCTATAGGTTCTAGTCCTGCCTTTGGGAGCAACAAAGGACAAGTCATCTGAAAACATTTTTTAAAAGGAGAACACTAGTGAGAAGGAAGAAAACTCTCCATAATGTGAGGACAAACCTGAATACCGAGTTCAAGGAGAAATTTTAGTGTGAATTCTAAACTTAAAGAAAAGTGGGGAACATATTTTATCAGCTGGTTTGCACTTTCTTTCAATCTTATTGCCTTCCCCTCTACGTTTGTTTTTGGCATTATAGGTGATGCTGCTACAGAGGAGCGCAACAAACCACCCTCAACCAGGATAAGTCCACCAGATCAAAGAAAGCTGCCCCTGCCCCAGCCATTCAGCAACTTCCCCACACATGTGGTTTACCTGAGCCTCACCTGTCACACTAGCAGTTGCTACCATGGCCTGTTAAAGGGTCAGCGTCAACATTAATGCTGACTGGAAGTGGTCTGGATTCTTTTACGTGTATGTAGGTCCCAGAAGAATGCAGAAGATGTTGCATCTACTATGGATGTCTCGTGTATTTTTAAGAAGGATTGTATGTTGCAGTGTTGAATGGTAACTTTGTCAGGTATAGTGCTTCACAGTAAAGGTAAAGTTTTGCAGGTTGGAATACTCAATGACAGACAGAACTCTATGCACATTGAAGGAAATAACATGCTAGGGAAAAGTGCTTACTATAGTCCACTAACTAACTAACCAAGCAAGCAACCTCCCTTCCTTCCTTCAATTTCATTTTTATACTGCCCAATCACCAAGGCTCTCTGGGTGGTTAACAAAAGTTAAAGACACACAAAGAGGAAAAACAGGAGAGGGGGACTAACACAAGACAGTAAAACCACAGCAATAGCCACTGAATCAGCACAGAGGTATAGCAGCAGTACAGGATAAAATGTAATATTAAGTCTAAAAGTAAACTGGTAAAATGCTGAGAAAATAAAAAGGGTTTCACTCGGCGTTGAAAAGAATAGAGATGGGACACCAGGTGCCCCACTTTGGGGAGCTCATTCCATAGCCGGGGTGCCACACTCAAAAAGTTCCTTCTCCTAGTAGCCACCCTCCTTACTTCCTTTGGAGGGAGCACTTAGGGAAGGGCACCTGAGCATGCTAGTTTCCTGTGTGAAGGAGCTACTGTTCAAAGTACGATGGTTGTTCAAAGGACACACGTGTAACTCTCCAATATTAACCCAGCAATGGGCGGGGAGGGGGGGTAGGCAGAATCATCACTGATTCTGTTGATTGTATAAAGAGTTTGTAAAAAATGCATCCAAACAGCAGGAATCAGTGCAAGCAAAGGTGCCAGAAAGGATCAGAGAGAGGTTAATATTCTCATGAAATGGTGTGGTTGGGAAATTGTACCCCACTGAATTATTAGGTTCAGCCAAGTAATTGAAGCTAGAGATTATAAGGCGTGATATATATTATAATAACTTACCCATACTATTGGTAAGAAATAATTAACCAGTTACCTAAATGCCTCCGCAGTGCCAGTGTAGCTAACTGCCTAACCACAAACACTGTTTGAATAAGAATCCCTGAACTCATTAAAAAAACATGTTTCTTTCCTCAGTAAGTGTCTTTGCTTCCAGCAGGTTCTATTATGTACCATGCCCTTTATAAAAGTGCATTCAGCAGTTTTAAAGGATGCAAAAATTAATGGCAATAAAGAAGCTATACCCAGACCATACTGTAATATTTTCTGTTGAGAAACAGATGGTAAAAGGGGAACCTGTACATAAGCTGTCCATTACGTTTATAGGCTCTTTGTTATATTTTGGGAGTTCGGCCCATAGTAAACAAAAAACCGTCTGTTTCAAAAGTGTAGCTGTGAAAAAGGAAATGTCTGTATGCAGTAAACAAGCACAAATATCTATTTTTAAAGAAATACGCTCAAGTTATTAAACATCTATTATGCATAATATTGTTTTATTTATCAACCACACCATGAAAAATGAAAATCCGCTGTTCAAAAATAATGGGTTATAATGATCTAAAAACAGTTCTGTTTCCTTTATGAATCCTAGCTTTAGCTAATAAAACAATGCAACCCTGGTGCTCATGGATACATTCTTTAATACCATGTTCGGTTAGCATCACTCATGTGGTACATAGCTGGACTTGAAGCAGCTACTGCAATTCACAGGCTACTCCAAGGGCTGTATCCAATGCTGCCCAAGCATCAGTGGGACCTACCACTTAACCAAAGGGGATTTAGCACTTCTCTTATGAACGAGTCAAGGCAGAGCTTTCCCTAGAAGCAAAAATGGCAAAACTGGTCATAATTTGGGTATATCATGTTATGCAAACAAGAAAGGAAAGACCATCACGCTAGGAAAAGTTGAAGGAAGACCAAAAATGAGATGGACGGGCTTCATAGAGGAAGATGCAGTATGGAATTCGCAAAAGCTGAACAGGGCTGTCATGGACATTTTGGAGAGATTTCATTTATAGGCTGCCATGGAGATGATAGGACCTAACAAGAGGAGGAACCAGAAATGTTCCTCTTCAAAATGGGGCAGGTCAGTAGACCTTACAGAACGGACCTCTGCCAACCTGTCCTGATCCAGAAATGAACATTTCCACTCATTTTGGAGCTTGGTTATGAGTAGCTAAATTCCTTCTGTGCAAATAGCGGGCAGCACAGTAACCCTGCTGGACACCACTTTCTTTCCCCACCTGTCGAAAATGTTTCGTGCATATCACTGGTTGTCTCAGAAAGTCCTTAAAAGCGATAATCATGAACACCAATTGCCACCAGAATCAACAGAGCTTGTGGGTTCCATTGGGCTGTTTTACAGGTTTGTGGAAGAACAGCCCCCAGCAATATCAAACTTGGCTATCAGCTTGGCATTCTGGCAACAGGGTTGAGCCAGCCTTCTTCGCCTGGTCATCATTTGAACCAGCCCTAAAACTCTGTGAGTAAAGATAAGTTGCCTCTTTCAAGCAAATTCATCACGTAAATATGAGAAATGAGAAAACAGCCAATTAGATTAAAAAAGGGAGATGTAGTCTCACAATGCTGAAAAAATAGCTTTATCCTTTAAAAGCCCTGGGGGTCTTCCACTGGGAAATTCATAAAAAGACCTTCTGAGAACTCTGTCAGGCCTGCCCTATCTGTTTCCAAACCTTTGCCTATTTTCAAATGTGTAGACAGCTTTGACAGAGTGATCTGATGGTTTTCTAAGGTTTTCCCCTAAGGAAGGCCACAAGTAGTATAGTTTTCAGCTCTCTTGAGACGTGTTCCCTCTTTTTGGTTCAAATTCATCATGTAAACAAAAAAACTGAAAGGATATCAATGTTGAGTGTCACCGTGAAGAAACTGATCTTGAGTGAGGTATAATTACAGTACGTTCAGCACTTATGGCTTGTTTCAGTGCCTGAAGACTCAAGAAGTCAACATTAGAAGGTGAAAATGTTTTTTTTCCTTCAGGCTCAACCCAGAGGAAAGATATACTATAAATATGGCAAGTTGCTGGAGTGGCACTTACTGTTACTAATGAGAGGGGAATAGGAGGCCAGGCTTCTGTCTTATATGTAGGAAGGCCGGATCAAAATTACTATCAGCTGATTGGTGAATAACTCAACTGTCTAAAGGCACCCATGCATCCGGAACATGAACAGAGGTGGTATGATATGATAATGGCCACAACAAAGCTGATTTCCTGGAGGGTTCTGTCTGGAACAAATATAAGGAGATGCTGAGAGGTGTCTGAGAGGAGTTGCCAGAAGATGTCTTTGTGAGAGGTTGGGAGCCTCAGGAAGACATGATCCAGAAAGAAAAGCTGTCAAAAGATTGGAAGTCAGTCTGAAAGCCCATGAGGCAGAAGCTGAAGGAAGTCTGTGAGTGAGGAGGGAAAGGCTCTGGAGCAGCCTTTGGAGAATGCAACTTTGGCTTGAATGTCAGTGAGTCTGCTGGTCCAGGAGCTGAAGATAGAGAAGCTCCTGGACCAAACAGGAGGCTTCAAGGCTGGCAAACAGCCTTAAAAGGGTCAGTATGTACTCAAGCTCTACCAGAGAGAACACTTCTAGACCTTCCTAGCTAGGCCTGTGAGTTAATTAGGGGGGACTTTCATAGAAGAATAGCTTGTGTGTTTAGGAACATCAAAATTATTGATGGGTAGCAACAATCAGTAAAGGAGCTCCATTTTTGAACTAACAACACAGGATCCTTGTTCTTCATAATATGCTTTCCTGATATACTCCTTTGAAATAAAATAATTGTTCTTTGGTTATTATAGCTGCATTTCCGTCTGTCTTTTTCACAACTAACGATCAGTTGCCATAGGAAAGAGAATTATAATATATAAAAGGGTCAAGCTTTATAGCAGTAGCAGAAATGAAGTTTGGAATTGCCCAGTGATAATGGGCGATTCTCCGTAATTGGTGGCTACAAGCAGTGGTCATGCCCTTCTTACAAAAAGCTTTCCTTCACAGTCACCTCAAACATATCTGTGTTCGTGCTCTATCCAATGAGCAAAAGCATCCAGCCCTAAGATGTCTTTGCATGGGTCCCGCTCTACATAAATAATGTAATTGTTCTAAATTAATATGGGTATATTCAACAGCTCCTGAGGACCCCCAGAGTGCGCTAGGCAGCCCATGCAGTCGGTCCCCTCACAAGGGACCAATTAATTCTCTTCACCTAGATAAATATGCATGGTTATAGAGTGTTTTTGTTGTTGTTACACAGTTCTTTTGCCTGCAAATTGCATGGCCCTAGAGAAAACTCAGCACAGATAGGTTGTGGGATAGCTTCCCAGAATTTAAAGGGAAATTGTAGTATGCAGACAGCAAGAATGCAGACTAATTAATATGGAAGTCAGAATGCATCTTGAGACAGCATCTTTTAGGCCTGGTTTAAAGAGGGAGCAGCTTTTGAAAAACTACACAATCCAGTGATTGGGTAATAACCTTTAGGACTAATTAAAGTGTCACAAAATAGTTTGCAGCATTAGTGTTTTGCGGAACTCTCCATGAGACTGAAAAGTACAGAAAGCTTAGAAGTGGCAGGGTGTGGGAAGTAAAATCTGCAAGTAAAAGAAAGGCCACATTTTGTAGCCATAAGGGCTGCATTTCGACTTAGACTCAAGATGGAGATTGAGGACTGCATTACCTCTGCCAGGTGCTGCAGTGTAAGACAACCCTGCAGTGTAGTCCAGTGTTACAATCTCCTGGATTGTGGGGGTTTTGGTAGGGAATGCATTGGGAAGATATAGAAACATAGAAACAGAGCGAGTCAGAAGGGATCCCCTGGCCATCTAGTCTGACTGCCAGCTCCAGTCATGACATGCCTACCATGCACATGTTCAGCCGATCCTTGAACACCTTCACCAATGGGACCTCAACCTCCTCCTATGGAAGCCCATTCCATACCCTCGGGGTCCTAACTGTCAGGAAGTACTTCCTGGCTTCCAAATTGAACCTTGGTTCTTTGAGCTTGGCTCCGTTGGTGAGATACACATAGAAATGTGTATCTCACCTTTCTAATGAATGTGAGCTGAGTGAACAACGCAATTCCTCTCTATTGAGTGAACAACGCAATTCCTCCCACCCTGAAACCTGATGAGCAAATTTTATTCTTCTGACAGGTGGGGCATCTCTTTTCTAATATCACTGGTACAAAATAACTTCCATAGTATTAGAGGGTATGGATTTGGCAATAAATCATTAGAGACAAGACACTAGTCGGCCCTACCACGAGACACTGCTCACAGCTGTTTCAAATAAACAACAGTTCATGAAAAACAGATTTCCATAAAAAAGGTAAATACGTAATTTTCCATGAGCAATGCTAATAACAGTCGATGGAGCTGCATGAGTGGAAAGGGAAATGATACACTACCCACTCTCCATAGTCTTAGCCCCACATATTTTGGATGATGATCCTATCAGGCATCAAAAGGCCACAGATGCAGCTAAGTGTACAGCTATGTAGACCAGCTATGTGGGCTTGATACGTGGAGCAATGGTCCAGAACTGCGCTGTCGAGCATTTGCCAGTGTGCAGGCTCACGGCCGCTTCTTTTCATCATTGTGATCAACTGGAAAAACCTTCCTTGCACTGTCGCACTTCAGACTGCAGCAGAGAGTCCTCCACAAGTCTCCAAGAAAGCTTCCCTTCGGACAGAAACACTAGAAAAGTTAAATACTGGGAGAAAGATGCAGCCTAAACTTTTGGCCATGTTATTTCTATGAGACCCCATGTGATCCTTGTTCCTCTGCAACCAGAACTAGTCCAGCTCAGACAAGGCTTTTGGCTATATGTCCCACATTTTCATCAGAGATTTCTTTCAGCCTAGGCGTCCATAGGATTTGGTCAGTCTCTCATGCTCGATCTCATTGAGGTTCTGGTTTTTCTTCCACCAAGCTTGTTTCAGCTCAGGTCCCCATCAAATTGGGAGACTTTTTACCCATATGAAAATGCATAAGTATTTCCATGAACATTTTATATAAATGTACATATTACTTGTATGTGATCCTTAAATGTATGTATATTTCCCATTAAAAAAAATGGTTTTGTCTATTTTTCAAATACACAAATTATTTGTGCACAAATTCCATGTACACACCTTTTGGGTGTACTTTTTTGTGCATCTGCACCCCTCCCTCACAACCTCCTTACAAGCCTTAGAGATTGTACTCAGTATTTATATTCAGCCTCACAAATCCAACAACTGACCCACCTGTTCCTAGCATTCAGCACAATAATTTCATGACCGACCATTTTTATGCATAACATGACAAATAGATTGTGCTTTGACATTTTCTTTTTCCAAGAAGCATAAAGACAGCAGCATTTAGGGCTTCTCCTTCATACTACTGCTTCTGTCTGTGCAAGACGGAAAGGAGATGAACATATTAGAGGAGGTTCAGGGGACCCTTGTCAGTCTTCTTGAAAGGGACCCTGCACAGCCTGGTGACTAGCAGGTGGGACTGGGATTCAGGGGATCTGGGTTCGAGTCCCCACTCATCAATGAAGCTTCCTGGGCAACTCTAGGCCTGTCTGTTCCACCTTCCTCACAGGGTTGTTGTTGTGAGGATACATGGAGTGGTAGAAGATAGGCAAGCCACCTTAGATTCCTCACAAGAGGAAGAAAAGCAGCGTATAAATGCAATGTAGTAACAGTACCAGTAGTAGATGACTTTCTGATGGGGTGTCAACCCTCGGCAGCGGTTCAATCTTTCCAGCTTTTGATGCCAACCCTGCCTTGAAGTACATGGAAAGAGCAGACCAGAATCCTAAGCTTTTACTAGCCCAGTGACACCATCACTGAAAAAATCTGAGTGATTTTCCATGGTTGTCATTAGATTAATGCAACACATGAAAACAGCCTAACAACAACATGGGCAAATAAGGCAGAAAAGTAGAAGTGATCAGAAATCTTATACTGAAATGTTGACGTGCACATCTTGCGACAGAAAGACACAGAAGTAGCAAAGTTTCGTAAAGGCTGTCAAGACTGATCTCAACAACTCCTGTTTACAGCAGACAAACAAAAAACAGGTTCCAATCCTTTCAAGTACTGCTATAACTATGCTTGTTATTCCATAATTGAGCTAATCTACTATTCTGAATAATGGTTGGTTACCAAGTTCACACTCTTGTTTTTCCATTGTTACTTTAACTTTTGTTTAAATATCCAAGCTGTAATTCTATGCACATTTGTTTAGGAATAAGTTCCACCAAACCAATGGGGAGCTAACATTTGAAGAAAGGAAGAGGGGATTGGAGGATACTCTGGAAAACAAAATATGAAGTCCACAGTGCCCCACAGAGCACAGCATTAAACAAGAAAGTAGAGAATCCTCCGACTTGGAGGAAATATCATCGGATTCCAAGCTTCTGGGAAAAGTCTATAGATACGTTTTCACAGTTCATTTCACCTGCTGGTCCTTCAGAATTACTGAAGCTGGTAATCTTCTGAATAGATTGTCAAATGTGTTTTCTTTGAGCTTGCTAAGAGTTATAGAAACTAAGCATGATCTCTGAAAATCCCATTCTTTCTATGCCATGGGCTGCTATTAACCAGGTGAGAATGACTGTTCTGCTTGTCTGAAGAGATGCTGTAGTATTCTGAGAGTACCAAAAGTGGGCTCAGAAGACCTCATTGAAATTTCCCACCAGGTACAAGCTTCGCTTCTGAGTAAAATGCATCTCAGTGCTCCAGTGAGAGGGTATGGGTAGCCTTTCCTTTATGCTTCACTACATCTTGTTGGGGTTACTACCCCATATTCATACCTCAGCCTTTAAAATATATTCAGAGAAAGAAATCAGGGTGTGACTCAAGGAGAACCCATCTCACTGGCCCACGAGCAAGGAAAAGATCCACATGTACTTGGGTTTGAATCTGTGTGTGAGGAAAGGGGCTTGGTAGGACAAAGGAGAACTTTGACAAGCTGCTTTCTAGCTTGGGCTTTCTTGCTCACTCCTTAAAATGAACTCAAGAGTTGGCTGGAACCACTTATATTTATACTTATATTGTTCCTAAGTATATTATAAGGAGAGTTGCCACTACGGACAGTCCCCGAGTTATGAACACCAGAATTATGAACAAGCTGTACTTACAAATGATCTGCTGCAAAGCCTATTAGTTTTAAACATTTACTGTCAAAAATCATCATCATCATCACCATAGAGAGAGGGGAAGTGAAAGGGGACAGAGGGGACCTCCAAAGCCTGCTTTCCTGCCCCATCCATCTGGAGAGGGAACTCTCTCCAGCATTTCCTGGCTGCAAAGAGGCAGCACAGGTGAGCTTGGGTGGTAGCTGCGGGTAGAAATATTTGCAGCTTTTCCACTTTCACAGGGGTCCTGCACCCCATAAAGGGCCAGCTACACATGATCCAACTTATACATTTGACTTAAACAAATTTCTGTTCTCTCAGGAACAGAATTTGTTCAAAACATGGGAAATGCCCGCATGTTATGGTGACTCTCCACAAGACACAGTTAACATGGGGTGGGTGAGAGAACAATGGGGCAAATGCACAAAAAGGCCTAAACATCAAAAGACACAAGCAATTCAGCAACACAGGGAAATAATCTGCAAAGGAGAAAGTGAGCAGAAACTAAATGATCTCAAGGGTTGTAACATAACTTCTTTCTTGCCCCTTGAAGGAAGTAATTTCAGGTACATTCTTGAGTGTACTTATTCGCTGCAAGGTTATTAAGGGTGCTGTGTGTGTGTGTGTGTGTGTTTCTCCCCAACTACACACCTCCGCATCACTCTGCAGCTTCCCAGGCTGCCTGATCTTTCTGGTCTTAAGAAGTCCATGGGAAGAGATGTCATGTTAGGTCTTCCCTTAGGTTTTCATTGAAGTGTGGAAAGACAAGGAAACTACAGGCTGTAGGATAGATATTTTTACAACAAAAGTTAGGACATTTGTACACTCTGTTTAGCCATCTCATAGATAAGCAGAAGAATCCCAAAGCTACCCCATGGTAACTTTGCCAACATTATTTTCTCATCCGAATCTCTTTTCAAACACACAATATCAAATAGAATGAGAACAGACTAAAAGAATGGGGAAGAAAGTTGCAGCGAAGCATTAGTAAAGTCCCTTTGGCAGAACTCCAAATACAAATATGAAAAAAAAAACCCCATAAAAGTAAGAGTGAACGCAAGTTCAGATATTCAGTAACTCCTGCCTGCTAGAGAGCAGATGACTGCTGTTAGCCATGTGACTAATACTATAATCTATGAAAAAGTAAGGGCAAAACAGAAGATTTGGAGGCTCAGACTGCTCCACTGCAAGGAAAGAAGTTCCTTAAGTTTGTCTCTTTTGAGGGCTTTTTGTAAGCTCAAAAGCCACCAGAACCAGTGGCATTTTGTTCTTCCTGCATTGTACCACTGTGTAAAAAGAGGGAGAGCTGGCAGGATGAATCTGTCTTCCAGAGCTGTGCTGCAGACCCAAAAGGATGGAAGCTGGGGAAAGTTGTCCCACTGCCTGGGTTCTCTCCATCTTCTGGCACTGTTAGCATTATCACTGAAAGAAAAGGAAGCATCTTCCTATAGCCAATGAAAGTGTCTCAGCATCCTGCTAGAATATAGAAAAATGCTGCATATGCAAATGAGTTAAATGTGTACCACCATCAATGAAAGGAAGGGTCTGACTTTGGAGACAGTGTGAACCAAGGCTAGAAAATGAGGAGCACTTTCCTACTTGCAACCAAGCAGAGATCACAAGGAGGCACAGCTAGCAAGAAAACAATGAGGGTGTCTACCATAAGCTGCTCTGGTTAATGTAACTGCAGCAACTCAAACTATATTGGACCCATATGGAGACACCCTTCCATGAAAACTAGTGTCTCCACATGATCACTGCTAGGCCAGAAAACCAGTGTTAGCACCTTGGACTTCTACAGGTGGTTGTGGGGATACATCATTGAGTATCTGAACTAGGCAAGAGAATCTTCAACACAAGCATTTTTTTCCAGATCCATACAAATAGGGAAATGTGAAGTTTCTAAATGAAAAGCAATAGAATATATTGTCCTCTTTCCACACATTTCTATAAAATGAGCAATAGGAAAAAAATATCTAGCGTTGCTTAACTGGGAAATATATATTACAAGTCCTTCCAAACCCACACACTGCATTTAATCAGACTCATTTCCCATGGGTATAAAAATGGAGCAAAAGTGTAGAATATTTTAAAGTTTTACTGGAAGAGCAAACTTGGGATGAATACATGTGAAGACAAATAATGAATAAATATGCCTTATCTACCACAAAGGCTATGCAAATAGCCATGAATTTTTGCATGGGAAAAAGCCATCAAAAGCAAACCTTTTGGAGATCAAAGCTTCTTTTAGATAATTTCTCTGTGCTATTCTTGAACTGCATGCCTCACTCACAAAATAGGGCGGGACCTGGGAGAGGTATTCAAGGCATTATGAACTACTATTTGCTTTTGAATCAATTGGTTATTTTAAAAGAAAGACAATATGGGACTGATGAGCTGCATATCTCTAAGGACAATGCAATTTTGTGACTATGAAAGCTAGTGATGTTGTATTATAATCCTATGCAGGCAAGGCAGGATTTGGAGAAGCTACAAAACAATGAAGGAATACATTAATGCTTTGGCAGAAGCACATTCTGAAATTCCCTGCCCGCCCATCCACCCACCCCCTGGGGCCAAGATCTGTAGAGCTATGATGTGGCATATGCAGATATTGCCTTATTACCAAGCATCCAATAGCAAGGATAATAGGTACCAACATGAAATAATAGAATCATAGTAGACTTGGAAGGGGCCAAGAAGGCCATCGGGTCAAACCCCCTAATGTTGCAGGTCACCAATTTACAGCATCCACTCAGATGTCTGCCCAGTTCCTTTTTGAATGCTCTTAGTGTGGCAGAGCCCACCACCTCTCTATGCGGCTGGTTCCACTGTCATATTGGTCTGACAGTGAGGAAACTTTTCCTGCTAGCTAGCCTGAATCTGGGCTGTCACAACGTGAGCTGAATACTCCGTGTCCTGCACGCTGGCATCAGTGAGAAGAAATTTTGCCCTTTCTCTTTGTGACAGCCTTTGAGATACTTATAGAATGATATCATGGCCCCGCTTTCAAAGCTGAACATGCCCAGTTCCTTCAGTCGCTCCTCACAGGGCAGTGTTTCCAAACCCTGGATCATTTTTGTCGCCCTCCTCTGGACCCTTTCTAATCTTTCCACACCTTTCTTAAATCTTGGAGCCCAGAACTGGGCACAGTATTCCAGATGGGGTCTGACTAGTGAGTATAGAACTACTCCTCCTCATGATTTGGAAATACATCTATTTGCCCTTTTTGTAGCTGCATCGCACTGTTGGCTCATGTTGACCTTGCTGTCCACAACACCAAGGTCTTTTCCCCCCAGTTCTGTTTAGCCACATATTTCCCATCTTGTATCGATGTATTTGGTTTCTTTTTCCTAGGTGGAAGACTCGGCACTTGTCTTTATTGAATCTCATTCTGTTGCTTTCAGCCCAGTGTTCAAGTTTATCAAGATCGCCCTGGTTCTTCATTCTGTCTTCAAGGGTGTTTGCTATTCCACCCGGTTTTGTATTGTCTGCGAATCTGATTATTAATATTTAAATGAGGAAGTACAAGGAACAATAAAGATAGTGAAGGGCACTGGGCCTAAGACTAACCCCATGCCACCCCACTACTTACCTTGCTCCAGTTTGAGAAGGTGCAATAAAAGGCAAGCCAGCCTAAAGGTGGGCATTAGATTGATTATATAAAATTAAATGGTAAGCACTGTACATTGAACCTCTTTGTGTACCCCAAGCTCATTTTCTTGGCATGGTGCTGTGCTACTTCAGCCTGATTTTCATGAAGATCCATATAGCTAGAACACTGCATCTTAAGATAGCCCTTTGACATCAGGGATACCTCCAAGGAAAGCCAGTGTTGTGCAGTGGTTAAGAGTTCAGGACTGGGAGGCAAGAGAACTAGGTTCTAGTCCCTACTCCTCCATGGAGCCAGTTACTGCCTCTCAATCTAACCTACCTCACAGGGTTGTTTTTGCAAATAAAATGGAGACTAGGAGAACCTTGTAAGCTGCCTTGGATTCTTGCATAACGAAAGTGGGATATAAATGCAAAGTAATACACAATTCCAAACTGAGCAGATTCATAGCCACTGAAGAGAATGTGGAAGCCCCGCATATACCCTGGACCTATATGCTCTATGGATATAGGTGTACATGCTTATACATGTGCACCCATGCATTAGAAACACTGGAATGCTTTTATCTATTAAGCTCAATTGGCAAGTGCTAAATCTTAAATACAGTACATAAACTACAGAGGAGCAGGGGGAAGGGCTGAGTAATAATTATGTATCACGTTGTTTTAAGTACCATAACAAATCAGATAAAATTAAGTCATTATATTTTCTGCTGTGCACAGACCTTAGAAGAAAGCCTAGTGAAAGTATCAAAAACAGCTCTTCTAGAAGTTCTCGATTAAGAAGAGTTTAATAGAATGCCGACACCATTGCTCAGGAATAAAAAAATCCACTTAATTGGAATTGGAATTACATAAATCGGTACTTGGAATTACATAAATTACACCAACCATCTAATTTACATGATGATTGAAATTTGCATTCTGCATGATGGATACAAAATAATGGGTTTAGAGAATAATTGTTCACAAACTTTTGCTCAGTCCAAGCAAAGAAGAAAGAAAACATGATGGATGCCTCCTGCACTTACCTTCATTTTCTTTCTTCCCTTCAACTATGTCTCTTAGTCCCTTTGCAATATATAGTTAGTTTGATTTGAAATTCCCTTCAGCTTAAAGAGCAAGAATGCTCCAAAAAGGAAAGATAAATAGGGTACCTGGATTGTATTATACATTTCTATTTATCCATGCATTGCACTATTTAGCATATGACAAAGGGCAGCCATGCACCCAAAATAAGGCCACTGGCTTTACAGCAATATCGGTCCCATGCACCGGACCTCATTTCATCAGATACGTCTGATGAAGAGGACCCTGGTCCTTGAACCTATAAATCTGTTCTACTTGCACTACAATATTTTGTAGGCTATAAAATGTGTAATTTGGGAGGTAGCTCGGCAGGAGATCACCTATTTATCTATTTCTGAGAAGTTCTAGACCATTTTTCCGTCTGGACAATAAAGCCCAAAATAGTTTACAGTAAATTCAAAATCATGGAATTAAAACCAAGTTGAACTTTTCAACAAAAATGGAAAAGAGAATAAAAAGAGGGCATCAGCAATGAAACTTAAATATCAAATTTAAAATACCATTTAAGAGTCAGGGTGGTGCAGTGGTTAAGAGCAGGACTGGGACTCAGGAGTTCTGGGTTCTAGTCCCCACTCAGCCACGGAGCTGCATGACTTTGGGCTCATCACAGATTCTCAGTCCAACCTTCTTCAGAGTGATTGTTGTAAGAAGATAATTGACAGGAGGAGGAGGAGGAGGACTGCATAAGCCCCCTTGAATTCCTTGGAAGGGAAAAACAGACTATAAATGTAATACATAAGTATTAAAGCTGCTAAAATAGAAATGCTTTTACCTAACCCCCTTAAAAGGTATCAAGAATGGTCTTTCACACAGTAGCATTCAAATAAACTAATATATAACAAGGCACGTGACAATTTGCTAAAATGCAGAATTTTGTTTTGTTTAGTCGCAAAATCATGCCCGACCCATCACAACCCCATGGACAACACTCCTCCAGGCTCTCCTGTCCTCCACCATCCCCCAGAGTCTACCGAAGGTTCAGACCCACTACCCCAGAGACTCTATCTAACCACCTCATCTGCTGTTGTCCCCTTCCCCTTTTGCTGTCAATTGTTCCCAGCATCAGGGTCTTCTCCAGTGAGTCCGTCCTTCTCATTAGGTGGCCAAAGTATTTGAGTTTCATCTTCAGTATCTGGCCTTCTAAAAAGCAGTCAGGGTTGATCTCCTCTAGGACTGGTTTGCTCTCTTTGCAGTCCAAGGGACTCTTCAGCAGTCTCCTCCAGCACCACAATTCAAAGGCCTCAATTCTTTGGCACTCAGCCTTCCTTATGGTCCAACTTCCACAGCCGTACATTGCGACTGGGAAAACTATAGCCTTGACTATACACACTTTTGTCGGCAGGGTGATGTCTCTGCTTTTTAGTATGCTGTCTAGATTTGCCATAGCTTTCCTCCCCAGGAGCAAGCATCTTTTCATTTCTTGGCTACAGTCCCCATCTGCAGTGATCTTGGAGCCCAGGAAAATGAAATCTGTCACTACCTCCATTTCTTCCCCATCTATTGGCCAGAAGTGAGAGGACCAGATGCCATGATCTTAGTTTTCTTAATCTTGAGTTTCAAGCCAACTTTTGCACTCTCCTTCTTCACCCGCATCAAGAGGCTCTTGAGTTCCTGCTCAATTGCTGCCATTAGAATGGTATCATCTGCATATCTGAGGTTGTTGGTATTTATCCCAGCAAACTTAATACCAACTGGTGATTCATTTAGCCCCGCCTTTCTCATGATGTGCTCTGCATATAAGTTAAATAGGCAGGGCGACAGTATACAGCCTTGCCAAACTCCTTTCTCAATTTTGAACCAATCAGTGGTTCTGTGTCCAGTTCTCACTGTTGCTTCTTGACCCGTATATAGGTTTCTCAAAGGACAAATAAGATGGCCTGCTACTCCCATTTCTTTAAGAACTTGCCAGAATTTTTTGTGATCCACACAATCAAAGGCTTTAGCATAGTCAATGAAGCAGAAGTGGATGTTTTTCTGGAACTTTGCTAGCATGTGAAATGAGTGCGATGGTGCGGTAGTTTGAACATTCTTTGGCATTGCCCTTCTTTGGAATGGGAATGTAAACTGACCTTTTCCAATCCTGTGGCCACTGTTGAGTTTTCCAAGTTTGCTGACATATTGAATGTAGCACTTTTACTGCATCATCTTTTAAGATTTTGAATAGCTCAGCTGGAATACTGTCACCTCCACTAGCTTTGTTGTTGCTCCTAAGGCCCATTTCCTAAGGCCCATTTGACTTCACATTCCAGGATGTCTGGCTCGAGGTCAGTGAGCACCCCATCGTGGTCATCAGGGACGTTAAGCTCTTTCTTGTATAGTGCTTCTGTGTAATCTTGCCACCTCTTCTTAATCTCTTCTGCCTCTGTTAGGTCCCTGCCATTTTGGTCCTTTATCATGCCCATCTTTGCATGAAATGTTCCCTTCATATCTCCTATTTTCTTGAAGAGATCTCTGGTCCCCCCTGTTCTATTGTTTTCTTCTATTTCTTTGCACTGTTCAATTTAAGAGGGCATTCTTATCTCTTCTAGCTATTCTCTGGAATTCTGCATTCAGTTGAGTGTATCTTTCTCCCTTGCCTTTCACTTCCCTTCTTTCCTCAGCTATTTGTAAAGCTTCCTCAGACAGCCATTTTGCTCTCTTGCATTTCTTTTTCTTTGGGATGGTTTTAGTTGCTACCTCTTATACAATGTTGAGAACCTCCGTCCATAGTTCTTCAGGCACTCTGTCTATCAGATCTAATTCCTTAAATCTATTTGTCACCTCTACTGTATATTCATCAGGGATACGATTTAGGTCATACCTGAGTGGCCTAGTGCTTTTCCCTACTTTCTTCAATTTAAGCCTAAATTTTGCAACAAGAAGCTCATGATCTGAGCCACAGTTGGCTCCTGGTCTAGTTTTTACTGACTGTATAGAGCTTCTCCATCTTTGGCTGCGGAGCACACAGTCAATCTGATTTCTGTGTTGACTGTCTGGTGATGTCCATATGTAGAAATGTCTCTTGGGTTGTTGGAAAAGAGTGTTTGCTATGACCATCGTATTCTCTTGACAAAATTCTGCCAGCCTGTGCCCTGCTTCATTTTGTACTCCAAGGCCAAACTTGCCTGTTATTTCAGTTATCTTTTGGCTTCCTACTTTAGCATTCCCATCCCCCATGATGATGATAAGGACATCATTTGTTGGTGTTATTTCTAGAAGGCATTGTAGATCTTCATAGGACCAGTCAACTTCAGCCTGTTTGGTGTCAGTGGTTGAGGCATAGACTTGGGCTACTGTGATGTTGAATGATTTGCCTTGGACTCAAACTGAGATCATTCTGTCATTTTGGAGATTGTATCCCAGTACTGCTTTTCCTAGTCTTTGGTTATGATGGCTCCTCCTTTTCTTCTGAGGGATTCTTGCCCAAAGTAGTATCTGAATTAAATTCTCCTATTCCTGTCCATTTTAGTTCACTGATTCCTAAGATGTCAATGTTCAGTCTTGTCATCTCATGTTTGACCACATCCAGCTTACTTTGATTCATGCATCGTAAATTCCAGGTTCTTATGCAGTATTGTTCTTTACAGCATCAGACTTTCCTTTCACCACCAGATACACTGGCAACCGAGTATCCTTTCGGCTTTGACCCAGTCGCTTCATTCTTTCTGGCGCTGCTAGTACTAGCCCTCTGCTCTTCCCCAGTAGCACATTGGGCACCTTCCGAACTGAGGGGCTCATCTTCTGGCGTCATATCTTTTTGCCTCTTGGTACTCTCCATGGAGTTTTCATGGCAAGGATACTGGAGTGGGCTGCCATTTCACTCGCCAGTGAATCCCCTTTTATCAGAGCTCGCTGCTATGACCAGTTCATCTTGGGTGTCCCTGCACAGCATAGCTCAAAGCTTCATTACACTATGCAAGCCCCTTCACCACAGCAAGGCAGTGATCCATGAGGGGTTCACAAGTAATGGCAAGCAATTGGGCATCAGATTGCAAAATATTATAAATAGATTTAAAGAGGTACTCTTAAACAGAAACAAATAACTACCAGCCATACATCCAATTTATATTGTTATAGATTTAAGCATTCTAAAGTTAAAAATTTACACAATGCATAGATTTGAAAAGGTTGAAGATTAAAAAGATTCTTTAAAATTGATGCATTTGACATTTTACATAGAAACAGATTTTAAGTAGGACACATTGGGGAATGGCACACCAGCTTCAGACACAAATAAGAGTATGTGCAACACTACCTAACAGCTGAGCCAGGATCAATCAGGAACAAGGCCAAATCTCAGTAAGAGAACATGGTTTAACAATCAACACCTATATTCCATGACCAATCAAGTTGCATTAATAAAAATCATGGCTTGTTTCATCTACTCTTTTACACTGATATCAGGCTTCTGATTTCAAGACATAAAACATGTCAGCATAGATTGGTAGATTCAGTGACTGAGGCTGCCATTTTAATGCCAAAACATTTCACGTTTTGAAATCTGTTTTAAAAACTTTTCTTTTTAACATCTTTGAAATTGGATGCACAACTGTGATCATTTGTTACAGTATGGAGTCTCAATGGTGTTCTTAGGGGGAAAACAAATTGCAACACCCAAGAAACATCTCCTAAAGAAGATGGTTAAGGGTAGAGGAAACCATTGGAGACAAAACTTGCACTCTGTGCTTCATAATCTTGCCTTTTTCATCTGTACACTATTCCTCTGGTTATTGGACATGCTAGAATGTGACTGAGTGTTGAGAACGGGCTTGTTTATATGCAGATAGATGCTGCTGAACAACTGAAAAGGGGATTTGGAAGGATATATTTAACATTTTTCATGTGAAACTCTGTAATGCACTCTGTTATCTTTGCAGTCAGAAGTTCTCTGGTTCTCGACACGTCCCCTCTCCTTCATCCTTCCTGTCAGCCTGACAACAAGCAAGATCAAAGGGATAGCTCTGTTTTCAGTCCTTGAAAGTGAAAGGCGTGGGGGATAGAAACTTTTGCTAGAGAGAGGCTACCTGTCTACAATGGGAGAAAATGCCAGCCTCACATAAAATGCCTTTTTAGTTCTCCCTGTCTGTGTCATCAATTTGTAATCAACTGTGCTATAGTCAGTTTGCATTTCACATAATGAAATGTCATTCTTAGAAGTGTTGCTGCTTCTTTGTAGATGCTTATTTCAGCAAACCCAAACTTCCATTCAGAACAGGACTGATATTTGGGGGCGGAGGAGGTAACACCAGGTCATGCCACTAAAGAGCAGGACATTTTGATCCTCATCTCTCTGCAAATGAAATGAAATTCATGCAGTATTAATACCCATTCGTGGCAAAAAGGTTGAATCAAGAGGGAATAAGAATATCTGCCTGCACACCAGTTCTCAGAAGTTGGATCTACTATTCAACACGGCTTCAAGTACATATCCAGAAGGATTGCAAATTTCATGCATTCATAATGTTTCTTTACCAATAAGATGCACCAGTGATACCACAATGGAGGATGGGAAACATCTGGGAAACAGATTATGGAATGTGCTCCCCGGAGAGGTCCGCCTGGCACCGAGCTAATACTCTTTAACCGTTATTTTAAAAGTTAATATTTTAATGTACAGTCGCTTTTTACTTTATTTTTATTTGCTATATGTTACTATTGTTAGACATTGTTTTAGTGCACTTGATTTTAACGATTATAAGCCATCCTGAGATGACATGCATAAGGGACGGAATATAAAAGTTTTAAATAAATGAATGGCTCTCCAGCCATGTTTCTGATTACATGAAAATATTTCTCAGCCACTTCCATAGCTAGCTCATCGAATACAGTGAGTGGCTGTTGCCATAATTAAGCCTTTCCAAATAACCTGGTGGCCTCCAGATGTCTTAGACCCCAACTCCGGGTGACCACTGGCCAGGTTGAAGGAGGCTGCTGGGAGTTGAATGGCAAAACCTCTGGAGGGCACCAGGCTGCAGAAGACCAAGCCTTTAACTGAATGTATGGACCAGGGATACATGCCAATGGCACAGATCTTGTTTGCTAAAAAAAGAAAGGAGGGAGCATTATTGCCCTGTGTTGATCATCTTCGCTCTTATGAAGCACAAAATAACCACAAATATGACACAGCATCCCTGAAGAACAGATGATGGAAGGATGCTAAAACCTTCAACAATATGGCTTCACCCCTTTAGAAATACTACAAATACTGCACAGCAATATGTCCAATTCATGGCATAGAGGATCAGATTACACTGTCTTGTGCAAGCATCTACATGAAAGGAAAAAGTGTTTCATGTAAATTCCACTGAGGTGATAATTTCGTGGCTAATGTGGGGCTCCTTTTTTCATGGCTCTACATAAAAAAATCATGCTGGATCCATAGGAGTCATACTGGATCAGGCCCAGTTCCACCCAGTCCGGTGTTCAGTTCATACAGGAGCCAGCCAGCTAACTATGAAAAACCAAGCAAGGCATGAATGCAATAGCAGCATTTCACCTCTTATACCAGAGATAGCATATAGCCATTTATATCTATATAAAGAGAGAGGAAGTGTGTATGAGCGCTACTGACCTTCTCCCCAGGAATTTACACAAAGCTATCCAGATTGGTGGCCATCACTACATCCAGTCCTATGTGCAGTGTGAAGAAATACTTACTAATCTTCCAATACCTGCCCCCCAAACCAGCTTCATAGGAGGACTCTAGGTTCAAAGATTGAGAAGGGAAAAATAACCCCATCATGCACAATTTTGTCCACGTCCATCATGCCTCGCTTTACCTGCTTCTTTTCTAAGTTAATCAGCCCAGATTTTGCAACCTTACTTTCTACATAAATTGTTCCATAAATTGCTCATCAGCTGCATTTTTATGTCCTTTTTCAGCATCACAAATACGCTTTCATAGGTGCCTTGACTAGTATCATACACATTATTCCACTGTTGTCGCACACAGATTAGTGTGAGGAAAATGTGATCTTGGCAGTTTTATTTTCTGTTCCTTTCTAACTACACCTAACACAGAGTATGGCTTTTTCACAGCAGCTGCGCACTGGAAGGACATTTGGATCAACCTGTCCTCCACAACCATGAGATCCCTGGGTCAGTGGCTGCCATCTCAGATCCCGTCAACCTATATATGAAAATGGGATTTTTCACCTTAGCATGCATCACCTTACACTGAATCGTTTTGATGCCCATTCTCCCAGTTTGGAAAGATCCTTTTGGAGCTCTTCCTAGACCCTGTTGGCTTAACTGGCATAAAACAATCGGTGTCATCGAGCATGGCCACCTCACTAAGCACTACTTTTAGATAATTTATGCAAAAGCTGAAGAGCATATAAGACCTGGTTATATTTCTGCTTTCAGAGAATTGACTATACTCAGTTTTCTGTTCTTTATCTTACTGTTCCATAACATGACTTGATTATTCCATGAATGCTAATTTTGTTCAGCAGCCTTAGGGGAAGAACTATACCAAAGGCCTTTTAGAAGTCCAAGTAAGCAACAGCTACCAGTTCACCCCGTTCATATATAAATCTAATATATAGATCTGACTTTCTTTTTTGAAAGAACTCAAAGCAGCTTGATATTCTCCTCCTGCTGCTCTCAGTCTTATCCCCCCAATAACCACTCTGTGAGGTAGCTGGGCTGAGAGTCCGTGGCTGGCCCAAAGTCACCCAGTTGCCTCCATGGCTGAGTGGGGACTAGAACACAGATCACCCAAGTCCCACTCTTAACCCCTATACCACCCTGGCTGTTATTGGCAAAGACTTCTAAAAGGTTAGTGAGACAGGAATTGCCATTGCAGAAGACACATCGATTCTCTCTCAGCATGGCTAAACATTCTAAATGCCTATTAATTTGATCTTTAATGATATTTGCAACCAATTCCTGAACAGACCTTAAGGTACCTAGCCTGTAATATTATATTGGTCATCCTCCTATCCTCTGGCAAAGAGGCTGATCTTAGGGACATGTTACATATTTGTCAGAAAATTGGACAATTCCTATTTAAATCCTATTATTGACCCTGATATTAATTTTAAAATATAATTTGTAAAGTGCTTATTTGCATCTCTTACTGTGTGTTTGCATATGCTTTATGTACATTTGTGCTCTGTTGTTCTTTTCAGTTGAGTTGGTTGTGAATTTTCTGAAGAATTGTTTTCTCTAATCATTTCCTTGACTCTGGCTCATAATCCACACTGGTGAGCTCTTGGATTTGGTGCTCTTTCCTAACCTGTGGTGTATATATATTTAGCTGAACTTTTATTATTGTGGATTTTGAGTAACCTCTAAGCATTTTGAAGGGATTTAACATTCCTCACTCTCAGACATCTCTCTGCACCTCCCCAGGCAAAGTTATTATAATCAGATCTCTTTGCAACGCCATTAGGTCCTTCGTACATCTATTTGGATGTTATTGTCTCCCTGTATCCTTACCAAATACTAACTTCATCCTTGCCCTACATAGTGAGTAGATTTAGGCTCTGTGCATTGTCAAAGATTACTAATGATAGTGCCTTTCAGCCATGGGGCTGAAAGCCAGACTTCAATCACTGTATGACAGAAATTATGGTCCTATTAAACAACTATATTTCCTGCCCAGGAGCTTTGGAAAAAAATTCTGTAACTGCACCAGTGCAACAGATTCTATGAATCAAAGGCTGAAATTCACCTACCTGGGCAGTCATTAGTTATGCATAAATGGGGGTCATATTTTCAACTCGTCAACATCTTCAGCAGTGATTAACTCCAACTCCATTTACACTGTTCTGGCTTTAGGGCACAATCTTAGGAAGAACATAATCACCTTCTGAACTAGGAGGCTGATATTCAGTGCAGGAGGGGGGAGCAGTGGAGGCAGGCCCTGCTCCCCAGTCCTCCTCCCCCACCTTTTGCTCGATGGCCACCTAGCCGGGGTGCTCTGGCAGAGTAGGGAAGGAGGATGCAGGGACCCAGGACATCTTGCAGCATAACTCCCATGGTCCCCTTCCCTCCTCATTCACCAGCACGCCCCCTTTCCCCCCTCTTTGAGGTCTCTTTCACCATCTCAGAGAGGCAGCTGGTATGCTTTTTTCCATGTCAGCTGCAAGAAGGGTGGCAAAGCATTGAGTCCTAGCTCAGGTCAGGGAGCTGTCTCTGGCTTCACATCTGGGAATCCAAAGTATCCAAAAGTCCCTTAAATACTGTCTGTGGAGCCACAGGATGGATTCCTACCCATTTTAAACACAGTGCCTTCAATATGGTTGAGTTATCAAGCACAAAAAAAGAGAAAAGAAACTATCAACCATTTACTGGGACATCAAAAAGCTTTATAAATTTATACATTAACACTGAAAAGTGAACACAGCTATAATTCCCTTAGAGATGCAAGCTAATCCTAAATTCCATTCATACGGAGAGATAATTCAGGGGAATCAGACTGCTTAATAATTCTGTGCTAGACATTATTCACAACAGAATGTATTTCCCAAGGTACTATTGAAATAGGCCTTTCCGAAAGATGTTGCAACCCTGCAGCAGAGGTGTCTTGCCTCCACACCTGTGGAAGCAAGTGGCACATCATCCAAGGAATCTGCTTGACCTCATCTCCACATGCCTTTCCATCCCAGATAAAACAGTCTGTTATTTGGTTTTAGATCTGTTAATGCTCACTGTCATGCGTTCTAGTGTTGCTTGCTGTTCTTGCTGATATTGTTTTCAATGTTAGGTGCCTTGAGTGCCTCTCTGGGGGTAGGTGGGGGGGACCATAAATATTTAAATAATGAAAATAAACTGTTTCTGAGAACACCCAAATTGCTCATCAGAAGTAACAAGGAGCACAGCTGTCATCAGAACAGAGAATATATTTCCAAAGCTGCCTTAGCTAACGCGGAAACTGAGAGGTAAATATATTGAAACCTTAAGATGGGAGATATCCTTGGGAACTGGTAAAATAAAATATTATCTACGGGAATACCTGTTCTGTAAAGCCTTAAGAAATAGCTTGATGCATTACTTACTTTTCTAAATATATGGTCTATAAACACAACAACCACTGCAACACCCAAAACTTTCATGGGTGTCAACCAATCATTCATCTTTGGTAACATACTCTATTGCGACTTCCATTTTGCATGCTTTGAGTGAGAAGCACTTTCCTACTCTTAGTCTTACTAGTTAATCTATGTTGTGAAGATAAGCTTACATTTCTCTTCATGCCTTTTTATGCTTTTGGACTGGGCCAAGGATCAATGAGTTTAACCCATGACCACCAGTTCAGAAGCCTCCAAGCTCCGAGGGTTACATGTCTGCACTGGCTGGAACGGGGCACAGCGGAATCTGTCTCCAACACCAGGCAGCACGCCATGTATTTTAGGGCTTCTAGATAAAACACCAGCACGAGGGAGGGAGGGAGGCTAATAAGAACTGGCATGAGCCATCTTTCCTTCTCCCTTCCATGACCCTTTTGCACCTTCCCAGTTACATCTCAGGAGAGGCAACCAGTACATTCTGGCTTGGTGGGGGGTGCAGGCACAGCTCACCTTTCAGTGCCCATGCTTTGAATACTCCTATGCCCCCTCCTGACAATGCCATGAGGCCATAGGATTGCACCCTGAATTAATGAAGTCTGCAAAATACCATTTTTGAAAAGTAATTAAGAATTTTTAAAACAAATATTTGAAGCAATGGGTAAAATGCTAGTGAAAAACAATAGGGGCAACATATTATTAGTCTAAACAGAACCTTGGCAGGATCAATCCTCACGTAATCACACTGCCTCTATGGGAGAAAGAGAAGTGAGTGATTCAGGAGAGGGACAGATTGAAAAAGTTATTTTGAAATATGTGAACTTTACTTCTGATAGATCATGACCCCCACAATGCACAGACCTACAATAAATCAGCCCTCCGATTCACCCATCCTAATTTATCATGAGGCCAACGGATAGATTAGATTGTGTGGCAATGTGCAATTCAGGCCATTCAGAAATGTATAGCTCCCTCGACAACCTGGGAAATTTAGCAGCTTCACAATGTACAGAAGCAGCTAATCAGGAGAAACACCACATTTGTTTCCAAGCCTAGGATGCAGAGGAGACAACAGTTACTCAGACTTTAAGAACTAATAAAATGCTGTTGGTAGCCATTGCAATGTTTAATGCTATCCTTAGCTCAAGGAATTGCATAGCCTTATTTATCCCTTTTAAATCTGCACATATAAAAAAGAAAATGCCAACTAAAACAACCCCTTGAAACAACCCTTTGATCGTATGAATACTAAATAAGATAACCCACCGGTTGATTGGAACCGAACAGTATACCAGAAACATCAAAATGTATGCATAATTCACAAAACTTCACGTTCAGAGCAGCAGTGGAGTGTTGCAGGGTGGCCTGTTCCTCTTCTGCTTAGCCCCCACGTCCTGCTCCATGATACTCCATTGCATTCCATCTTACCTGGTTTTCCATTGCTTAGTTCCACAACATTCATCAGTTTGACTTAACTACAACCTCCCCAAAGTGTATAGTCAACCTGCACCCTACCTCTCCTGTGTGTATTGTACTGTTTGACTACACAAGTGACCACATTCAAGCCCCAACCCTGGAAATAGTAGGAAGAAGGTGGTAAGATACCACTGGAATGAGCAAGATAGCCTCAAGTCTGTAAACCTGAGCTGTAATAGCAATTGCACCTCATGCCACAGGGATCTTTTTCATGAGACCAGCACTTCATTTAAGAGAAGATGTTTTATACCTCCCGTGGTTCTTTTAAAAAAAAAACCCTGCAAATAAAGGTAGGAACAATCAAGAACTGCAGAAAGTCTCTGCAGATTTTAATGGCTTAGCAGGTTGCAAATATATCCCCATTTTGGGTGTAAATAACAAACAAACGTGGCACAAACTGACTTTCTTCAGTAAAGACAATGGACCTCTGGGAATAAAACGAGCTAAAAATTAGGGAAGCTACCTCAAAGTCACTTCTAGAGTCCTCATGTTTATAAGGCTGATTTCCAGCATGGAAAGAAAATGAATACCCTGGAAATCATTGAGAATTAATCCTATGGCTTTGAAGCAGCAGTAGTGGGCATTTAGGAGAGAAAAAATCATTATTCCAGTTCAAATCTTATAATCCACAGGAGGGAGGACCCGGTTGGCTCTTTATTCTGTCAGCCTGTCTGTGAATAGACTACAGTGTCAACCGCTGCAGCTGTATTCCAAAGGCTAAAGACCAACACGGAGTCCGTTCTTCACAGGATATGGGTGATTGGTCGCTGTGATAGCTAGTTGGTAATAGCCAGAACAGCCTTGGTGCAGTATGCTGCTCCAGGCACCCACACTGAACAATGAGGCAAACCATAATGGTGTGTGTTACCAGCATCTTGTTTTTAAAACATTTATTTAATTATCTTTACATTGCACCTTTTTTCCTTCAAGGATCCCAGGCCAGCTTCTGCAAACCTCTCCATTTTGTCCTCACAGCAACCCTGTGAAGTATGTTCCACTAAGAGTCAGTGACTGGCCCAAAGGCAGAAGTGGGCTTCCTGGTCAAGTGAGAACTAGGACCCAGATCTTCTGAATCCCAGTCCAACACTCTCACTGCTATGCTACATTTGGGGATGCTGTTTTAATTTGTTCAAATTCAACTAATGTGAGGGATATCGGCTCCCTTTATCCTTTGCTTGGGTAGAATTTTGAACTTTTTCAGAACTACGAATGTTCTGAGGCCAGACCAAAGGCAATAATGTTAGAATTGCTATTTAGAAGGTCTGAGAGTTGTCATGGCAACTGGAGAAGAGAGTTGCCCTTACCTTCACCAACATCCTCAATTATAAATGCACACCAGTGAAAAGGGAATAACTATGCAATCAGCATGCAGTAGGACATGACTCCTGGTCAGAGAGGCCATAGGACCATTGTGGAAAACAGAGACGCTAATCACATTTGGAGAGGATGTGTGTATATTCTTCTAAGCCAAGGAGACAGAAGAGATAGAGAGCTCAGTCTTAAAGGACAGCATACATGTATCAGGCATAAGAGAAACAAGGTGATATGGAGAAAATTAGTTCAATCTGGTGATCCATGGATACAGTCTCAAGGGAAGGGGAGAGGAGGAAGAACATACTTGAGCTGGCATTGGTCTGTCCATCAAGGAAAGCACAGAATAAACAAATTCAAACTCCCTAAAAGGGCAAACTCCTCCACAGAAGAACAGTGGGTGGCAATGAAGGCCTGAAATGTAATTTAGGGCTGGATTCTTAAGGTTCTATCTGATGTTTCTCTAATTTAAGTTCCATTTACTGAGGACTCTCATTGGATACAACCCATACTATTGTCCCCTGAGCAAAATGCTAAGGGTAATAAAATGCTATGTAATAAAATCAGGGAGGCATCCAGAAGAGAATGCACAACCTCAGCTATCCAAAAATGCACTGGATAAATGCATCTTCGGGTCATAACAAAGAGATGACATTTCTAGATAATTTAAATTGAATGTGCCCTAAAGCAGTAACTCATGGAACCAACTGAAGGAGAAGCCACCTTGCACTTGCACCCAAATAATGCCTTACACCAAGTCTTGGATGGTAAGTATTGTGGAGCCGCCTGGAAACACTGAACCCACAGAGCTATCCAGTGGATACAGGGGTGGAAAATTGTGAAAATATCGAACACAGTCATATTTGTTTTGGGTGGACTAATAAAAAGGGTGTGAAGAGAAAAAGTCAAGAGGACCAACGTTCACCAGAAGACTAGAGAATTATTTAAATCTGTAGTGAAAGAAACTCCACTAGAATGTATAATACAGATCAGGAAAGCTATCACCAAGCCCAAGACGACACTAGCATGAATAGCAGCAAGAAAGCTCCCTTCAGGAAATCTTACCCAAATGAGGAAAACAAGAAGTGTTTGCAAAAGAAATGCAAGCATACCAAAAGGAAGAGGGAAAAAAATCTGAGGAGCATGTTACTGAAATGTCATTGAGGCCTACAATAACACTTCCAAAATAAGCAAAATATTCTCCCCTAGCAGCAGACCAGCTCAGGACAGTTTCTCAGTTAAAGAATTCTCTTATTCTTCTTGTCCAACATTATTCTCCCCCACCCCCAGGAAACCAGCTAGGCAGTTGGAGGACAACACAAGAAAGGAGCATGCTAAATGAAGGTTATGGGATTGAAATTGAACAATTCTTTCACATGTGTCTTCGTTGTAGACAATTTGGGCATGTACCCATGGCTGAGGAGACTTTCTCTGAAAGTCTGAAGAACCAAGGCAAATATTCAGGTTGGTCTCACTGGCACTTTGAAGAAACCACCAAGACTTGATGGTATCTCTGCCTGTAGGAACTTAAAGAGCTAAAATAGGAAAGGCGGATCTTCTAACAAAAATATGCAGCATGTCCCTAGGATTGACCAAATGCCCAATGTAACACCACTCTTTAATAAAATAAAAAACCAGAGGTTATGCAGGAATTACTGGCCATATGTTATGGCATGTTCTGGGTAGACTGGTGGAAAGCATAATTAAAGATAAAATTAAAACATGGTTCATGCAAAAGTACACCCTGTCTCTCCAATCCTTTAGAGTTCTTTAAGCAAGCCAAGAAGCTTGTGGAAAGGGTGATCCAGTAGACAATGTTAATTTTGATTTTAAAAGCTGCCTGACAAAGGCCCTAATTAAAGGCTTCTTAGCAAAGTTATCAGATAGGAGCAATGCTCTTCTGCATCAGTAACTGCTTAAAAGCAGAAAGCAGAAAATAGAAATAAATGGGGAGTTTTCACAACTGAGGGATCTAAAAAGCACCACCAAAAATCTGTGCAGGTCCTAATTCTCGTTCCCTTATTTATAAACAATCTTGGGAGTAAGCCAAGTTATTCAGAGTGGAAACAAAAAAATAATGAAGATCTCCAAAAGGATCGAATAGGCATTAAAGTAGCAAATGCAGGTTAATTTCAGCCAGGGTAAAGTGGTGCACACTTTCCTTTATTCTTTTCTGAAACTACATTAATAAATTAATACTAACTTGCATATACTGCAACGGTGACAACTGACTAAGAATGGGATCTTGGGGACAAACATCACACACTGCAAAGCAGCAGATAATTAGGAAGGGAATTCAAAATAAGATTGTCAATACTGAAAAACCATCATACAAAATTGGTGCTGTGACCACACCTGGAATGGCCTTCTGGCCACCATAGCTCAAAAACAATAATGTAAAGTTAGAAAAGTGACAGAAAGGAAAACAAAATGAACAGAAGGTTGGAGCAGTTTTCCCACTGGGAAAGCTTATGACATTTGGGACTATTCAATTTAGTAGAAGGTAAACAGGCAGAGATGTGATAGAGGTGTTGTAACGCCATCAATACGCAGAGGAAGTGGATAGACAGTGTGGTATAGCAGTGAGAGTGCTCAGCAAAGAGTCAGGAGGTCTGAGTTTCAGTTCCCACTGGATGATTTTGGGTTGGTCAGTGACTCTCAATCTAACCTGCATTTCAGGGCTGTTGTAGGGATAAAGCAGAAAGGAGAGTGGGATATACACTATACATTTTGTCCCACACAAAAGGAAAAAGAGTGGGCTATACATCAACTAATACATCAATCAACCAGAAAGCATGGATATACACTCAGGCAGGAGATGGGCAGTGGAACAATACACATGGACACCAGGACACAGGCAACCAAACCAATGTCCAAACATTAAGCCTAACCCAGTTCAACCATCTGAAGTGACAGCTGGGAAGAGCAGAGACACAAAGCAAGCACAATCCAATAAAGGATAGCATCACTAAGGCAGACCAGAAGTCAGCAACCAGTTAAGCCAGACAATGGAAAGCAATACCTGGAGACCAAAACAGGAACAAGAAGTCCGGTAACACCAACCAGGAAGCAAACAACAAGCCATGAAAATCCCACTACTAAGGCAGCTTGTGGAGGGAAGAGCCAGTTCTTAAACAGCTCTTCCCCCAAGGCTCCCAGCTGGGGCTCATGAGGACCCTGGCAGCTGCAGTAGATTGGGGGAGTAATCCTGCAAGTACCAAGGCTGCTATTCTGGTGCTTGGCCAGCAGATGGACCCCAGAAGCTGCCTCAGATTCTGACACTCTCCCACAGATCCCAGGATCATTACTAACCTCTCTCATTCTGGAAACAAGCATTTCTGCTCATTTCCAGCACTGCTTTAGTAAGTGCTAGTTTCCTGTAGCACTAGTGGTAGAACCCGTGGGCACTGCACAACCAGTAGAGGTGCAGGAACAGTACTCTGTATTGCCCATAGCCTCTCCACTGAAGATATTGTCCTTCCCAGATGGAAAAGTAACTGGCCCTACTTTGTTTCCCAACAGCTAAGCAACTTCTCCAGTCTGCACGTGCTCACTCACTGCCTTTACCAGAGAAGCCAGTTTCTTGACCAGCACTGTTGCAGCTTCATCTCCAAATGTCAAGGACCATAATTCCTATGGCTTCAGAGGGCACTCGGGCAGTGTTGACCTCCGCCATCTTCTTTTCATTCAGCTTCTGAACCCCTCACCTTCAGTTTGTGCTTTGTAACAGCCACAGTTTCGCTTCCACTCAGGGTAAGCCTTCTTCTTGTCTCAGCCTTTCTTTCCTTTCTCCAACAGACATCTCTTCTCATTCCACTTCTCCTGTTTCTACAGTAACTGACAGCTCACAGCAGCCTATCCAAGAGGCCACTCCCTTTAGAATGTTCTCTACAATATACAAGCTCTTGACTGGCAGTTTCAATGTCCAAGGCTGCTGTGGGTAGATGGCGGCACCTTAGGCTATGGTCTTGGAACTCAAGTTTGGGAGGCCTTTCCTCAGGATGGCAAATTACACCTCATGCCCATCCATTGTTTTCTTTATTTCACCCATGTTTTTCATAATTCCTGCTCTATCCCTTCCCCTTTGAACCATGCTCCTGGGCCCAAGCTGCTCCTCAGATTTTTGACTTTCAGAAACTGGTAAGCTTGGGACATCACCAGCCCTGTTTTGCGACATCATCAAGCCCAGGCTTGTTACATCACTGAGCAAAGCTAGAGACTTGGCAACCATAGCTGAAGTAAGACTACATACTTGGATGAAGGTCTCAGTGGACAGTCATGGTAGAGATGGTCATTCCCACAAACTACTCCTGGTGTTGTTTTGGAAGTACAAGTACAGCTTCTCCACTTCTGCTTGGAATTACAGAATCTATTTAAATTCTAGACTGGCCATCTGGTGATGTCCATGTGTCCAGTCATGTGAGCAGCTGACTGAAGTGCTTATTTGCTATGAACAGTGGTTGACTTCATGGACTTATATGAGTTGCAGTCCTGCTTCATCTCTTACCTCTAGGCCAAATTCTCCTACAACATTTGATTCCACTTTGTTTCGTACTTTTGAGCTCCAGTCATCTAGGATTATCAGCATGTCTTGTTCTGGTATGTTATCAATTTCCTCTTGGATGCTTGCATAAAAGTTTTCTATTTCTTCTTCAACATCTGTTCTTGAAGTACTGATTTTAATGATGGCTATATTGATATCAATTCTGATTGATAGTATATGGTTGGACTTTGCATTATGGTCCCTTATTGCCTGTGCTACATCTTGCTTCAGTATTGGAGTCAGTCCACTTCTTCTGAGTTTGTCATTTCCTGAGTAAAATACTTTGTGTTTGTCTGACTGAAAATGTTCCATTTCAGGCCACTTTAGTTTGCTCACACCATTTATGGTGTTCCATTGGCCTTGATTCATACCCTTCATGTTCCATGTTCCAATTATATGTGTTGTGCAGCACTGGTCTTTCCTTTTGCCTTTGTGCACATTGGCCAGTCAACTTCCCTTCAGCGTTCATCTAGCGGCATCCTTAGAAATGAACGTGTCCTTTGCTCTTCCCCAGTAGCTGCTTCAGAGCCTTTTGACCTGGAAACTCACCTTCTGGCACTTCCTCTTGTTTCATTTGGGATTGTTTCATCCTGGGATTTTCAAGATAGGCTAAGAGATATTTACAAGTGGTTTAACACTGCCTTCTTCTGCACAGTACAAACCAGAATAAGCACTGCCGTTGTTTATGAAGGATCCTCTGCCAGTGTTGCCTTCAACTACTGTGGGTGAACAGTAGCTGCCCTTCAGGAGTTTCTCCTCTCCCATCACTGTTAGAGATACCCATTCTCTTCTGCTGATGTTACTGTTAGGCTTGAAGAGGGTGGGCACATCTTAATCTTGTGTGGCCCTGCTAGGAAAGCAGGCTAGGGAGAGAGACTGCCCTCCTGGTTCCATTGTTCTTGGCTTCTCTGACACACGCGAAGATCCTCGCTACTTTAAGGTGTGCATCCAACAGAAGGTTTGCTACATCGGCTCATGATATTCATGAAATCCATTTTGTTCCCTCTTTGCCTCATCCCTTATCTTCTCTTCAGTCTAGGGAGTCACAGCATAGGAAGGTTGCCTGAAAGTTTTCTGGTTTCATACTTTCAAAAGCATAATGCCATTTTAGAACAGGAATGGGCAAATTATGGTCCTCCAGATTTTAGGTCTGCAACACCCATGAACCTTCACCATTGGCTATGCCAGCTCTGGATGCTGGAAGTTGTGGCCATCCAGACTTCTTGGCTACAAGTTGTCCACCCATGTTATACTGTCTTTTGTCTGTCCCCGCCCACCCCGCTTTTTTTTTTTTCTTTTAATATAACATTTTGGTTGCAGTCGGGAAAACCTCTCAACACAAAGGATTCCTAATCTTGTTTATCAAACTACTCTATATCACTGTTAAAGATGAGACATAATATTTAATTGCAAGAGCTATTTGAAGTCTAACAAGGTCCAAAAGGAGATATATTCTATTTCATATTTCAGTCGGACTCATATCACTTCTAGTGTGTACAGTGGAGTTCAACCCTTTTCAAAAAAAACACATCTGCTGTACTTTTGCTTATTTGCATGGTCTGTCAAAAGACATGGAAACAAAGTTTATTCAGATCAAGGTCAAAAGGAAGCTGAACAGATATCCTTTGCAGGCTGAATTTATTTCTGAAAATGAGAAAAATACTATGTAGCAAAATCCCCTTTCCTGTATCCATACTGAGATCTCTTCAGTTATGTACCAACAGTATAACAGCATGAGGAAGATTTGTGAAAGCTGGGCAGGGCAGTATGATCACAGTTTCTAGAGTCTGGACAATATCCTTGGCTGTGGGAAAACAGAAAAAGAACCAATGTTCTCTTTATAATATCGGCACATGTCTGTAACAATCTGGTCAGCACTGATTCTGAATGGCACGCAAACCATTTATGGATGTATTTGGCTAATTGGGAACTTGGGAACTAATTGGGAGAGCCAGTGTGGTGTAGTGGTTAAGAGCATGGGACTGGGACTCAGACGATCTGGGTTCTAGTCCCTGCTCAGCCATGGAGCCAACTGGGTGCCTTTGGGCCAGTCACAGACTCTCAGCCCAACCTACCTCACAGGGTTGTTGTTGTGAGGATAAGATGGAGGAGGAGAATGATGTAAGCTGCCTTGAGCCCTTTGTAGGAGAAAGGCAAGATATCAATTGAAAAATAAATAAATAAATAAATAAATAAACTTCAGTTGTGAAAGGCAGGTACTCACTCCAACTTCCAAATCTGCTCAGTTCTAGAGACGTTTTTGGCTTCCAGTGCCAAAACAAGCATCTTTGCAACAGACTTCTAGGAGGGCAGCCAGGCAGGTGTATTGTGTATAAACAGCCTTTTGGCATCTTGAAGAATGCAGCACCCGTCTCACTTCCCCCTCCATGCATTCAGTCACTGCACACGGGTGAGCTGGGCTGCACCCTAAGCAGCACAGAGTCGTCAGCCCCACATCATGGTTTCCACACCCTGGGCAGGATGCATGGACATCCTTTAAACCCGTATCACTGTTAGTGCATGCTCGTAGGATCTGTACATATGTTTGGAAATCGTGATCATGGCAATACGGGTTCATGGCAATACGGAGAGCCAGTGTGGTGTAGTGGTTAAGAGCATGGGACTGGGACCCAGGTGATCCGGGTTCAAGTCCCCGCTCGGCCATGGAGCCCACTGGGTGACTTTGGGCCAGTCACAGACTCTCAGCCCAACCTACCTCACAGGGTTGTTGTTGTGAGGATAAGATGGAGGAGGGGATGTAAGCTGCCTTGAGCCCTTTGTAGGAAAAAGGCAGGATATAAATCGAAAAATAAATAAAATAAAAAATAAATACTCCAGCCGTACATGTGTAGGCTCTGCCCATACGGAGCTGCATGCCTGGAGGGTCTGTTCTCATGTTGTGCTTGATCTGAGGAGGATTGGAGCAAAGTAGGTAGATGAGGGTGGTCGGACAGCCAGTCTGGCAAAGCAGATCCACTCTCCTCCATGCACTGACCGCACATGGAAGGAGGACTCACTACAAACACATTTTCAAGTTTCGCCTCCATTAAATCAGATAGGGCTGTTTACATTAGGGTACATGTGCAATAAAATGAGGCTGCATGCCACCTTGGAGAACTATTGTTGTTATTTTATGATGGGAAGGTGCTACAAGAGCATCTTCCCCCAAAGGGATTGTGCAACATGGGAGTTCATAGTTTTGCAAAAGGTTGGGAATTAGATAGCATTAGAGAATGAAAATCTGGTTCAATCTTGACCTTTTCCTCCAGTAAAGTGATTGTTTATACAAAAATAGGGTACACCATAGGAGCTGAAATGAAGCAGAGAAAGACAGATGTTCTGACAACCCAGTTAGAGCCAAACAAGAATGGTGATGCTGTGCTTGTCATTTTTTTGACATGGTGCTAACATCTATTTCCAGTTGGAGGGTGATTTAGATCAGGGAAAGGGCAAGAAAGCAGCCCACATCTGGTTTATAGTTTAAGAATCAACAGAAAGCTGAGCCTTGAACTTTCCCATCAGCACCTAGAGGATGGTCTGAGCAAGACACACAGGTCACTCACCTTTTACGTTCTGGGGAAATAAATGGTTTTTCTGTTTAAATTATAATAATGCTTTTAAATTTGCATTTCAACATAGCAATTAGCATAGGAACTTTTTATGCAAATCAATTTCCTCTAGTCTTTTATTGGCAATGCATTTTTCCTCTATTTGCAGGAAATGCACAAGGAGCCACCCTAAGCTTGCCTTGCAGTTGTACTTTCACCTGCAATACACTTCCAAAAAGTATCCTCCATGGGTCACAAGGTAGGGAAATAGAGACGTGGAGTTAAAGGATGCAAATACCCACTTTAAGAGAGAGAGAGAGAGAGAGAGAGAGAGAGAGAGAGAGAGAGATATTCCTGAACTCCAGGAAAAAATAGGTAAACTCCAGGAAAAAAAATAGTGTTTGGATCTTGGTTTTGTTTTGTTTTGTTTTTCACAGGGGTCCTTGGGGTGAAAATTTATCTGTATCCACAAAACCTTCGCATCTTTACTTTGGCTAAGAGTTGATCTGACTTCATAGGATAAAGCTTAGGATCCAACACAACACAAAACTGCTTCTTTGCCTTGGACTTAACTGCTGGATTTCTTTAAAAGCAGCTTTTGACACCACATAGGAGTGTTTGTTAGTCAAAGGAAAGCGGTCAAACGTTCCCCTGGGCTTATTAAAGCCCCTGAACACTCTTAAAATGACTCTTTGGATTTTGGCCTTCCTTGAATAATCGTCAAGCTTAAACATAAAAAATTTAAAAGTCTGTAAAACCATGCAAGTCATTTTTCTACAAAAGATACAATAAAGTATGCCAAAAACTATATTTTGGAAAATGGATCTTCTATACTCGCTTTGTTTTATAAAAGCAGCATATGACCATCTTCTGAGAGAACTACATTCCTAAATGAAATGAAACTCACTCTCTGGTTCTTAACAGTCAGCCTTGGATCTCTCAAAGTTCAAGGAAAAATACACATGGTTTTCCTGATATGAAAAACCTGAAGAAAACTGCTTCTCTGAGAAAGCAGATCATATGTGGAATTATTTTGAAACCCTATAAAAATGACAGTCTAAAACACTCTGATAAAAGGATATGCCAAGAAACCCTAATAAAGCTCAATCTTCTTGCTACAAAGTAAAACATGCTGCCACATTGTTGGCTTCTCTACATGTTATCCCAGATCCTCCATAGCTGGGAGGGGATTGACTGATTAAATGTGTAATAAGCAATGGCATTGGTGTGCCTAGGTTGAATTGGCTTGGCACAAAACAGGCAGAAGTCTTGTTCCAAAGGTGATACACATTAAATACATTAGAAAAACTCTCTGACTCAAAAGCTCGCTCCCTCACTATATTTACAAAATTTGCTCCTTGATTTGTCTGCCTCCTACTGGTCAAACCAGAGACCACACAGTCCAGCGAAGGAAATGCCATGCCATGGGACAGATGCTGCCACCTGATCCAGGGGCTTGCATACAGACTGGAGCATGAGCACATCCATGTGCATTTGAACACTGGACACTGGATGTGCTTTCTCTCCTCTGCACTACATCTTATGGATGGGAAAGTACACCCCAAGCACTGATTAGTTGCACATGGTTCTGTCTGGACTGAGGCCAGTGTTTTATTTTAAAAGTACAAATCAAAACTTTCTCAAATATATATTTTATTTATTTCTATTTATTTTTTTTCTATTTAGATCCTGCCTTTTTCCTACAAAGGGCTCAAGGCAGCTTACATCTCCTCCATCTTATCCTCACAACAACAACCCTGTGAGGTAGGTTGGGCTGAGAGTCTGTGACTGGCCCAAAGTCACCCAGTTGGCTCCATGGCTGAGCGGGGACTCGAACCCAGATCGTTTGAGTCCCAGTCCCATGCTCTTAACCACTACACCACACCGGCATATGAGGATTATATTTCCTCTGATGCCTTTACTTGTCAAAAGCATTTCCATTTCTTATAAAGCCTTAGTGGTAAAATGCAAGGTAAGTCCTACTTAGAGTAGACTCACTGAAATTAATGCAAGTTGAATTAGACATGAGTAATTTGAGATCCATTCTTTTCAACTGACCCACTCCAAGTAAGGCATGTTGGATTTCCCCCTGAATCTCCTATTTCAACAGCCAAGTATCCACCTAGGTTCTTGCTAATGCTAATAGCACCAAGGGAAGCACAGTGAGATGACATGGTGCCATGTTTGAATAAACTTGTGATCAGGCAACTGAACACTAAGAATGTAAACATACGGCAACTAGCAGATGTGGAGTCCAATTATCTTCCTGCTCTCTTTAAGTGATTGGTTTAGACCCTTGAAAAATATGAAGGTCAATGCACAGCATACTCCTGACAAATGGTTTTCAACATTGTCCAGAAAGAAAACAAACCCTAACCCCACAATCTAAAATTATTCATTAACTTGCCAAAAAATAAAAAATTTGGAAAGAATAACAGCCTATGAATATTTAAATAAAAGCCAACTTTTATAGCAGAAACATATAGTAGAAACATTGTAATATTTACTAAAATAAATTCTTTTATTTTGTACTATTTACTTTATAACTACTCCAACAGTTCAAAAACAGAAGCATCTATCCTTATTGGAGCAGTTGTCTTGTTAAAAACTTGGCAGATATTTTTCCCTCTGAAATACAAATTTGGCTCAAAATGAATACTTTTGTTTGATTCATTTCCTCCAGAGCAACCCAGCAGTATTTGTTCTTGTCCAAAATAAAAGTGCTCCACCAGCTTTATCTATTGCATAGCACTGCCTAAACTTCTGTCTTCAGAGGAACCCGTAATAAACAACAGTGCAGAGCCTTGAGCCTCTTTGCCATTTCATTCCCACTGGCAATATAGATATATCACTGCATCGTGCCTGCCCAGTTTGCCTTTGCATTCCAAAATGAGGCACGCCACAACATCAGCCATGGTTTCGGAATTATATAATGGGGTGTTTTTTTAAGTCCAGACTAGGGATGGATGGATCTGACAATTTTATTCTCACAGTGTTCATTGGATTTTCAGGATTAAGCTTGTTCTGGTCCATTCTGCATGAGCGTACAAGGGATTTTTTTTAAGCCTCAACTGAAGTGTGCATTTTTTTGTGCAGAAGTTTCCCACTGTGCTAATTTCACTCTGTACTTTTCACCTCGTGTCCACATTTTTGTGCACATTGTTTATTTCATGATAAGTTGTGTTCCCCAGCTTGGAGAAGTGAGAATTTGGCGTGCTGCTCTGTCTCAACTTGCACGTTGGTTTCAGAAGTACAAATCTGCAGTAAAAACTTGTCCTAAGGAATTTCTCACCTACCCCAATCCATATCCAATGAATACTGCTGATCTGTGTTCAGTAATGTCACACCAGCCCTAGAAATGTTCTACCACCATACAGAAACCATGCCTCAACTCTAAAACACGACTGAAAATGGACGGACCAATGGAATTGCTGAAATGCTGTACTGGTTTAAATATTCAGCAGTGGACTCTCTCAGACCCCTTCCACTCCAGCTGATTGACTGCAAGTCTGGAGGAGAAGCAATATTCAGAAAAACCTAGTGGACATGCCTCCGTTGAGCCCAGTTCCTCAATGCTTCCTGACTACAGTATATGTTGGGAAAATGTGGATAAATTCTTTGCATTGTGGGATGAAATCCTGTCTTCCGTCTCAAAACCAAGCTGTCACTGTTTAAAATGGCATTCATCCCCTGCTCCTTTCTCTCACCTTTAGCTGTGGGCTACAGTAGACAGGCCATTCAGTCCAAATTTACATTGTATACCTTCACAATGATTAAATAATCATTGTTGGAATTCAGTTCTACAAGAAAGTCATTCAGAATGTCTAGAGTATAGATAAGAGTCTTGAGTTCATGCATAGTTTCTCAGTAGCTTGAATTTACATGTCTAAGCAGACCTGGAGATGGGTTCAAGTTACTCAACTAAAGTGTCAATACACTGCAATTAGAAATGTTGCAATCTCATTGGTACTGTGTGATTGACTGACTTTCCTTTATCTGTTCTGTATGTGATGACCTCAGAATCTTACTGTAATTCTGTCATCAATTGCCCTGTACCTGTGTACCTATAAAATGCCCTGTAATGGTATTGAAGCTTTGCAGCAGAGTTCACTCTGCCTGCCCGGTAATGCATGCATTATCGTGAGTACCACGGGAACCTTGGGTTAATACAATAAAGCCTAGATGGTCTTGGCGCTTGGTCTTTCCCACAAACCCAAGTTTTATTCCCTCCTCTCAAATTGAGATTCCGGGATTCTGACACATACCCTCACATCACAAAACGTCGAGTGTTGCCCACGGCCAGTGCTGCTGGACAGGTACCATGCTCCCTCGCCACATCCTTGTGCATGTATCAGCCCTAAACAACAACACCTCTGAGCCTCAGAGATCAACACCTGAAGGAAGAGGCAGCAATCCCAATGCAATGCAAAGCAATGCAAAGAGGATGGTGCAGAATCCATACATTTACATACTTGGCCTTATTTACTTCTCCTTGAATTCTCTCAACAGCAGGATTATATATATTTCAGATTTTTAAAGAATATATAGACTATCACAAAACAAATCATTTCCACTTTAAACGGCATTAAACTTGCTCTTGTCATTTCAACCGAGAGTTTAAAATTCAGCACCATCATTAAGTCCGTCTTCAAAGTCAAGGTAACTGGATTTTCTCTCGATAGACTGCTCTAGAGAAATCCTTTTCATTTTAATGGAAAGATGAAAGCACACCCATAAGTATCTTCTTTGCACAACATTCTAATAGCAAATATATCTGTTTTTAAAGGCATGATTTTCAATTCAGTGGTCTGAACCTTCTACTGAATTTTGGTCTTTAAAATGCATTGATTTCTTTTTCCTGCTGACTTTTCACAGTACAAATGTCATTGTCAGATACAGTAACTGAACCAAGTAATATATTCAGAAGTTGGGTATAGTGTTCCATGGCTTTAGCCTGGCCTCTCAATCTAGTAACAGTCTAACAACGTTTTGTTGACACCATCTAACTTTTCATTCAGGTTTCTGGATAGTTTTCACAGAGAGAATATTGGAAATATATTTTTTAAAATATGAAACTGATGGAAACCCATTAATCTCTCCTCAATCATGAGCACGGAGTCCTGGGATGTGATTGATGCTCCCCAACCCCCTGCCCTTCCATTGCAGCAGGGGCATTGCGTAGCAAAAAAAGGGCGAATGCAACTGCAAGGAAAAGGCTCTGAATACAGCCAAGGACCAACTGCAGAAACAGTTTCCAGAAGTTCGGAAAACAAAGTTTACTTCCTCGGGAGTGTTTGGCAACCTTCACAAGTAAACTCCTTAATGCTCTCAGTTTGATTCTGTAATGAGAGAATGAAAGCATTTACTTTTGCAAGTGGCTGAATGCCCCTAAGGAAGGAAACTCTATTTTCTGAAATGGGTCAAGCCTTAATAAATGCATGCACTTCCAAAAGCTGTTTCTCCTCTGGCCAGTCGCCAAACAGGGGACACCCTCTCACAAGGGACAATTGTAATGCATGTTCATGATGCAACCAGTAATTTCAGGGTGATGGCAATTCAAGATTGCAATGTGGACTGTTTTTATGGCTTGTCCTTCATTTGCTGCCATTCCGAGTCAGAAAGTATAACAGTCTCCAGCATGGCTTCCACAAAGGCTTCCCAACAAGATGCCTCAAGACATCCTTTTCCCCCATCTTAATAATATATGTACACAGATTGCTATGAAAGATTTACACTTTCTAGCGATTACTAAAGGGGTTCAACAAACATGTACCAAATATCTATTTGAAGGGGACATCTATGCACCCATTTGAATCCTGAAACCCTTGCAAGGTTTTCAATCCAGTGCATTAGTGGAAGTGAGTGTTTATACTTCCAGTATTGTAATATTAGTCTTTAATTGCCAAAGAATGTAGAGAATCCATTAATACTTACTGTTTATTAACAGTTATGAAGCAAGTAAATAATTTTTCTACAAGTGTGTACATTAGTGAATATTAAAGACTGCTCCAGTACAAATTTATCCAAGTAATTGCCTCTTCCCCAAGAGAGGGCAACTACTGGACATTTCAAATAGCTGAGTTAGGCAATTGCTTATTAAAGAGCACTGTGGTGTCCAATAGGCACAAAACAAGCATGTTTAATGAATAAAATGCAGCCTAAGATTGACAGATATGACACCAAAGTGCTGATCCATTGATTAGGCATTTTGTGGTAGTTCCCACAGAGGTTTCTTAAATCCAAATGGGCTGGCAAGAATTGGAGGCTCTTGGTATAAATAGTCCCAGGTAACTGCTTCTTTAAGATTCCTTCCAATAAAGAAAAAGATACCACAACTCCACAAAAAACGAACCAAAACAAAGCAAAACAAAGCAAAACAAAACTTTGGTTTATAGGCTAAAGAGAGCTAGGCACTTAAGAATAAAGTTTATGAAAGATACATTTATGTCCTCTGTTTCATGCTACCTATGATCAGTATTCCTCTAACCTAACAGAAATGTTTGTAGAAATTCCCTTTCTCTTTTTGCATTGTACCTCGTGTTAATGTTCAAACCACTAAATGTTACTGTAGGAGTGGAGAAACTCACAATATAATCTTACCGCATCATGGGAGGACTATTCATAACACTGTCAATGGGAAGGAGAGAAATGAGAGAAGCCTAAAGGATACATTTCTGAAATTTCGTGATGTTGTACAAGTACCAGGACTAACAGGAGTGGCAAATCGTTTAATGCTATAGTGCAACCTTACCATGCAATCCATATTGACAGCATTCTCTGTGGAACCTGCAACACAACTTTTGCTTCAGCAGGACTGGCATCTTTTCTCCCTATTTTGCACAGTCCAAATGCTGCATCCTCCAAAACCTCCCAATTGGTATCCACTGTAAGTCCTAACACTTGATGAGAAAAATGTATTTTCCTCTCTAGTTCATACTTTAGTTATATACAATGACTTTTAATTCATTGTACTTCTGTTGCAGTTGGGGATTCTTCTTTAATATAACTGAAATTGGAAGATTATTATTTTAAAACTCTGGCAGTATCATGTAGAGTGAAACATCACAGAACAAGTAGACCGAGCAATGATCATTTCTATACGGATCAGTGAAACATTCTGCCATCCACGCAGCAAAAATGGGTTATTAGAAATAGGCAAGCACAGTGCCAATTCAACACACACAAGTTCAGAAAAGGCAAGCATTGGCTCATTTTCGAATGTGTACTTCATGTCCAAGCTGAAACTCCCAAAACAATTTATAGCTAAAAGCTTGATACAGAATACAAAGATAGAACATAACCTACTAAAAGCAAATTCAGTTTACTTTTCTACTTAGCACCAACAATAAGAATAATCAACTGTTAATATAACAAAATAATTCATACACATCAGTTTTGTAATAAACTCAGATCTCATCCATGTTGTGCCAGCACCACCAAGCACAGGGCAGCCACGTGACTGAACAAGGTGCTACGGAGGGGCCTCAAGGCTCAGCCTTCCTTTCTGTTAGTTTTTCATCTTTAATCAAACTTAGACTGCACAGGTCTTCAAAAGAGGCACTTTCTAAACAGAGGACAGTCATCTGGAAGCCCAACTTTGCTCTCAATCTCAGAGCTTTCAGGATGACGTGGGTACTTGGAGCAGGGCCACCCCAGAAGATTTAAAAACACATGGGAGAATATATGGGAGGGCCTATCTTTCAGTTACGCAACAGGCCACACGGTTTAGCACTTTAAAGGTCAGAGATAGTACTTGGAAGAGTTACAAACCCTAGCGTCTGGAAATCTCCTTTGAAAAATATAAATATTGTGTCATAAAGATCAAGTGAGGGTGTGCATTTTCGAAGCACAATAGACACGGTGTTTAAGAATATGAAAATGCTAACATTTGAATAAGCATAATGGAAGCCTTCTTAACATCTCTGCATACATATGGGAAATACCACAAGTAATTAAAAGCAAAGCCATTTGCTAATGTGCCCTAAGCACAGACCTACTTCATTTAGGAAACATGGGGATGCCATCCAGGATGGCAGCCTAATGCGAAATTTTCTTGTTATAGTGTAGCGGTTAGACTGGGTCTCTGGATCAGGATCTCGCCCCCACTCAGCCATGAAGCTCACTGGCTGACTCTGGGCCAGTCGTGGACTCTCAGACTCACAGGGTAGTTGTTCTTGTGAGAAAACAATGGAGATTGTTTGCTCACAGAACTGTGGGTCTGTGCAACTGTGCCACTTACACAATGGAGATTGTTTTTGTGAGAAAACAATGGAGTAAGGAGAAACTTAAAAGCCACCCTCAGCTCCTTGCAAGAAGAAGGAATAAATGTAATGCAGTAGTAATCACAATAGTAATACAACTTACCTTGTCCATTTCACCTCTCTGATCAAAGGCAATCAGTTAATGAAATGGACCAAGAAGCATTGGGATTTGGCATCTTTTTAAGGCACTAGATTGCTTGTTGGATAACCTATAGTCTAAGTATGTACCTGGGGACTTATATGAAAATGAACAAGCAGAACTAACATGCATGTCAAGCCTGCTTGTTTAGAAGACTTTCGGGTTGAAGTACCATTCCATATACCCCAACACTGTACAGACACATCTGAGACACCCCACACCAAGGATCCCTGGCCAAGCCCCTGCATGCTATTCCCCATTGCTGTGTGGGCAACAGTGGCTTGCATTTTGCATTGCTTTATTCTACAGCCATCAGTCTTACCCCAGGAGAATAGTCTAGAGTTGTCTACCCACCTCTTCCTCCCTGGTTAACAACGCACTGGAAAAGCATGAATTGGCCTAGAGTTAACATTGGCCAAACATACACCTCAATCGCTGCAGCATGTGAAATGGATGCTCTCGGCCACCTTCATGCTCATGCGCAGCCATTTTCTAGAAACAAGATGTCTCTTTTCCCAAGTCTCACTCAGGGATCGACTCCTTAAGATCCTGGGGAGGGAGATAATCTGTTCTGTGTTGCCTCTTGAAGATGCAAACCTGGAAGTCCTCAGGCAATCCTTCACATTCTGGTGCCCTATAGATGTTTTGGGACTTCAGTTCCCATCAGGGAAGCTAGCAGCTGTAGCCCAAAGTATCTGGATGGCTACCTCAGTGTTACCAGGACATATGTGCAGGGCAGGGCAGGGCAGGGCAGGGCAGGGCAGGGCAGGGCAGGGCAAGGTTTTCCTTTTTGGCCAAAACCCAAGAGGAGCCATTGTTCCTGATTAATCTCCTGAAAGAGCCTGGAAAACTGTGGGCCTGTACAACTGTGCCACTTACCAAGGGCAGTTGTTCAGTTAAGCTGTTTGTGTTCTTTTTGCAAGTTGAAGATAGTTGCTGTGTGTTTGCTGACTTATAATAAATTACTGTTGAACTGAAGCCGTCTAGACTTTTCTTCTGGTTCTTGTATACAAAACTAACCTGAAGACTCTAGCCAACTCACATTAACAACATTTTAACAAGGAAGACAACCCCCAAAGGCAGTACAGGGATAGCACAGAAATAGTGATTTAACAGGGACAGGTACCAGAAAATAAGGTATTCTCTTAGGAACTTAAGAACAACTGGAGTATATGCAGTTTAAAGTTAGTGGAGGGTTCCTTTGGCAATAATTACCTCCATTCCAATTTATTTCAATGCTCATTGAATAGGCTTGCATTACTGTAATTAATGCATGCTAGCTTAACTAACATGCAAATATTCATTAAGCTGGAGGAACCCTTATTAGCATAAGTTGCATTTATTTTTACTCTGTTTTGGTTTTCTACAAAATGCAAACCCAGAGTCAGGCAAACATTGAAGCAGAATCTATTGCTAATAAAACGCAGAGAGTATTTTGCAAGGATTCTGTGGACCATTTAGCAGGTGGCTGACAATATTTGGAAGAGCCAACGGGGATGAAGAAAGCAGATACTATGGAAAATGCATCCCACAAAACAAATTATAAATTGAGTTCTGCTAATGCATTTAGTGCTGACTTAACTAAGCCCCCCAGCTTCTTCATTGCCTTTAAGAGGCATGACGATGGCATCCTTTTATCAAGATCTTCTATAAAACCTTAAACAAAACATCCTGCAAATGATCTTAAAACAAAACATTGCATGTCTGATAAAATATTAGGCATTTGTCCATACTGTTACGGAAGTCATCCAGCTTCTGACCTACCGAAATGTTGGAGGAGCCTAAGTTGACTTGTTGCTCTGCCCAGTGCTCAGTCAGATCATTTGTATTCACGTGTTTGTGGACTGAGGCACATATAGATCAAAATGTGATCACGCATTTCTATCCTTATATATCACAATACATGTGTCCTATTTTACAAAAGACAGTCCTCTTTTCAATGGCTGTCAAATGACTGCCCCCTATTTCAAGCTTCTCTCTATTTGAAAGGCTGTATTGGTCCGGGTACGTTTTGAAGATAAAGAACCGTAACAAGCTAGGAGAGTGGATGTCCTGGAGCTGGTGGTCAACAGTGAGCACCGAAAGGGCAGAATGAGCAAGCAGGAGGCGAAAGATCAAGAAAAGAGGGCCTGTGTTAGGAGAAAGCAGTGGGTCTTTCCCCTTCCTTGCAGGTAGGAGAAAGCATGGCAAGAAGCAGCCTTGGAATGAGGCTTGCATGGCAGAGGTGCAGCAGAGATTAAATGAGAAAGGTAGGAAGATATTTTTTTTTAACATATATTGAGAAAAAGAGCAGCAGAGGTTCTGAACAGCGATATGACCACATGTGCAGTCAAAAAGGAACGGAGGGACTGGGAGGGGTGGGGTGGGCCTCCCTCCCACTCCATGATGCTGAGCTGTGAAAGTTTTTCTCCAATCCAGGCTCTGCACTGCTTGACAAAGCCCATGTGTGTGTGATGCACAGAGACCACGAAGAAGAACGCTGTCTTTCTCATTCTGGAGAGAGAGATGCTGCATTCCTACTTAAATCTTAGCAACTCTTTCTAAATGTACATGGACACATGTTAGTTACCATGCAATTCTATGCAAATGTATGCCTATCTTTTCTGAAGATGTGTAGGTGGCCACCCTTATGATGAATCCAGTTACAACCCTAATGATGAACCACAGTCCATTTCAGACACTGCGCTTTTTATATTCCATGCAAAATTCTGTTCTGAGCACTTGACTTGTTTATTTACTACTTACTGGCGGAATGACCAGATCCAATTCTTGTAGAGTGCTGGAGAGATGAAGCAAGGCCAAAGGTGACACATCATAATTCCCATGTTACTCAGTGCACTGCACAAAGCTTGCCTTGCACATTTTATGTGGAACGAGGGATAACGCATGACCTGCCCAACCTAACATGCTTGAGGGGCTTCCTGGTTGTTTCCCTGCTGGTCTCTCCTTTGGCCACGCTCAGTCTCGGCCTGGCATTTCTCCAGTTTTATTTCAGCCACGTATTTGTCGATGATGGGATGAAATTTTACTCTTTGATTGTGCAAACACTGGGATGAAAGACCTGTTGCAAGCATGTGGATATGTTTAACACTTAAAAAATGAGTGTTTGAAATAACTACCTCTGATAAAGAAATGTGTAAACTGAAAGGTCCGTACAATAACAATTTCTGACTAACCAAGGGAATATTTTGCCTTTTTTTTCTGACGGAAGCCAATTTGACCATTCCTTCCTGACCCCAGAACACCACCCAAATTATATCCTTTCATCTATACCTGCAGGCCCATGTAAATTTTTCTTTGTCTTTCTGGGATAAGAATTACCTTTTTCAGGACATGCAAACCTTCCTTGGAGGCTGCAAAACCTCATTCCCTGCTTTGGATTCTAACAATACAGTTTGTAGCTAAAAGGGATGGGTGCTCCAAAATTGACAGGAGACAAGAGGGTTGTGTGATAGGTTAGGGCACTGTCAACCATCTCAAGTGGGTCAGGAACTGGGAACTAGGAGCCATGCCAAACCAAGACCCAGGATGAAAGATTAGTCAGAACTGAAGGACTTCCCAGAAAGATGGGTCAAGGAACAAGCTAGAATTCAGAACAAACAAACAGAGCACAGCAGAGCAAAGCTCAACAGGAACAGGAAATAACCATTACACTTCTGTTCAGGAGGATGCCCGCTGGGAAGAAGAGGGCAGAGTCCTACTAGGGCAATATGGGGATTCTGCCATCTCTCCCCGTTCCCAGACTCCATTTCGTATCCCAGGCATGAAAACCTTTAATCACTGATCAACAGCTAATTGAAGATAAGAGCTTTTCCCAATAGAAAATCCCTCTCACTGATCACGGAATTCCAAATATGTCTTTCACCATAACCACCACTGGAAAGTGGCCCACAAGAGCTTGGGGTGAAGAAAAGTTGGCCTTCAAGCTGAACTAGGTTTATCACCACTGGTCACAGGCCTCCAGGTGCTTCACTAAGAAGCTGTTGACCACATGGGGCAACTTCCCACAGATCGCAGCAGCTCCTGACAGTGTGCCTTGAAATACAGAAATCTTTTGAAAGAAGAGGTGCAGAATAAATATGACACAGTTGTGATGTTACCCGGGCTGAAAATAGACTGATTCATCCATCCCTATGGATAAAACAGAGCCCGGGGATATGGAATGTTGTTTTAAAATACTGCCTATTTAGGCAATTCTCCTACCAACAGTTGGAGGTACGCATCCTTTCAATATGTAAGTATATGATTTGAGGTGTGCGTGGGGAGTCAACAATTGTGGCTCTAAATTCTGTTTATTTTTAACTTTCCATTGAGATCAGAGTGCCATCTGTGGCATACTCGTGTAAGGAAGATTAGAGATTAATAGCCTTATTCTCAAAATATACTTGAACACATCCCCTTTTCCCTATCAGTCTGCAAGAAGAAGCAGGCAGGCTCTTTGGTGTGCCTTTGGATGTGGAAAACAGAGAGAGATGCATTAAAATTGCCATGGCAGAGTGTGAGAGACAGAGGGGAAGTGTGTGAGTGGACTGCTTGTGAGTGGGACGGCCTCTGTGAGCTCTGCAGATGGAACTGGGGGAATCGTCCTTGACAGAGATCCTGCCAGACACTCTGGCTCAGCTGTGAATTGTCCTCACAGCTATTCTAGTGAGGCCGGATTGTAAAATAATGTTCCTGGCAATGTGACCACAGTCAAAGTGAGCTTTTGGAGGTCCTGGCAGGGTGAATGCTGCTTCAAGATGTGGACTAAAATTTAAAGAGCATTCTGACATGTTAATTGCATACCATGAACAGCATACTAGAAAAGGCTGATAAAGCCAAAAGCTCTCTCAAACTGGACCCCAGTTAGTGATTCAGCAGAAATGGGTGTCAGAAAATAATGAGATCAGAGCGACTGCTTTCTCAGGGGTGATCTACATGAGCCGTTTTTATCAGCAAGGTTTCTCCTAGCTGTACTTCTGCCAGTATCATCTGGATTTCTTCAGACTGGTTATGCCTTTTTTAGATGCTGCAGTTTTTCTTGGTATGTGTGTGTCTATCAGTGTGTGCGAAACTTGTTGTGGGCCAGAAGGAGGGTCTTCAGTGGACTGTAGGAGGGGGAACTGTTCTCCTGGAGCATCAAAAAAATAGCAGGAAGTCTGAGGAGCCTCTTCAACTGTTTTCTTGCTTCCCCTCAATATCCCCTCCATCTTCTCTTCCATTCTGTTTCTCTCCCTGACTTTCCCAGTGAACTGGAGAATAAATCCCATGCTGTTGCCCCATCTCCCTTTGGCTGTCTTTTGAAAAAATCAAGTTTGCAATACCCACAGAAGCCTGAAAACATACATCTACTCAGAAGTAAACGGCATCATCACTGATGCCCTGATCCCACAGTAAGTAAAGCGGATTTCATGGAGTCTGCTCTTAGGACCGGAGAGGGCCAGCACATGCTTTCCAGGAATTGCTTTTGGGAGGAGGGTAATGGGGGTCCTGACCCCACTAGCTTCACCCCAGGAGAGGTGAGAGATCAACAGTATGCAGCACTACAGCCTCTCGGTCTTTCCTCCCCACCCCTTCCCCTTCCCCATGAATGTTTGTGAGGAGGTAGGAGGTGCTCTCAATGAATTTTCTTTGCCTTTTAAAAAAATCCCACTTCCTTCATGTCAGTGAAAGGGCATGTAGCAAAATCAAATTAGGCATCTTAAAGGGTGAGGTTGCACACATTCCTCGCACCCACTAATTTGCAGTTTCCTACTTCTCCCACAATTGCATTTGTGTGTGACACAAGATCATATTCTCAACATGGCAGAAATGGCACTGTGTTTATGAGCATGTGACCCAACTGTGATAAATATGTTTTGCATAAATACCCATAATAAATGTAGATAGCCCCAAGGAAAACCTTCAAACAATACTGCACCATGCTGGACACACAATAGCGTTCCTTAATTAGGAATACTATACACAACCCTGATTGTTCTTTAGCAGGCCTCATACTGAAGATGAAACTCAAATACTTTGGCCACCTAACGAGAAGGAAGGACTCCCTGGAGAAGAGCCCGATGCTGGGAACAATAGATGGCAAAAGAAGAAGGGGGCGGCAGAGGATGAGGTGGCTGAATGGAGTCACTGAAGCAGTTGGTGTGAGCTTAAGTGGACTCTGGGGGATGGTGGAGGACAGGAAGGCCTGGAGGAATGTTGTCCATGGGGTCACAATGGGTCAGACACGACTTCACAACTAGGAACAACAACAAATACACATTTAACATTGGGATTTGGCACTAGGTGGTTTATTGCTTTCCTAGGTGTCTGTCTAAGCAGACACCCATGGCAGAGATACGCCTTGCAGGAAACACATGCTTTGACATGCAGTAGACTATGCTGCACAAAGGCCCACAGACAGGACATCAACAAGATCACTTTGGAGCCGAACTCTGCCCTGTTCCCCCGTGCAGCCCTTCGGAGGAGCTCAGCTTCCCAAGAATCAGTCTAGTTCTTATGGGCCATACAGCTGCAGACTGCTAATATGCTTTCTTTTCCATGTTTCTGAGTGTGGGTTTAGTGCTGCCTTATGTCTGAAGAGCTGGGTTGGAAGCCTCTACCCAGGGGTGGGTAACCTTCTTGGCCCCATGAGCATATTTGAACATTTGAGAAAACATCCTGAGCACCATCACAACATGGAAACACTACAAATGAAATCACCAGCCTACAGCCAGCTACATTTCCCAACCACACAACCTGAGACATAAACTGGGGGGTAAGGGAATGGGGGAAGGTAAAGAGTTCCTTTTGCTTTGTAGTGATCCCAGATACCAGGAAAAAAGGGTTTTTATTTTAAATTTTTAAAAATTGGAAGGGTCAGGCCTTGGCAGGCACCAAAAGAGACATCCAGGGGTGCACTGCTGCCCACAGGTGCCAGGATGCCTACCCATCCTTTAATGGGGTTCCCTCCCACACACACATACCCAGCCTGTCCTTATAATTGCAGCCTAAAGAGGAGGCAATCCTAGCACATCCCAATCAATGTTTCTGCAGAACCTGCTCACTGCCATTTATTCACGCTTCTCAGAAATCCCATAACCTCTCAGCAAAGCAATAGCATTGCATGCAAACCACCAGCCCAATGAAATCTCAAACAGGTCTAAGCCAAGTCTTCTTGTGTCCTTTTACTTTCACTCTCAGCAAATTTTATTCAGCACATATCTGTTTGAACAGAAAATGTATCTTACACGGAGTTTCGGGAGTCGCCTCCTGCCAGGTTCCTTGTAGCAGGAATCTTTTCTAAAAAGTGGAATGCCCCCACCACCTCCCATTCATGTTACTCAGAGCTTCGATCTCTAGCCCAGCACTTCATATCAACAAAACACACCCCTCCTCCCCAGCTTCAAAACAAAAGGATAGCTTTTTGGTGTGTTCCCTTAGACTGTCACATACAGTTGAACTTCCAGGAAAGTTATACTTTCCCTCTGTATAACAGACATGGCTGGAGCAATAAAGGCCTTTAATACAGAATCTTGTACCTACTAGTATCTTTTAACCATCCCCATGAGGATCGGAAGCAGCATGGAAAAGGACCTTCTCCTTGTCCAGGTCCATTTGTCAGCCCTATCAGAGCCATATTTATTAGGCCCATGAGGAGAATATGAAGCCGCAAATTCTTGGTCAGTTCTGCCATTGTTCAGCACAGGTACAGAAATGCACCGTGCAACTTGGGTTATGTCCAACAGAACAGGGATGGGGAAACAGCAGACAAACACAATCAATGCGCATCAGCAGGAAAGGGCAGAGGAGCACCTCCTCTCCAGGTCTTTGCCATATTCATAGTTTTGTTTAATAAACCAGAAAAACAACTGTCACAGCATGCCAGATACAAGGCAAAACATGCCGTCGTTGTTCTGTCCATTCATTCTGTGCCAAACTAGCCTGCTATCTGGATGTGTTAACTCTCCCGGGTTTTTTAAGCTTTTTCAGGTCTGTCTTGTTAGAATGTTGTCACAGCCTCATTGAAAGAAAAGGAAATTGAAATCTAGGAGTTTGGTGTAGCTGAGTTTGGGCAGTAATGTGTGTGTGTTAAAAAAAGTCATAGCATAGAAGTTCATGATCTTTCTAACTCAGGTCTTAACAATTCTTTTGAGAATTTATTAACCATTTTCCAAAAGGCCCTGAAAATGTGTGTAAAGTCCATCATTATGGTACCTACATTCTGTCAGTGGCTCAGAAAGTGTGAGTTATACCTGCCCTGCAAAATAGCCCACCATTGTTACTCCCATTCTGAGGAAAGACATAGGCCAGGCGAGTGGATGAGAGCTCCAACGTGTAGTTCAGTATCGCTGTCTTATCTCTTAGTATGCCAAAGTTTTAGGGAAATGCAGATGAGTCTATGGAGTTGATTGTAGCAGTAATTTCTTAGGGACTGCTGAGGGAGGGATATAATGCACAGAGCTAATAGAACCTATCATTGTTAATTCTTGCAGGAGACTCTAGTGAGACCTTCCAACTTTTACTGCACACCTGGGAACCAAACACTATGCCATGCAGCTCCTCAGAAATCGATGTTTTCTCAAGCAGTGTAGCAATAAACTGTCCTGCTGTGAAGGTGCCTGCTTCTGTTGTGTGTTTCCTAAGTGAGGGCTGCAGGTTCAATAAGTCACACCCTGCAGTGCCAACTATACCCTTTAAACCCTGTGATGGGCCATGGCCCAAGGGCCATTAGAGCAGTGGTGGAAGGCAGGGGAAAATAGAGTTTCAGCTGCAGGTGGATAGACTTTGTCTGGACACCAGGTCTTCCCACTGAGAAATAACAGAAAGGTAGACCTAATACACATTTTTTTCAGAGATGGGATAGATTCTCTGATGCTATCCAGGTTCCTCCTCCTCCTCGTTCTTGTTCTGTCTGATGATATCAGGGCTTTTTAAAATCATGCCACCATACACAGAATGTATAATTGCAATTCCAGGAAAAATACGCAATTCCAAAAGAACATAGGTACACTTCAAAACTCAGGTCATGCAAAAAGCAGTCTATTGTTAGCTGATGTAAAAAATGGCTAATTCTATGAAAGGTAAAACAAGTCATCTAAGACTCGTCCAGAAGCCTAATCCCTACTCAAGCATACACATTTCATCTCCCGCTGCTAACATACTCCCTGAAGGCTCTGCTGCTGCTTCCTAGGGCTGCCTTGCCCACCCTAGTGTTCTTCAGAGGTTTTGGAGTCCAACTCCCATCAGCCCCAGCCAGCATGGCCAATTGACAAAAATGCTGGGAGTTGAAGTCCAAAATATCTGGCAGACACCGAGTTGAGGGAGGCTGCTGTAGAGTGTGCTCACTAACATTTCCAAGAAGGAAGAAATTGTTCTAAGACAAATCATGTGAAATTGTCGATGTTATGAAAAGGGCAGTGCTACCATAAAATATCTGATATGATGTGCTTATGATAGCTATATCATGTTTATGCATGTAGGTTTTTGCTCTTGTTCCAAAGGTGGTTTTTTCAAATCCCTCTCTCATGATGTTTAGTTGGAGTTCATGATGCTTGTGGAACACAACTCCCATCTACACTCGTGCGATTCCATTCCCAGAACCTTAAAACACCCTGTGTAGGCTTCGAAATATCATTGCATGTGATGCCAAGAAACAATTACGCACACAAGGAAAATGCACACGTTGTTTTAGTGATGTGCACTATGCAAATGAACTCCCCAGAAAACTGCTTTGCAGCTTTATCCTCCCCACCCCTCAAAAAAAATCCTGTGGACAAGGTTTTGTTTGTTTGTCTGTCTGTTTTTACTCAGTCTTCAAAAAGAGGACTACCCACTGTTTAAAAAAAATAGGGGGTCCTATAATGTTGGTGTTATATTTTGAAGTGACTTTGTCCTTCCTCTATGGCAAGAGTCCTCAAGTTTTTTGGACCATGGGAAAACTTGAGAATTTGAGAATTTGCGCCTGCACTCAGATGAGGTTCCCATGCGCGCACAAGAGTCCGAAGGCGTAGGTGAGGGCCAGCGCTTCAGACTAGAGGAAGAGGAGTTAATTATTACTCCAACACATCACACAGTTCTCAACCTCATTCTCTAGATGTTATGGCTAGAGCCGTGACCGGTGATGAGCCGGGCAGGCGGAGGCAGCACAGGATGAAAATATCCTCATCACAGGATGAGCTTCTGCAGAGGCAGCTCTAAAGAAATGAATGAACGAACGAAGAAACAAACAAATCACTTCAAGGACAGACACGGGGCTTGATACTACTCTTAATGGTGAGAATGAAGCTGGCACAGAGCAGGCTAGGGAAGCTCCTGAGATTGCTTGGGATGCTTGATCGCACAGGCACACGTGTCGGCGGGAGCAATTGGAGGCACAATTAGTGGAGAGGCGACAAGCGCGGGCCCAAGTGCACTGGCCCCCAGGATCAGCCCCGCAGGGTTCATAAGCAAAGCACCGGGTGACATTAATCAGGGCAAGAGGTCAGCTTTCTATCTTGGGTGTAGTATTTGTGTTGAGGATAATTTGTTTGGGATAAAGCCTCTTTTGTAGCCGTTCTGAAGAAAGACTCTTTTAGCAGCTGCTGGAGTGATGGCCTTCATTGGGAAGGGGTGCCTGGCTCACGACGCTGGTGCAGCATCACCGCAAAAACCCCCTCATGGGAGATGTGGCCAGTCATGGAATGGCTGCTGCGGAAGCCTGGCTAATAACAAGTCGGCAACTGGGTGTTGGGAGAAAGAAATAGAGAGGCTGGAGAATGGGAAAGAGGAAGGACAGCAAGGCAACAGGGTAGAGCAGAAAGATGGAGCAAAGCTAGAGGATGGAAGGGGGAGAAGCAGCGAAGGAGACCCATGGAAGCCAGGGACACCTAATCTTTGTAATGAGCTCTCTCCAGAGTTGTATTCATGCTTCCTTTTCTAACGCCTAAACACGATGGTTATTATAAGAACCATGCTTTATGCTTTAAGTTTTTAATAGACCTCCATTTCAGCATTGCTTGTTTTTGTGGCTTCCAAAAAATCTTGCTTCTTAGTCCTTATGCTATCGGATGATGGTTGATTCTTAAAATGCTTGACAAAGGAGGCACACAGAAACCATCCATTCATTTTACTATCAAACAACTTAAATAGAAACGAATATCAATTGCATTCCATTTCTAGATGCTTTTAGCTTTACTTCAAATTTCTCATCGACAACATGTTTTCAGGCAGATATGATAACATCTGTTTCAGGTTGTACTGGAGTTATTCTTAACCCAACGTTTTTATCATTCAGAAATAAACTGAACATCATCCCCATGGAAGAATGAGTGACATTTGTCTATTGAAAAATGTCAATGTTAGCATGTTTCCATTTAGAGTACACAATGCCACAGTCCATGGACAGAAAAACTCACCTCATTGTCACCAGTTCAGCAACACAGAAGGCAGGGGTTAGTGCTGAGTTCTCAAATCTACATTTTCCTTGCAACACTATTGTGGGAAATGGCAACTGAGGAGGAAGATTGAGTTCCTAGTGCAATATATTTTAAAGGATACAAATATGTATGCGTGCAGCATTCACAACTGATGTGGTACTTGGGTATTATGTCCATATTATGTGTTTGCAAGTACACACTATTGCTTACAAACCCCTTCCAGAAATTAATGTCGTTCTGGGATTTCAGCCTTTTAGCAACACTGAATGGAATAAGCATTTCAGCTGAGAAGCATACAGTCAGTTGTGACTAACGGAGGCAGGCCATGTTTTCACAATGTGCATATTATTCACTTTTGGCATACTTCACACACAATTAATAGTGTAAACCTTTCCTTACACAAAGATAGTGCCTATGTCTTCATCATCCAGCCAATGTGAGAGGTACCCAGAGGCTCAAAGAAAAAAACCAAAAGGATCAAGACTGGAATTCTACCAGAATCCACCAAAAGGGATTTTGTTCTGCAGTGGAAAGCAGAACACAGGCAATGTTCCTGAAACTGTCTGCAAGTTTTGTTGAAATGCTCTTTTCTTCCCTTCAGGTCCTAAATGTAATTATTTAAAAAAGTGAGCTCTCCTAAATTCACCTCAGGTTAATTTTGAAAAGAAGAAACTGATCTCAGAATGACAAAAAATGCCTGGTGAAACTCAGCTTCCTTCTTCATCCCTAACAAGGTAACTTTGGCCCATCACAGACTCTCAGCCCAACCTACCTCACAGGGCTGTTGTTGTGAGGATAAGTTTGAGAGTGGGGAGAGAATTATGTAAGCCACCTTGAGTTCCTTGAAAGGAAAAAAGGGGGATATAAGTAGAATAAATAAAATAACATCTTCTGCACCAGCTCTGTAGACACAGTCCCTCTTTCAGCTCTCACGTGGGTGTGGATGAAAACAGCAAGGAGTCACAGGGAAAAAGGTTCCCCACTCCCCATCCTCTCCTCACCTTCACTGCTCAGGCACGTTGGGTAACAGCAAGGACAGCAACGCAATAGGTGGGGAGTTTGGCAGAGAAAACCTTCACTCCACTACACACTCCTTCACTGCTGCCGCCTCCACACAGCCAGTCCAAGTCACCTCTGCTAATCCTGCCCATTCAAGGTAGCGACAGCTCCTTCCAAAATCTAATCTCACACATAGCTATGCATTTCCGGAGATGCTACAAACCAAGGGAGGGCTTCTCCTTCCAGCAGTGCCAGCATAAGCGGAGGACTGAGCAGCCGGTGGCTGAATATTTAAAGGCCATGCCGCTTCTTTGTATCTTCATGGAACCAGTGGATAGAACAGCAAAATTTGCATTGGCACCCGTGGGAAGTAAAAAGGTCAACATGTTGTTTAGGAAATTGAGAAATATCTAATCTATTGTACACAGTGGTTCAATAGATGGCTCTCTCTAAACTTTTACAGTAATCACCACTGAGCAGGCCCAGCACATTAAAATCCTTTGTTTTGTCCTGGTGTTCAGGATTTGAATACACAAATGTAGAGTTCTCAGGGTAAAGCAAATCACAGCTGCTATACCTGCATCCCCTGGTGATACTTAGAGTTTATTCTGGATGAGATATTTGTGATGGAATATATTTACACAATGCATTTAATTACGGCTGCTCTGGAACTCATCAAGCTGCTCATTCTTACTCCTGAGAAAGAGTCTGGGTCTGAATTCCCTTGCTTGTCCGCAATGCTTTGTCTGATGGAAAGTTGCAATGGAAGGGGCATAGTTCACATGACATTAATTGGACTCCAATTTTAGTGTGCAATATACAACTCCCAGTGATGCGTATCTTCTCCTCAATGCCCTGAGTGTGTCTATTCTGAGGTTTTGGGCTGTGGGGTCATCAGGACGCTAATGACACCCAGCTCTACCTCTCTTTTACATCTTGTCCAAGTGAGGCAGTGCTGGTCCTTAACCAGTGTCTGGCTGAGGCATTGGGCTGATGGGGGCCAATATTGAGGCTTAATCCAGACAAGATAGAGGTCCTGATGGTAGGTGCTTCAGCCTTCCAGGTGGGTGATTGTAGCCCTGTTCTCGATGGGGTAGCACTCCCCTAAAGAGCAGGGTACGCAGCCTGGGAATGCTCCGTGACCCTGACCTGTCCCTGAACTACCAGGTGTTGGCAGTGGTGAGGAGTGCTTTCCCTCAGCTTTGACTGATACATCAGCTGCGTCCTTATCTGGATGAGCAGTGCCTGGCAACAGTGACCCATGCTCTGGTAACTTCCTGTTTGGATTATTGCAATGTGCTCTACATGGGGCTGCCCTTGAAGACAGTCCAGATACTTCAATTGGTCCAGAATAGAGCTGCCTGGTTATTAACAGGGACTGGCAGATACTCCCATATCACACCAGTCCTATACCATCTATACTGGCTGCCTACACTGTCCAGGCTCAATTTAGGGTGCAGCCAAGAAATTAAAAGACACTTGCTCCTGGGGAGGAAAGCTATGGCAAATCCAGACAGCGTACTAAAAAGCAGAGACATCACCCTGCCAACAAACGTGCATATAGTCAAGGCTATGGTTTTCCCAGTTGCAATGCATGACTGTGAGAGCTGGACCTTAAGGTAGGCTGAGTGCCGAAGAATTGAGGCCTTTGAGTTGTGGTGCTGGAGGAGACTCCTGCGGGTCCCTTGGACCTCAAGGCGATCAAACCGGTCAGTCCTAGAGATCAACCCTGACTGCTCTTTAGAAGGCCAGAACCTGAAGATGAAACTCAAATACTTTGGCCACCTAATGAGAAGAAAGGATTCCCTGGAGAAGAGCCTAATGCTGGGAGCAATTGATGCCAAAAGAAGAAGGGGACAGCAGAAGATGAGTTGGCTAGATGGAGTCAATGAAGCAGTCAGAATGAGCTTAAGTGGACTCCGGGGGATGGTGAAGATCAGGAAGGCCTGGAGGAATGTTGTCCATGAGGTGATGAGTTGGACACAGCTTCACGACTAACAATAACAACAAATGACCTATAAGGCCCTAAAAGGCTTGGGTGCTGGATACCTGAAGGAGTGATTTCTTCCCTATGTGCCTGCCTGCTGCTTGAGATCTGAGGCAGAGGTCCTTCTCCAGGAGCCCTCTTTGAAGGAAATTAGGAGGGTAGCTACCCAGAGAAGGGTCTTTTCAGCAGTGGTGCCCCGACTTTGGAACATGCTTCCCAGGGAGGCTCGCCTGGTGCCATCACTTTATTCTTTTCGGCATCAGGTCAAACCCTTTTTATTTTCCCAACATTTTAACATTTAATTGGTTTTATCTTTGGTTTTATAATTAATGGTTGGATGCAATGTGTCGTTTGTTGGTATGTTGTTGTTTTTATAAGCCGTCATGAGACTGGTATTGGATGCCATATAAAAACTTTAAATAAATGAATAATTCTTATGGAAGGCTAGAAAGCTCCACTGATAGCATCCCCCACACTTGAGAATTCTTGCATTTACAAGACACAGGATCACATACTAGGGTACCCCACCCCAACAATATTTTCAAGGGTTAGACATGGTAGGTAACTTCATATATTCAGCTGTGATTATGGACATAACACAGAGGTAATATTTGATGCATTTTGCTATTTTCATATGAAAAAGCAAGAAAAATAAAGGCAGAACTGCATAGTTTCAAGCCTTTCTTGCTGCCAAATAGCTGTAATATTACCATATCTTTTAAATCTTCCTTTTCTTCCTTTTGTGGTGCTGGTTCTTTCTTATGCCGTGCTTAGAACTAGACTACAGAATTGCACACTTCCATCACACCCCCTCCCTTTTCAGCAGTGAATTCTCAATCCTCTCTTTAAAATAATAGACAGAGAGGAAAAAAGGGAACAGTTAAGAAATCTATCAGCACCAATCTTCATGCAGTTCATGCTAAGGTTTCCAATTAACCAAGATGTGAAATTATGATTCCATACTGGTTTAAATTCCCTGCTAAAGAGAAACCCTAATAAAAGCTAGCCACAATTAAAGCTGGTGCTCTATATTCCTTAACTGTGTTAAAGGAGGAAAGGAGAAATTAACGCCTGAAATGTGAACAAAATGTCTCCAAATGTTGCCATGAGCACGCTCTTCTTATATTCATAAAACCTTTACTCTTTATAGAAGATGATATGAAGAAGCAGAGAAACTAAAGCACTAACTATTTTAATCAAGTGCTGTAAATTGTTTCTTAAAATTGTAAACAGGCATGAGATTTTCTATGAAAATAATAGATGGTATAGAATTTTTAAAAATAAATAATAAGTAAAATATGCACAGTTTGTATGGATATTTTTCCATTAAAAACTCAGACGCAATCAGCATGGAACGGATGTGGAGCTAAACTAGGAGGAAATCCACTTGACAGATCTGCCAATCTTTAATTTTCACAAGGCGTTCAGGAAGTTTACAGCAGGACTAGGACAAGTAGCAAAGAAATAGAGCTTGTGCCTGATAAATATGGATAACTGGAAGCATATGGAAACATGGGGAGCTAGTATTACATTTCTTCCAGCCTTAAATACCAACATGACTGGGTTTTACATGGAAACAACATGACATATCAAGATTTAGATCCATTGTTTCATACTTCCCAGGCATAACATGAAGGAATATTATATGAATATTCTCAAAGGCAAGGAACATCTGCATGTTAATAGCTAGGAGGTAGTAGGATGTTGTGATACGTAAGTAAATAGATTATCCATCTGTCTGGAAGCAACATTGGTGAATTATAAACAGCTCGTCATACTTTCTTTATCAACAGGCCAACAGGATCTACCTCCATAAAACCCAGGCAGATTAGTACTAATGGCAGCAACATTCTCTAAGCATGGAGAAGATATACAACATTGAAGCAATATTCTGCATAAATTCCAAACAGGAAAAAGCTTTCAGTATCTAGAATGAGAAACTGGGGATTAATACAGATTAATATATGCATGTCTGAGGATTTTTCTGCTTTAAATCCTATCTCTGCCTTTACAAAATTCACATCAAAATAATTAACATATTTATTCCTTAATCAGAAATTCTCAGCGTATTGCACCAGCGTTATTCACGGGAATATTTATTGTACAAGAGCAGAGTATATGAATTTCAGAAGCACATTTACTGTCTCAGCACAATGCGCACTGATGATCCACATAACGTTGCTGATTGGGCTATACCCCTTTATCTGGCAGCAGGAACAATGGTTGTCTGATTCTGTTCTGGCCCACATGAAGGAGGCTATTGTACACCACCTCCTCAGGAAACCTAATTTGAGCCCCTGGACCTTAATTTTAGATCAGTCTCAAACATACCATTTCTTTGTAAGGTGATCAAGAGGGCGGTATCTCTCCAGCTACAGGCAGTCCTGAGTGATCCTGATTTTCTGGTCCCATTTCAAACTGGCTTCAGAGCAGGACATGGAGTTCAAGACTGCTTTGGCCTCTCTAGTGGATAATCTACAACTCGGAATTGACAGGGAGAGTGTGTCCCTGTTGATTCAATTGGCTCTCTCAGCAGCCTTTGATGCTGTTGACCATAGTATCCTTTTGAATCATCTGAGGGAGTTGGGAATCGGAGGCACTGCCTTGCAGTGGTTTCATTCCTACCACTCTGGTTGGTTCCAGAAGGTGATTGTCATGCCTGAAGCCCCAACAGAGGCAGTGATTCACGAGGAGGACTTGCACTTGACACCCAGTGCCCAAGAGCCAACCCCACAACCCAGCATAGGGGCAGATGTGCCAGCAGCTGCACCTCTTTCTGACTCTCAGCCTGTAGAGCAAACGCCTGAACCCTCATCAAAGCCAGAGCGTCCTGAGAGAGAGGAAGCTGCAAGTTCTACTCGAAAGGAGGCAGAGCAAACTGCTCCTTCCCCCTCTGACGCTGAGCTTCCTGAGCCTGAAACAGAAGACACAGTGGGCATGGTGGATTTCTCTAGAGCTGAGAATCGTCGAATTCTTCGCAGATATGAACAGTGACAATATCTTTTACGTAAGAGGGAAGAAAGGCATAACTTGGAAGAGTAATCTCACGTTGGCTCGTGAGCTCGGGGAGAGAAGCCATTAGAGAGTTAACATCTGCATAAGAAGGACCTCTATTGGAGAGCTTATCTATAGAGTTGTAGATAATTAGCATTAAAGGACATTAGTTTTATTGCTCATGAAGGTGTGGATTGTTTACATACTGGGCTGCCATCACGACAGTGATGCTTGGAGACTGTTACTCCTCTAAGAAGGTGCTGACTTGTGGAATCCCACAGGACTATTCTTTCTCCAATGCTACATGAAGCATTGGAAGAGACCATCCGTAGGAGCGGCACTGGATGTTATCGGTATGCTGTGACACCTAGATCTACTTCCCCTTACCATCATATGCTGTTCCTTCTAGAGACATGGTCTGTCTGAATGACTGCCTGAAATTATAATGGTCTGGATGAGAAAAAGCAAACTGAAGTTGAATCCAGACAAAATGGAAGTGCTTTCTGTTAGGTTGAAATTTATTTATTTATTTATTTTTAGGTTGAAATTTTTTATTTAAATAAAAACATACTACAAAAGGTACAGGGGTGTGTCAACTAGTTCTAGAAGGGGTCACACTCCTCCATGTTTGCACTTTGGGAGTAATGCTTGACCCGGCCCTTCAGTTGTCAGATCTGATGGAAGCCATGGCCAAGAATGTCTGCTATCAGCTTTGGCTGACTCTCCAACTGCATCCCTTCCTGAAGGAGAATGACCTGGAAACAGTAGTGCATGCACTGGCAACTTCTAGGTTTGATTTCTGCAATGCCTTCTACATAGGGCTACCCTTGTGCTTATTCCAGAAACTGTAGGTAGTACAAAATATGGCAGCCAGCTGCCCTTGGGTCTCCATGAAGAGACTACATAGCACCTATTTTGAGGTCTTTGCACTGGGTGCCAATTTGTTCCCTTCATGGATGGGTCCAAAAAAGCTTTGGACCACCTTTACCTATACATTCCACCTCACCAGCTAAGGTCCTCTGGGGATAATCTTATCAAGTCTGCTTCTGTGAGATTAATGCCAACAACCCAGAGGACTTTCTCAGTGGCTGCCCCTACACTGTGGGATAATCTGCTTGGAGAAATGCATCTGATATCCCAGATTAAAGGTTTAAGATGGAGTTAAAGATGTATCTCTTCTGACAGGTCTTCCTAGATTAGTTCTCATATCAGTTTCATTTAATAAATGGTTTTTAGTCAAGTTTAATCACTGTTGGTTTTAATTTCTTGTAAATCACCAGAGGTTAAGGGAATGGGGCAGTGTGTGTGTGTGTGTGTGTGTGTGTGTGTGTGTGTGTGAAAGACGTGTTAAGCAGCTGCTTGGTCCCTATTGGAAGGGTGCCGGGTTTTCCATTTCCGGGAAATTTAACATGGCAGTCAGCCAACACCAATGGGAGCCAACCAGTGGACCAGTTCCCACTGAAGGAGCACCATAGCCACAAGGCACACACATCGTAGGGGCTGGCACAACAAAGCACAAGGCCAAGTAGACCAGATGTCTGCACCGGCAGGCCCGGCCAGGAAAGGTGCACCCTGACATTAGCTCAGCAGACCTAGGCACTGTCATCACGGAGTCTCAAACGCCAAATGTTGAAATTCATCTGAGATTATTCAACTATGGGATTAATATTTAGGTTCAGATTTACATTTTAAGTCACATATTAAGAAATTCTCTCACCCAAACTTAGACATTAGCATGAGCTTGGTAGATGTAACTGACAAGGAATTGCACACAACTAAGTACATGGGACACCAAGCAGGAGAGTGGATGTTTTGGCAGAGTGTGGGTGGAAGGTCTTCATCTATCCTAAGGCCAGAAAACCAAAACCTCTACCTCTTTCTCCAGCACAAAAGTGTCAGGAGCTTTACAGGAAGGATCGTGCTCTCCTGTTTCCTCTGCCAGCTCCTAACTGTCTAATAAAAAAACTTTGCAGGGTGGTAACTCTTGTGAATTCATTTTCTGCATGGATATAACATTATTCTGCATTTTAAAAGGTCAATGTAAGCAGCAGAATCACTGGTTGTACTGCAGGAGCGATGAGGAAATGTCTAAATCTAGTTATGAATATGCTCATATATTTAAACAACAGGAGAAGCAACACTTCCTGGCCTTTGTAATTGTTAATTGTTCCTATACAATTAAACCATTGTATAAATGAATGTATGCAAGCACATCACACTCAAAGACTATTAAATAAGGAAGCAAGGAGTGGGAAGAAATGAATCAGGAAGGGTAGGAAAGTGAGGGGCAGAAAAAGTAAAGGCACTGGAAGGGGCTGGAGGCCTCCCCCTATCAAACATCTCCCACCTCAGATGCCTGACATCCCATGAACTTTAATTGGTTCTACTAACAATAAACTTGAGATGAAAGAACATACTTCCATTGCCTACAACACTCTATCGGTGACAAATATGGAGTCCCCGTGAAGAAATTATAGTTTTCCTGAAGACTCCAAATGTAAATAAAGTCTTTCAAAGTATAAACATGTACAAAACATAAACAGCACCTCATATTCATGGTTACCATCCAGGAATGGCCTTGTAATGGATTGTGATATTGTTCTTATCTATACCAGCCAGCATCACTCCAATCTCTCCTCCCTTTCTGTTGATATATCTTAGATGACAGAATGCAATCTGCCATCTTTTTGGCTGGGAGCTGTTGGCTGTCAAAATGCTTCTTTAAATTCAACACAAACCAAACGAAAAAGCTGATTCTTGGTCCTGAATGACTGGGTTCTGTGCCTTATGTTTTCTTTCTTTTGTTCATTCTCTCTTTCCTCCCCCCCCCCCCCCCCCCCCCCCCCCCACCCCCCCCTTTTTTTTTCCCCCCCTTCCCCCCTTTTTTTTCCCAAACCCCCCCCCCCCCCAAAAGTTTACACCCAGAGAAAAAGTTTTTTAAAATCC